>NW_020954589.1:5311429-5346368 GCF_900497805.2 Vombatus ursinus
CATGACAAAGTAATTTGAGCTGATGAGGTCACCAAATCAGAGAGTAGAGAAAGAGGATAGAATAGGGTGTGGACAAAGCTTTGGGATAGATTCACAATTACAGAGCATGATATGCATGATGACCTAGAAAGGAGACTGAGAAGGAGTGGTCAAGCAGGTAGGAGAACCAAGAAGGAGCAATGTTACAAAGACCCAGAGAAAAGAATTTATCAGGAGAGGATGGTCAACAATATCCATTAGATTGTAAAGTCCTTGAGGGCAGGGACTGTCTCTTTTCCTATCCTCAGCACTTAGCACAGTGACTAGCACCTAGTGGGTGCTTAATGATTGTTTATTGATTGATTTATTGAAATACTATAGAGGGATCAAGAAACTTGAGGACTGAGAAAAGGTCATTTATCAGAGATGGCCATAAAGAGTCCACTGGTAACTTTGGAAAGAGCAGTTCCAGTTGAGTAATAAAGTTGGAAACCACATTACAAAGAGCTGAGAAGTGTAACTACAAGGGGGAGGGAGGCAATGCTTGTAAACAGAATTTTCCAGAAGTTTTGATGAGAGTCTATAGAAAATGATAGCTACAGGGAATCATAGAAAGAGACTCACAAAGGTACATTTTAAGAATGAGGGAGACAGGTATATTTGTAGACAGCAAGAAAGGTCCCAGTAGATAGGGAGAAATTGAGAGTTAACCAAGGAAGGATTGTGAAAGAAATCTGCTGAAGAAACTGGGAGAGATAGGACCAAATGTATGTGACCTTGGCAAGGAAAAAAAGTTATTTAACTATCAGAGATTAGACTAAAGGAAGAAGAAAGGGGGATGATGTCAAGAGATGATATGAGCTCAGATGCAAATTGAGGTTTCTGGGGAGGGTTATGACCAATGTGAGAATTTGTTTTGCTTAACAAAACATTTTTATAACAGGGTATTTATTTTGCTTGCTTTCTTAATGGGGGTGGGAGAGAAGAAGAAAAGAAAGTATATATTTACTTGAAAATAAAGTTTTCTTTTTTAAATAAGGGATTATGAATTCTAAAGAAAGGAGAAGAGGGCCTCTATAGTCCTAGTCATAGTCAATGGCCTCTAGTTTCTCAGTAAAGTATGAGACAAGGTCCTCAGTTGAGAGTATTGGGGAAAGGGTATAATGAGAGGCTTGAAAAGAGAAGAGAAGGTTGGGAGTAGTTACAGTGGGGATGAGATAGCAAATTAATGAGGGGTAAAAAGACTGCCTTACTTCAGTGAAAACCCAGTGGAGATAAGATAACAAAAAATTGTAGTGGACCTAACCTCCAGCTCCATTCATCATGAGATAAGTAGGAGCAGAAGAAGTGGATGTCCTTCTGACAAAGCTCTGTGCTCTATAATCTCGTCAAGTTGATTGGAGAACTTATCAAATTGATCACCAATGCTTTCCAATGCTCTCCTGTCAAATGCCTGCCAGATTTTATTTGGATATTCCATCATCAAATCAAAGTCATGAATGACTAAAACCAAACTCAATATATCCTTCCCAACCAATCACCTTCTTCCCCCCCCAAAAAAAACACAGTATTCTCTCTCCTAACTTTCTTAGCATTCTTCTAATCAACCAGGTTCAAAACCTCAACTTCTTCTTTAGACCTTCCCCCTATTTTGTCCTCTCTATTCAGTCACCAAATTTTGTGCTTTAATTAGTTCCCTCCTTACCATTCCTACTGTCACTTTATATCTAGTCTATAATAATATAAATAAGTGTGATTAAAAAAATTAAAGAATATACAATCTCAAAGTTATCAGAACTTTAGGTTTAACATGATCCAGTCCATACCTATAATCTACTCAATGCTATAATAATAATAATAACTAATATTTCTATAGTGCTTTAAAATTTACAAAGCACTTTGCAAATATGATCTTATTTTAACCTCACAACACCTAGGAAATAGTTGCTGTTATAGCCCTCATTTTACCTATGGGGAAACAGAGAATGAGCAGTTAAGTCCCTTGCCCAGGGTCACATAGCTTATGTGTCTGAGCCTGGATTTGAGCTCAGGTCTTACCTACCAAACAAGTATTTATGCATCCTTTGTTTAAAGATCACTAGCTAGGTGGCACAGTGGATAAAGCACTGAACCTGGAGTCAGGAAGACTTATCTCACTAATTTCAAATCTGGACTCAGACACTAGTAAGTATGTAACCCTGGAAAAGTCACTTAACTGTTTTTGCCTCAGTTCCTCAAGGATATGGCAAACTACTCTAATATCCTTGCCAAGAAAACCCCAAACGGGGTCATGACGAGTCAGACATGACTGAAAAACAACAACAGCAACAAGTGAAGAGAAATTTTAAACCCAAATCCATTACACCTTGGGATAGCACTAAACTTAGTCATTTTTTTTCTTACATTAATCCTAATATACTCCTTTTCAAATTTCACCCATTGCTCATAGTTTTGCCCTCTGACGCCAAGAAGAACAAGTATAATTCCTCTTCTATAATACAGTCCTTCAAATATTTGAGGACATCTATTATGTTACCCCCACACCTTCTCTTGTCTAGGTTAGATATGCAAAGTTCCTTCAATTCTCATATGGAAAGGAATCAATGGTTTTTACTATCCTGTTTATTTGCTTCCTTGCTCTCCAGCTTATTAAGATACCTCATAAAATGCGATATCCAGAACTAAACATAATACTCAAGATGTGTTCTGCCAAGATGGAGTACAGCAAAACTATCACCTTTTTATTCCTGAAAGTTATGCCTCCCAATGCAGCCCACAATTTCATTAGCTTTTTTGCTGCTATATAATAAGAGCTAACATTTATATAGTGCATTAACACTTCCAAAAAGCCTTACACATGTTAACTCATTTGATCATCACAACAACTTCGTGAGTGTAAGTTGCTATTATTACCTTTATCTTACCAGTGAGGAAGCCAAGGTTGAAAGAGGATAAAGAATTTGCCCAGAATCACATAGCTAGTAATGGTCTGAGAAAGAATTAGAACTTGGGTATTCCTGATTTCAAGTCTGGCATTCTCTGCTATGCCAGCTAGTTGCCTATGTGACACAATTGATACATACTAAGTTTACAATCCACAGAAATTCCAAATTTTCCCCAGAAAACTTCTGTCCCATCAACAATCTTTTTTGATCACTGCTCTATAATCCAACATACCAGTTTTACCTCCAATTTTTATGTCCTCTATAGATTAGGTAAACATGCCTTCTACGACCTTACTGAAGATCCTGGAGGTGGGGCATAGAAGGGGGAAGGAAGGAAATGGTGAACAGCACAGGGCCGAGGACAGCTCCCTGGGACACTCTAATGAAAAACTTCTCTCCAACTCAACACTGACACATTAATAATCTTGGATCCAATAATCCAACTACTTCAAAGTCACTGAACTATATTACTATCTAATCCTATCTCTCCATCTTATCCACTAGGATAGCATGAATTTGTCAGATGCTTTGCTGAAATCAATGTAAATGATTTGCACAGAATTCCACTGACAGAACAGTCTAGTTACCTTATCAAGAAAGGAAATGGGTTAGTTTGCAATTACCTATTCTTGATAGTCAAGCTAGCTTTTAGTGATCACTATTTCCTTTTCTTGATGTTTGTCATTCCTTTAATGTTTAGAATTTTGCCAGGAATCAGTCAAGCTCATAAGTCTATAGTTTGAAGCACAACAATAAATAGGGTGAATGGAGTTTTATTTCCAGAGCATCAAATTTTAGAGAATGGTGGCAATTCTTGTACTCCTTTTCAGCATTTAGAAACAATAGAATTCAGCATTTATACTAAAAAAAATCAGTGTAATGAGGAGGGGAGATTGGACAATGAGATCCCAGTCCAAGTAGAGGGTTGGTAAGCCTGTTTCCAGGAATACATGATTATGCCTAAATGGGAGGCTGCGGCTGGAGGAGTAGGGTATTTTGCTCTAGGTTCGCAGCATTGGGCAGGTGTGCAATGGCTGTTTCCTGTCAGCATGCTGCATCATGACTAAACACCCTTTGATTGGCTGCTGGGACAAAACCATGTGCATACAAAAGGTACAGACATGCAAAAGACCTTTCTCCTTGGCTGCTTTCAAGTAAGAAGATAGAAATATTGTAAGCCTCCAGATAGGGACAGACTAAACAAGTGTTTCCACTGCCTGGTGGCCTTGGTGCCTTTTCTCCCTGCCTAGAGGTGACAGAAAAAAAAATTGTGCCTTTTATTATTCCTATCTCTATTACACTTTTTTTTTTCCTGATCTTAGATGAACAGTATCAGAGATAGAACAGACAAGGTCATGACTGTGTTTTGAAGATTAGAAGAAACACCAAAGGTCCAGCAACTGGAGTCCACAAAAGACTCTTCTGATAATTGCATCAAGCCAGCCCTGAGGAGCAACCTGCTTGACCCAGGCCTTTAGTGAATCACCCCAGCCATCAGGGCACCATGTTCTACAATCAACTATGCCATACTAGAAGTGAACTTGGCATGAGCAATGTTTACTGACAGCCTCCTTGAGTCTACTCTTCCCAGGGACCAAAGTGGTAAAAGGGAGTTTCAGAGGTTTTTGTATTTCAGTTCTTGATATATCTTCTCCATAAATATCCCTTTGTAAAAGTTAATAATGGTAACTGGTTAATTGATATTGAGAAGAAATCAATAGATAAATTGATTTTAGGATTCTAAGCATTGGTTAGATATTAAGGAGAAGGTAACTGGTTGATATTGGGGAAATACACCAGATGGAGGCCTGTGAAGAATAGCGTTATAAAGACACTCCCAGGTTCCTCAGAACTACTCCTAAAATTCAGAGGGGAGAAGGAGCCGTGCTCTGTGATCCTAAATTACTAGTGTAGCTTCAGAGTGTAAGCCTAGAGCCCCAGAGTATGTTAATCAAAACAGGAATCAATTAATAAATAAAAAATATTAAGCATGTATATGCCAAATACTATTCTAATACAAACAGAAATTTGAAGATATTCCTTCCTTTTGAGGATTTCACATCCTAAATGTAGCAGACAACATATAAAAAAATTCAGATACAGGACATAGGGACATCAGCAAGTGAGGATTCTTAAGGGCACAGAAAAAGGTCAGATTTTGAAGCTAGGTAATCCTCCATCTCCCAAGAATAATTAAAGTTGGTGATTCCTGTCAGTGTGAACTGTCTCATCTCTATTCCTTCCTGGATATTGGTCAGGAAGATGTCATGGAGGGGTGAAAGGAAAGCAAGGAAGAAGGGCGTGTATGACAGCAAGTACATATAACAGATGGGGTTTTTTGGGTTGTTTTTTTTTGTTTGTTCGTTTTTTGCTATAAGATGCCTCATATCTATTTGATCCATTCTGATTTTCAAGGAACTTGTCATTGTTGGGGCAAGGTTTAAAGCCTTCCACCTCTTCTAGAAAAAGAAATTTATTTTCCTATTTTTTCTTCCATAGCTTTCATTTCTAATCCAATTTTTTTTCCTTCAGAGCTCTCATTTCACTTACAATTTTTTTAACTCTTGCTTCATCTCTGTAGTTGAAATTGGGCCCAAGCTGTATTTTTCTTTGAGGCTTTGCTTGTAGATGTTTAGGAATTGTTCTCTTCTTCTGGGTTTGTATCTTGAGTACCCTTGTCACCAGAGTAGCTTTTTAAATTGGAACTATTTGTTTGCTCATTATTCCAGCCTACTTTATAACCTTAGACTTTCTGTTAGGGTTGAACTCTGGAGAGAATGTCTAGACTGGTCTATTCTTGGTATATTAAATGTTGTGTTATTCCAGATCTTAAGGACAATTCAGTCTGGGGACTTGCAAGCTGTCTGCTCCCAAAGTGCTCTGATTCAGAAAAAAAGTGTAATTTCTGTTCTCCTTACATGAGTTCTGCAAGTTCTTTATCTGGGTATGAGTCTAAGCAGCATATATGTGGGTTTGATCTATTTAAAATTCTAGCAGATTGCTGCAAGACTTAACCACTATCAGCCAGCTAGAAAGCTCTCCTGATTCAGTGGTAGAACTTTAGATTCCACTTTGGTCTGAGATTCCTGCCCTGGTTATTCCACTGCAGACTTCAAACTGGGCTGGGGGCTAGAACTGAGAACCTGTTTCATTCCTGGGGTCAGCAGGTATCTGCTTCTGGATTTTCTCCTTGATCAGTACACAGCCTAAAGCCCACAAACCTGTCCTCACTCTGTACTGCCACCCCTAGGCACAGGTGCCCTTGTCATTCAACCCTGGAGCTATGACCCAGAACTGAGCAGTGAACTGACAGTTGGTATCTGTTCCTGCATCCTGCAAAAGGCTGGGCCCCTCTTTACTCTATTTGTAACTTCTTGTCTTTGTGTATAACATCTCCTCATGCTAGAGTGTTCTGCATAACCATTTCTGGTAAAAATCTTCATTCCCTGTGTCTACAGACATCTCTGTCCTTCTCCCAATGCCAACCTAGGCTGGAAAAATGACTCACTGTAATTTTTTTTGTTGTGTTTCTCGGATTCAGGACTCAGTCTGGTATATTTTCTACATCTGATTTGATATATTGGGGGGAGGGGAAACAGCACAGCTAAACTTCTTCCTGTTACTCCACCAACTTGGCTCTGCCTCCCCTTTTCTTCTCATGAAAATCAATTATGTTTATGTCTTCAGGATTTCTGTCTTGAGAGGTCTTGTTTGATAAGGACACAAGAAAAAATAGATGAATGCTGAAGTTGATGAGGATCATGTTCAAAGACTTCATGAAAGATCACAGGATTATAGATTTAAAGATGAAAGAGACCTCAGCAAACATCTACACCAGTATCTCACAAACACACACACACACACACACACACACACACACACACACACTTTTCAGATGTAAAAACTAAGACCCAGAAAGGTTAAAGTTAAATGATTTGTCTAAGGTCACACAGGTATTTAGTGGCAGAGCTGGGATTTTAACCCACATCCAATATCCTTTACAATATACAAAGATATTAAATTTCATCATTGCATTTCCTGAAACATCTCACAACCCCCTTTATAACTCAATAAATTGTTCCTGACACTCAAAAAATTAATCAGCTCGCAGTCAACCTAGTGATAAGCCTCTCTGAACTGAGTTAGACTGATTCTCAAACAACAGTGATACAGTCTATTGTCAGGCCCATACTGGTAACATCACCTATTAAGGAAATAAAAAATAGAAGTGAAAGAGAATGTGATAAAAGAAGTTACACTGCATGTTAAGTTAATACCTATATTAAAAGAATTTCTATAAAGACCTAAGTCGATAGGATTCACATAGCTATTCCTGTTCAATATTAACTTATCTGGAAGAGAGATTACGACAAAGGCTGAATAGAACCCTGTTCAACCACTGGATACATGCATAAATGTCTCAGTGGCCAATAGAATGCTGGCCCAGGAGTAAGAGTACTTGTGGGTTGTTGTGGAAAAAATGCTTTGCAAACATTAAAGTGCTATGAACACTGAAAGATCCACCAAGTGCTTTCCCCACGACCCTATAAAGTGTTATTATCCCTGTTTTATAAGAAATCAACTTTCCCAAAGTCTCACATTAAGTGTCAAAACTCAGACTTTGAAAATAGGTATTCTGGCACCAAGTCCAATGGTGCTCCCACTACATCATGTTGTCAATGAATCTCTATTTCTTTTAAGAGAAGCTGTTCAAGGTATTGTTTCCCAGAAAGAGGGAAATGCTTCTTCTAGAGACTATAACATTAAAGTCCCAGAAAGAGGGAATTATGTAGAAGTTTTTTTCTCCCATTGAAGATTCAATCAATCAACAAGCCTGTGTTAAGTACTTGCTATCTGCCAATACTATGCAAGGCACTATGGATACACAGATATTTTACTAATTAATAAGAAAAAAATGCATTTATACCTCCTGTATTTTCCTAAGGATCAAGATAAGAATATGGAAATGAGTCAAATTAAAAGTCTTAGTAAATGTGGCATATCCTATTATCCTTCATACACGGGAATATACAAGATGATGGGGTGGGGGTAGGGATGGGTAATATATTAGCATCTAGAGGGATTAAGACATTCCTGAGTGTCCTGCAGGAAACTAGAAATTCTAAGCAATGAAGAGAGACAGAGGACAGCCAATGAAAAAACACAAATACTGGAAATGGAATGCTGTGTACGAGCAATAAGAAGGCCAATTTGAGGAGAATGTAGAGTGCTCCATAAAGGGGAGTACTGATGTGTCATAGGGCTAAAAAGGTAGGATGGGTGAGGACAAGTTGTAAAGGACACTAAATGCCAAATGTGTGTGTGTGTGTGTGTGTGTGTGTGTATTGTTCTAGAGATGATAAGGAACCACTGAAGTTTACTGAAGACAGAAGTGATATGGTAGAACTGCACTTTAAGAGTGACATTTGAAGAAATGGAGAACAGACTTAATAAAACATTCTGTCAGAGGTAAAGGAACACAGTAAAGGAAGAACAAAGTGAGGTAGGAGCTTCCCATGTCCTTGGAGATCTCCACTTAGGAGCTGTACCCCATCTACCCTTCTCTTACCCAATACTACATCAGTAATAGATGATCTTTCTTTGTGGACTATGACTCATGGCTCTTGAACTGTTTTCTCTCCAGAGAGAGCCCGATGAAGCTTCCGTTCACTAGATATGACTATAGTCATTCTATTAGCATGGCAGCCACCAAATCTGAGCTCAAACCTAAGTCCTAGCTATAGCCGAAATGAAATCAATCTAGGAGGCCAGAAGCTGTTTAAAATTTTTATTCAGTTCCAGCAAAGTTAACAAATAAGCACATCTCAGGTAAGAGAGGGGAAGGGAAATTGTGGTAGAGTTGGGGCAAGACAAACAAGAAAGACTCTCACAGAAAGGCAAGAATCCACTTTCCCTATAGGCTATACACCTCCTCCTACCCTCCCCCCCAGCAACTTTCTCTCTACTTCTTTATGGTAAAACCCCCAAGTCATAGGAATGGATCACAGGGTCTCAATCTGAAAAGAACCTTAGGAATCACCTTGCCCAACCTCACTTTAAAAAAATGAGTAAACTGAATCCCACAGGTGATTACCTATTACCACAGGTAATAAGCATCCAATTAATGATCTGACTTCTGAAATCAGTGCTCTGATGCTAACTTCTCTAGTACTCCTAGAAGCCTGAAAAATATCATCTATTGTGTCCTGCACAATAGTCAGAAGCTCCACCACCAGCCATTCATCCCTAGATGCTAACTCTAAGCAGTCATTGACGGAGGCCAAGAGGCTGGAAACGAGGACCATTTTTATAAATAGGCAGTCAATTCTGAGATGTGATCAATGAAACTCCAGTCATCAACTCCAATGGCCACCCAAGTAGCAGAATTTTACCATTAGAGATTTATTCCATTGGAAATAAAGCCCTCCAAGGCTTCCTTCTCCCTCGATCCCTACCTCCAAAAGAAAGTAAGCTCCCTGAAGGCGGAGATTATTATGGTTTTGTTTTTATATCCCAGAATCTAGTGGGCCACCATTGCACAAAGCAGGCATGTGATAAATATTTGTTAAATTTGAAGGTCTTGGGGGTATTTTATTAAAAGAAAATTACTTCTGGGAGGGGCAATAATTAACACCTTTATCAGCTCAAATCTTCCTGAGGAGTAGAGTAGGTTGTCAGCTGGCTGAAACTGCAGACTTGGAGGAATGGAACAAGGAGAAGACAGGAAAAGGCAGGGCTCCAGGAGAGTGAGGGACAGAAAGGGTTTCATGGCAGTATACCAAAAACAAATTATCCAATTAATATTTTTGCCCAGCCTCTTGGAATCAAAGATTTACAATAAGAAAGGGCCCTTAGAAATCAAAAGTACAAACCTCTCATTTCAGATGAGAAAACTGAACAGAGAGATTATGTAAAAATTTCCCTATGATCACAGTTGGTAAATTTATGAGGCCATATTCAAACCAAGTCTTCCTGACCAAGTCCAGTGCTCAATGTCCTACAGTACACTGCTGAAAAGCAGTTGTTTCAACTCCAGACTCATTTCATAGTCTCTGCCTCTACCTTGTATACATGTAGAGGTACCAAGGTACAAGCCTTGGCATTGCCATCACCTGGAACCTACTTTCAAATAATTTTTACACACTGTTCTTTTGGGTGCAATGGGACATGGGTCATAGGACTAATGACCCAGCAGACCTGTTGTGGGGTGGGGTGCTGCAAAGGTGGGATGAAGTCCTGCTCCTCTCAAGCAGGACATCTCCAGCCAAATGGATGGATCACGTTTCCTTCTGGGCCAGATGCTAGAGAAGCTGCCTTTTCCAGTTACATCCTCCAGGTGACATAATGACAATGCATAGCATTCTAGTAAAAATATTTGTGCCCAAGATACTCTTAGGAAATACTTCCCTTCTGCCCCAAACAAATCCAAAAATATCCAGCCTAGATAAAAGAATTTGAGAATTGTAACTCTGAGCATAAATACTTAAGGCCAATGTGATCTTGACAAAATTCATCTAAAAATAAACATGCAACAAAATGCATTTGGTCATTCCTAAATTTCTGTGGTACCAAGTCTGGGTAGAAATTTTAGCAGGATAAAGTAATTATGATGAACTGTGCCTCATGGAGGGAAGGGTAGGTGGGTCAGACCTATCTCTCTTCCCAAACCAAAGATCCTCTCTCCTAATCATAAGTAATATGCAGACCCTTCAGCTGGCACACAAACATGAAGACCGCCACTTTGCCTTTGGTATGTCCACATCACACAAACGCACACACACACACACACACACACACATTCTGTAACTTCCACCTTCTGAAATGCAGATTTCTCAGGTAGAGTTCACAAAATAAGATCCTCCTACCAGCATCTTGCCTCATCCCCATTCCTCCCCAACTCCCTAGGCTTTAACTATCCTGGGTCTGACTACCCTTTCCTTCAAGAGGGACAGTTCATCTTGATATCTAACCACTCTTTCTCCTGCTAAAATTTCTACCCATATCAGGTACCACAGAAATTTTAAAATATCAAATTAATGCAGCTGCTAGAGAGAAAAATTGAATGCTGAGCCATCCTGTTTGCCCTAAGTTTCCTGTTACTGATGTTTATCAATCAAGAAAGTCAACAATGTCAAAGTGGGAATGGGGAGGAGGTGTTTTGGAAGAGCTGTCTGGAAATCACAGAGTTCAGAAGAGCCTTTTAGTGGTAAAACCTACTTTAGTTTTAAATGGGTTTAGTCAATTGCTTTCTTCTCCTCCTTCTCCTGAACCCTCTTTGTCAGCCCTCTTATCTCCATAATGTCATCCATAATGTCAGGTTGTCAAACACCTCACAGTTCTTTGGTGTTCACCTCATTTAAAAGATAACTTGAAACCAGTTTGGAGCAGAAACAGCCAAAACAGCTTAGTTGGAGAGAGGAAGAATTGGCAACAGGGAATGAAAAACAAATAAACCCCTAACCTCAAGTTAAAGAAAGCTTAAAAAAAATGTCAAGTGCCAAATCTCTTCCTTCCCAGCCCTACATTACCTCTTGTCTTTTTACTTCACATTTTATTCTCTTAGCCATTCCCTTTAGATTTCCCCCAAAAAAGCAATTGAGCAATTCAGCATTTGCATTCTGATCACTGGGGATACCAGGAAGGGGGGAGGGGTGACAGAGGTAAGAAGGACAAGCATCCAGGGCTTTGGCCAGTGGAAATTTCCTAGTATCCCCTTTGCCTAGATTACTTTGGGAAATTGATTCCCACTAATGATTTTTATAAGACTAGTTGCCTCAGGTTTGTAAAGTTCTTCCCTAGGATGTACTCAAGAGGATGCAGTGGATAGTGCTGGGTCTGGAATTAGAAAGACCTGAGTTCAAACTCAGCCTCAGACACTCATTATCATGTGACCTTGGGCAATTCACTTAACTTCTTTTTTGCCTCAGTTTCCTCAACTATAAAATAAGCATAATAACAGTACCTCCTTCCCAGGGCTGTTCTGAGGATCAAATGAGATGATATTTGTAAAACACTTAGTGCAGTGCCTGGCACATAGCAGGCACTGTATAAATTCTTATTCCTTTCCTCTTTTTCCTGTATCCCATCTCTAATTCTCACATAAGCATACGGCATAACAATCAGGGCTAAAACAGACCACTAAAATAATCTGATGAGAACACATTCATTTGGAGGGGGGCAAGGCAATGGAGTTAAGTGACTTGCTCAGGGTCACACAGTTAGTAAATGTCAAGTATCTGAAGATGGATTTGAACTCAGGTCCTCCTGACTCCAGGGCCAGTGCTCTATCCACTTCACCACCTAGCTGCCCTATCTCCTTCATTTTATAATGAGGAAACTGAGACCCAATTAGAGGAAATTATTTACCTGAGGTCACAGAGTCAGAATTTGAACCCAGATCTCCTGATTTCTAGTAGAGAGTTCTTTCTACTACTATCACTTTGAGAAACTCTTACAGATTCCCCTAAGGAAATAATGGAGTACAAGAGTCAGCAAATGACCAATCACCCATTTAGAACAGGAAGCTGCTCCTGGAAACCCTGCATAATAGAAATGTCAAGAAATCTTTCCCATCTCATTCTCTTGCCTTCCCCTCCCCTCCTACAGAAGTCCTCCAAAAGGAGTTATTCAAGCTAATAGGGCATAAGTTACTTGAGGACAGAGGCTGTCCTTTTTTCATCTTTGTATCCTTAATAAGCATTCAATGCATTGAAATTATGGGATAGGAACTCCAGCTTCTCCCCCGAGCCTAGCAATTCCATTGGAAGTTGTCCTTCCCACTACTCCCTTCTCCATCCCATGGAGCTTCTGGTGCGTAAGAAGATTGGTCCTCTGGCTGAAGCTCTTCCCACACACTCCACAGGAATATGGCTTCTCACCAGTGTGGACGCGGCGGTGGGTGATGAGGTAGGAGCGGCTGCTGAAGCCCTTCTTGCAGTCACTGCAGCGATAAGGGCGCTCCCCTGTATGCCCCCGCTGATGAATAATGAGGTGTGAGCTCTGGCTGAAGCTCTTCTCACAGTCTTGGCATTTGTAGGGCTTCTCCCCTGTGTGGACTCGTTGGTGGGTAATGAGGTTGGCTCGATGGCTGAAGCACTTGACGCAGTGGTTGCATTTGTAGGGCTTCTCCCCCGTGTGGATGCGTTGGTGCTTGATAAGGTCCGGACTGAGGCTGAAGCGTTTGCCACAGTCTCGACATTGGTAGGGCCTCTCGCCGGTGTGAACTCGCTGGTGTGTGACCAGTGATGAGCTGCGGCTGAAGCCCCGGCCACAGTTTGCACAGCAGTAAGGCTTCTCCCCTGTGTGTGTTCGCTGGTGTGTGACCAGGTCCGAGTTGCGGGTAAAGCACTTAGGGCACTCCGAACATCTGTAGGGCCTCTCACCAGTGTGTGTGCGCTTGTGGCGGTTAAAGTCAGAGCTGTGGCCAAAGCGCTTCCCACAGAGTGGGCAGCTGAAAGGCCTCTCACCACTGTGGGTGCGCTGGTGGCGGCTGAAGTCAGAGTTCCAGCTGAGCTGCTTGCCACACTGAGGGCACTGATAGGTTCGCTGGTAACGAGAGAAGTTGGAGATGTGGATGAAATCTTTGCTGCTATGAGAGCACTTGTAGGGGTTGGGAAGGCCTGGGGGTGGCAGGGGGGTGAAGTCCACAGAGCAAGGAATCAGCTCCTTGTTGTCTGATGTGCACCAGTAGATAATCTGGGTAGGGACAGCGACAAAGGCCTTATTCCCATCCAGAGGGGCTCTGGAGGGTTGTGCTTCAAGGGCCCCCACTTCTTCCAGGTCCTTCCAAACCCTAGGAGGAGTCCCTGGCTTGTCATCTGCTAGAGAAAGCAAACTATCCATCCGGGTTCTGGACGGTTGTCCTTCAAGGTCCCCATCTTCTTCCAGGCCCTTCCAAACCCTGGGAGGAGTCCCTGGCTTGTCCTCTGCTGGAGAAGGTGAACTATCTGTCCGGGCTCTGGAAATGTGTCCTTTGAGGTCCCCCACTTCTTCCAGATCTTTCTGAAGCCTGGAAGGAGTCCCAGGCTTGTCCCCTGCTGGGGAACATGAACACCAGAGTTAGAAGGGGAAGGATTGTTTGTGAGCTATCTCCCTAATTATGTGATCAGGATCTGGTGAGATGGGGCTTGCATCCTGAGGCCTGCCAGAACTCTCTGGTCAGCAAGTCTTGTAGGTAACTATTGGCATATGTTTTAACCCCACTAAAATGTGAATTCCTTGAGGGTAGACACTATGTTTTTGTATTTCTTAGTTGCCCCAGTATTTAGCAGTGTCAGGAACATACTAGGCACTTAATAAATATTGTTGACTAACTCTACTCTGTTATCTTGGGTTAAGTCACCAGAAGCCACAGTTCTTTTAATTGAAGAGAATCATCTGCCCAGCATAAAGATGTTAGAAAATTGAAAAAGGATTAGAGATTTAGAGCTGTAAGGGACCTTAGAGGTCATCAGGTCCAAATCTTTCATTTTATAGATGCAGAAACCAGAGTGGTTAAGATACTTTATTTACTTTTTTTTTAAAGGTACTTTCTAATAGTGCAGCAGGATTTGAATCCATGTCTTCCTGACTTCATGGCCAGTGCTCTATAGCTGGGAAAACATTATGGGGGGAAAAAAGAGGACAATTGCTTTTGGACTCCAAGAGAATGGGAGCGGAAAGGACCTTAGAGATTACCTGACCTAACTCATCTTATAATTGGAAAAATAGCTAATGAGGAAGTGCCGTGACCAAGATCACATGGTTCAGTAGCACAGCTAAGACTCTCAGAGCTGTGATCTTTCCACTAAGTCCACTGTCTTGAGTGTATATCACATGATAATTTTGACCTGCTTGACTTCCCAATTCTGATTAGTTCAAAGTGATATGACATCCTTTCAAGGTCTATAATCCTATGGTTCTAATACTAAATAAGGGTGTGTTTCCAAAGTGCTAAACAGCTGATAAGAATAAGAGGAACACTGAGGATAGGCAGAAGTGTGCCAGGATGTCACCCAGACTAAGATTAAACACTTGCCAAACATGATCATTTTTAAAATGGATAGCTAAACTCTTCACATTACCAAGAGGTTCAGTAATGTAGAAAAACTAAACAAGGAACTTATCCCAAATGTTTCTTCTCTCTGGGGAAGAAATGCCTTTCTCTCTTTGTCCATAAAGTTGGGTACGTCTAACATTCTGTGAATTCACACTCAACAAATTCCTGATAAAAAGTAACTGGAAAATTATCTTGTTTCCCCCTCCAGCCTCTCGTACCCACTTAGGGATAAATGGTACCTCCTCTGAAACAAATGAAAAGCACAAAAGTAAAAAAGATGGGCTCTCTTCCTCTCTAACCTTGCTATCTTTCCTGGCTCATGCCCTCCCTTTCCTATTTATGGGGACAGCAGGAGAGATGGGAATGGAGGAGGTAAATGTTTTGTTTTGTGTTTTTATTTCTAAGATTTTTCCTGGCAAGTTTTGCAGCGACAGTGAAAAAGGGAGAAATTGTGCCTATTAGGGCTAGCAGGAATCTCAGTTCCACCCTCTAATTTTATGGATGAGGGAACGGAGATAAGAGGTCTCACCCAGAGTAATACAGTGGATGAGTCTACCGATCCCTAAAATTCTTAGTCTAGTATCCCTTCTAACACACCAGTTTACCTCCCGAGCACAGGTGGTGCTGAAGCCAACAAAGAACATAATAAGAGAATCAAGAGTGATTTAAACTTGAACTTCAGACAAGATTTACTGTAAAGACTCAAACATTCCCTAAGGTGCTCTAACAACCATCTTTTATAGACTCATAGAATCCTAGCCCTGGAATGAAGCTTAGAAACCATTCCCTCAATCTATTTAATTTAGAAATGAAAAAACTAAAATTCCAAAAGGTCATGTAGCCAGTAAGTGGCAGAACCAGAATCCATTTTGTTTTGTTTTTTGAGATCAAGTCTCCCCATCTTGCCCAGGCTGCAAGTTGAGGAGCTGTTCACAGGCTGATCATGCGACTAATTCATCCAGGGAATTGGACCTGTTTCTGACCTGGACTAGTTCATCCCTCCTTAGGCAACATGGTGTCCCATCCTCCACCCTATAGCAAGGACCCACCACACTGATGCAAAATAGTGAGAACACCCAATGGGCACAGCTCCCTGCAGCACAGAACTCCCAAGAATAAGAGATTTTCCAGTTCTAGCCTCCCTGGTAGATGGGATCCCAGATGTACACCATCCTGCCCAGCTCAGAGACAGAATCTGAACCAGCCTCTTCAGGCATCCAATCTAGTGCTTTTCCCATTATAACATGTGTCCCACCTAGGGCAGCAAGGTGGCACAGTGGGCAGAGTAGATAGAGGGCTGGATCTAGAATCGGGAAGACCTAGGTTCAAATCTCTCCTCAAACATTAGTCATGTAACCAAGGGCCAGTCATTTAACCTCTGCCTGGCTCAGTTACCTTATCCATAAAATGAAGATAACACTGTCTACCTGCCAGGGTAAAGGCAAGTAAAAAGAAAATGAGATAATATTTTGCAAATCATTTTGCAAACCTTAAAGCTATTGCTACTACTGGACTGGCTCGAGATGAAAGTCAATAAGGTAACCACCCAAAGGCTTTTGAAATCCCCAAACATCTCAATCACCAACCTGTGCCCCTGTTCCTTTTGATGTGGCCAGAAAATACCATCAATAGAAATACTTTAGATTTGATAGCAAAGATGGTGGTATTCTGAAGTCACTATTAAAATGTAACTCATTCTCTAGATGGGAGAAATTCAGACACTGTGCATGAAACTCCTCTTCCCTGCGTTTATTAGGCTAGATCAATTTACCAAAGCAACTGAATCATCTCTTTTAAAAGGGAGAATACAAGCTACAGGAAAAGTAAGCTTCACTTGGCTATGAGGAAAAGAGAGACCTAAAGCAGCCACAAGACCATAGATTTAGAGCTTGAAGGATCTTAGAGTTCATTAAAACCAACTTATGACAGCTGAGGTAGACAAATACATAAAGAGATGTGAAGTCACTTGCCCAAGGTCCCACAGCTAGTAACTAGTCAAGATGAAATTCAAACCTAGGTTCTCTGACACCACCCCCCAGATCCAGTATCCTTTCCACCACACCAGGCTACTTCCCAGGTAGGATGAGAAGCACTGGACACTGAGACAGATATAACAGACCCAGAACAAAATGGGGTCCAAGGTGTTTTTCTAGAGGGGAGTGTTGAATACTTCAAAGCAAAAGTAGATAGGCTCTATGACTAAGGGAAAAATTTATTTTTTCTCATTGACAACCTTTCCTTCTTGAACATGAACCTCCCCTCCCCATGTTATTTTCCTCCTGTCTGCTACCAGTCTCCTCACCTATGCAGAATAGGATCCTTCTCCTTTCTGAAGATCCCAGGCCATCAGGTAGCCACAATTCTTCACCTCGTTCTAGGGATAAGATGAGCTCTGGTTTGGGGAAGGGAAATCCTGTTTCAAGAGAAAGAGAATCAGATCAGGGACCTAGCTCACCACCCAACTCTGCTTTGCCCCTATACTGGACTCTGACCTCTGAAAGCCCAGACTCAGGCAGTTTTCCAACCCTGGCTCTCCTCTCCATCTCAGATTCTCCACATCCTCCCCAACCCTGCTCCCTCTACACACCATTTACTTGGTCCCCCTTTCCCCTCAAAAACATTTAATGGTTCCTCAATGCTTATAATTCAAAGCTTTAGTTCATTAGAAAAGGAAGAGAACTTAAACATCATCTTATCCAAACCCTTCATTTTGTACGTGAGGAAACTGAGGCTCAGGTAGGATCAAGCTCAAACTTCTGACCCTGGCATTTGAAGCCCTCTGAAACATATCCCAACCTTACCTTTCCAGGCTTTTCTCCTCTGTTTCCCTATTTGAACTTTTCAGTTTGGCAAAACTGGACCACTTGCTGTTCCTGAAAAAATGTGGGTAGAGCTTTTCCAACTCAAAGTCTTTGTAGACTTTATTCTCCCCACATGAATTGTCTTCCCTATACCCTATCTGCTTACCTGAAATCTATATGTCCTTCAAGACCCAGCACATCCATAAGGCTTTATCTAATCATCCCAATCCATAGAAATCTCTCCTTCTGCTAGACAGCTGTGACATTTGCTGTCTAGAATAGAGGTTCTTAACCTTTTCTGTATCATGGACCCCTTTGGCACTCTAGTGAAGTTTATAGACCCCTTCTCAGAATATTTTTTTTAATTGAAAATTTAAAGAAATTATACATTTCTGTCACATGTTAATGAAAATAACGACGTAAGTTTCTTTGCCCATCCAAATACATGGACCCTCTAAAACACATTTGGACCAAGTTAAGAGTCCCTATTATCTAGACCAGATTAAGAACCCCTACTCTAAACCATAAAAATAACATAGCATAAACTGTCTACTTCCCTAAGACTGTAAATTCCTTGAAGGCAGGGATTACATCTTATGCTACCTAGTACCTAGCACAGTGCCTTGCAATTAGGAGGTATTTAATGACTGACGATGGAACTTGGGGTTATTTGGGAGAGAGCTCCAACCTTTGAGAAGAGTGTCCTAGAAGGCAACTGTCATATCATGCTATAAATTATTCCTTGGTATCTAAAACACAACACTAGACTGGATGGACCATGAGCTTGACCTAGTGTGGCACAAAGTCTTATTACTGGCACCTAAAGACACCTACCATCTCAATATATGCTGTGTCTCTAATCTACCACCCTCCCACTCCTCCCACCAGCACTTAGCAACTATTACAAGACTCTGGAAAGAATCTGCAAAGGGAGGAAATATAACTCTGGCTTTACTCTGATCTCTAATTTCAATCCATGAGAACCAGTTCAACTCTCTACTGTCTTGTCAAGTCCTTTGCTTACACATCACCAAACTCTAGCCCTGTACTGCTCCCACCTTCCACCCACTTCTGTCCTACTCATCACCTGCTGGAGGAAGTCACAAAACCTTGCTGATAGGGCCACTACCATATACATGTTATCTGGACCTTCATTGCAACAAGGCAATCCTAATCCTCATTAATTTATTTTCTATCCCACTCACCACAACAGCTGTTTCAATCTTTCTCTTCCCTCAAGTCAAACACAGGACCCCCTCTCATCACCCTCTCAGTTAATGACCTCAACTTATACATTTTGGTGAAGGCTTCTTTGGCCATGCGACCAACACTCCCTCATCTCCCCATCTGTTCAAATCACTGACATTTGACCCTCAACATCTCCTCCTTTAACCTCTGATAAAGAGGTGGACATTCTCCTTGCCAAGGCCAATCTCTCTACCTGTCATTCTCTTCCATTTACTTCAATACAATATCCCCATTATCATCTCTCCCTGTCAATCTTTCTCTATCAATCTCCCCCTCTCTCTGTCAATACCTCCCTGTCAGTCTCTCTACTAATTTCTTCCTGAAAGGAAACATGCCTAAAAACATGCTGTCTCCACCATCCTTTAAAAAAAACCCTCACTAGACCATATCATCCCCACTAGCTTTCAGTACTGTATTTCTCCTTCCCTTCTTAGCTAAACTCTTTGAGAAAGTCTCCTGGATTATTACCATTCCAGAGTGAATAGCCAGTCTTCCTGAAGTCAAAAAGACCTGAGTTTGAATCCATCCTCTGATACTTGCTAGTTATATCACTGGAGGTAAAGCAGATGCAATCACACCTACCTTCCAAGGTTCTTATGAAGATAAATGAGATAATATTTGTGAAGTGCTTTGCAAACCTTAAATCATTGTATAAATGCTGACTAACCCTGGTGAGTCAACTAATAAGTGAAAGAAAACTTTCACTTCTTCTGCTGTAATTCTCCTTTAAACCTTCTATAATCATTTAACTGAAACTGTTCACTCCAAAGTCACCAATAATCTTTTTTTTTAAATCCCATGAATTTTTATCAATTTCATCCTTTTTTCACAGCATTTGACAAAAGTTGACCATCTTCTCCTCAAACCAAATATGAGTTTTCTTAACACTGCTCTACCATGGTTCTCTTATCCAAATGCTACTCAGCTTCCTTTGCTGGATCTTCATCCATGTCATACCTATTAAGTGTGAGTATACTCCAAAGCTCTCTTCTGGACTCCCTATCTCTTCTATCCTTACTCTTTCTCTCTCCCTTGGTAATCTCATCAGCTCCCACAGCTCTTATCGTCTCTATGATAATTGATAATACGATCCCAGGTCTATATATTCAGCCTTTAGTCTCTCCTGATCTCTATACCCTTAACAGCAAACTGTCTAGTCAACATTTCAAACTGTCTTGTAGACATCTCAAATTCAGCATGTCTAAAACAGGACTCATTATTTTTCCTTTAAAACCTACCCCTCTTCCAAATGTCCTTATTTCTATCAATGGCACCCATTTTACATTCACTAGGCTGGAAACTTCACTGACACCTTCAACTCCTCACTCTCACTCAGAATATATATCTAATAAGTTGTCAAATCTTGTTACTATCTGCACAACTTCTCTCACATACATAATCTTTCCCCCTCTCACACAGCCCCCACCCTAGCTCAGGTTTTTATCACCTTTCACTTTCTATAGCAACAGCCTCCTTGGTTTCCCTGCTTCAAGTCTATCCCTACTCCAGTATGTCCCTCATATAGTTGTCAAAGTGTTTTTCCTAAAATGCAAGTCTGCATATGTACTCACACACACAAACTCCAGTGATTCCTTATTTCTTTTAGGATCAAACATAAACTCCAGTTTGCTATTTAAAGTTCTTCATAGCCTGGCCCGTTCCTATTATTGTAGTTGTTGGTTTTGTGTTTTATTTTGTTTTTTTGCACATCACTCCATACTTGTCACTCCAGCTATATTGCTACTCCTCACATACATTGCTCCATCTCCTTTCCTTATGCATGTTCACTGGCTGTCCTTCATGTCTAGAATGTTCTTCTTCCGCACCTCCACCTCTTAAAATCCTTGGCTCCATGTTACCTTCTTCAAGAAGACCATCATGGTCTTTCCCAACCTCAGTGCCTTTCCCCTAATATTACCTTGCATCTACCTTGTGTGTACATTGCATATACCTATATATGTGCATACCCCCTCACCTCATTAGAATATAAGTTACCTGAAGATATGGACTGTTTCAATTTTTCCCTTGCATCCCCAGCACTTGGCAGAATACCTGGCATGTGACACTTAATAAAGGCTGGTTGATTGAATGCCATTGTATGACTGGGGCTACTGGAGATGGGTCTTAGAAACAGACTCTTGGATCTAGAAAGGTCATCTAGCCAAACCCATATATGAACCATTCATAGTGCTAACTACATCTTCAAAATCTACCATCTACTTGAACAGCTTTGTTGACAAAAAATTCATCAGAGCTTCTAGAAATAGTTCAATCTGCTTCTGGCCAGCTTAGTGTTAGGAAACTCTTCCTTATCCTGAGCTAAATTCTGCCTCCCTGAAAGCTACCTCCTGTAAATTTCATTCTTTCTAGGAACAAGAACATGTCTAACCCCTCTTCCCCATGACAACCTCTAAAATATTTGAAGACAGCTATTTTATATCCCTTAACACTTCTCATCCCCAGGTCCTTTTACCTAATCTCACATAGATTTATTTGGAATCTCCTCAGTTCTATGGTGGCCCTTATCTGAAGCAGTTTTAGCTTCTCAATTTTTTTTTCTAAAATATGGTCCCTAAGGACTGTACACAATATTCCAAAAATGGACTAACCAGGATTATTACCATTCCAGAGTGAATAGCCAGTCTTTCTGGAGTCAGAAAGACCCAAGTTTGAATCCATCCTCTGACGCTTGCTAGTTATATCACTGGAGGTAAAGCAGATGCAATCATACCTACCTTCCAAGGTTCTTATGAAGATAAATGAGATAATATTTGTGAAGTGCTTTGCAAACCTTAAAGCACTGCATAAATGCTGGTTATTATTGTTGTTGTTGTTACTAATTAATGCAGACTAACCCTGGTGAGTCAACTAACAAGCATTTATTGGTTAGTACTCTACTTGCCAAATATTACGTTAAGCACTAGGGATGCAAGGAAGGGCATATAGATTCTTTTCTTTTTTCCCTAATCATCTTTGGAAATAGACCTAGTAGTGGAATTGCTGGGTTAAAGGGTATAGACAGTTTAGTAACTCTTTAGGCATAATTCCAGATTGTTCTTCAAAAATGGTTGGATCAGGCCACAATTCCACCAACAGTGAATCAGTGTCCCAATCCCATATCCCCTACATTTGTCACTTTCCCCTTCAATCATTTTAACCAATCTGACAGGTGTAAAATGATATCTCAAGGTTGTTTTAATTTGTATTTCTCTAATCAATAATTATCTAGAGTATATTTTCATATGACTATAAATTATTTTGCTTTCTTCACTGGAAAACTGCCTGTTCATATCCTTCAACCATTGATCAACTGGGGAATGGTTTGTATGCTTACAGATTTGACAAAGTGCTTTATATATTTGAGATATGAGGCATTTATCTGAGAAACTGTCTATAAAATTTTTCTCAATTGTGGAGGCAAAGAACTGGAAATTGCAGGGATACCCATCAACTGGGGAATGGCTGAGCAAATTATGGTATATGATCATGATGGAATCCTACTGTGCTATAAGAAATGATAAGCTCACTGATTGTGGAAAAACATGGATAGACTTGCATGAAATAATGAAGAGCTAAATGAGCAGAACCAAGAGAACATTCTATACAGTAACAACAATATTATTTTAAAAACAACTTTAAGTGACTAAGTCATTTTGACTATTATATAAATACCCAAATTAACTACAAAGGACTTCTGAATGAAGATACTATCTGCACCCAGAGAAAGAACTGATAAATAGATGTATAAGATGATTTTACAAATATATACATGTGTCTAATGGTAGCCATCTTTTGGGCAGGGAGGAGGGTAAAGGGAGGGAAGGAAAAAAGGGGGGAAAAAGAAAGTTTCATGATAACTTTAGTATATATTTAAAAGGAATAGCAAGTTGTACATAATAGATTTGCTGTTTGATGTGCAATCATCTTTTTTTATTCTACTACGTTATGGAAATGCTTGTGTTATTTCATAAATTAAAAATAAAATGAAGTCACACACACACACACACAACAAAGAAGGGCAAAAAATGTCCCTACTCTCAATTAACTCACATTCTAATTGGAGAAATAATCATGAAGATAACTAGGCACATACAGAATAATATAGAGTAGATAGAAGGTAATCAGAGTGGAAGGCACTAGCAGCTGAGGAAACAGGGAAAGATTTCTTAAAGATAGTGGGATTTGAGTTGAATCTTGAAGGATGTCAGGGAAACTAATAGGTGGAAACTAGGAGGGAAGCATTCCGGCCATGAAGAAGAGCCAGGGCAGGGAGATGGAGAGTCATGTTTAAGGATGAAAAAGTAAACCAGTGTAGCTGGATTATAGAGTTCGTGGAGAAGAATAAAACATAAGAAGAAAGGAAAGGTAGGAAAGGAACAGGTTGTAAAGAGCTTTAAATGAAAAATTCAGGACTTTATATGTGATCCAGAAGGTTAATAGAGAGCCACTGCAGTTTATTGATGAAGGGGTAGAAGAGGGGTGACATGGACAGAACTATGCTTCAAGAAAAATCACTTTGGCAGCTGAGTGAAAGATGGATTGGAGCTGGGAAGATACTTGAAGCAGAGAGACCAATTAGCAAAATTTGACAGATGGTGAAGCTGGCCTTTGAAATGGTCAGGCTATTTATCTTAGTCTCCTTAAAAGAGATTATGAAGAGAAAAGAGAAGGAAAGAAGGACCATGATATAGTAGAGAGAATCCTGAGCCTGAAGTCAAAAGACAGAGATTGTAGTCCAATCTCTGCCACTTACTGGTTGTGTAGCCATGGGTAACTCACTCAACCTCTCTGAGCCAGTTTCACCTTTTATAAAATTGGATAATATCTGCATGACCTCGTGGTGTTATAAGAAGAAGGAATCGATAAATGTGCATTATTATTAAATGGTTGAGGGAAGAGAATGGAGAAAGAAATGGAAGAGGGTGGAGAGTAGAAATAAGAGAGTGAGACAAAGAGATAAAAGAGATGTCAAGCTATTAGGAGATACTCGGTTTTCCATAGCTAAGGCACAGCAAGCAAGCTGTGCCCTGGCTTGGCATAACAACAATCCTTTGCACTCGCCCTCCGAATGATCTCAGTCACAGTAAAATCCCAGAATTGTTTCCGGTCGTGAAGCCCTGCTATGAATCAAACTTGTCACATTGTTGCTGTTACCCCTTATTGTCAGGGCTACAACTGACTGTTTATAAGTATTGCAATCTCCCCATACTAAACTTGTGCCCCTCCCATTAGGGGCAGGGCTCCCACAAATGTGTCCTTGCTCACAAGCCATTTCCCTCACTTTGAAATTCTATTTGATTCCTGACTTTCCTGTCTCTGGCCTGCTTTGTTCAGCTCTGGCCACCCACAGGTTAACTGATTTGGTGCCAGAAGTGGAATTGGACACGGAACTGGGTCATTAAACACTCAGGTACCAGTGAGAAAGGATTAGGTGCCACCAGAGATTTATTTCTCCAGAGTTAAACACCATCCTCCTTGTCTGGGGAGTCCTCTACCCTTATCCCTGTTCCAATCCTCCAAGCTCCAGCCTTGGTTGAGCTCAACATTCTTTGTGAGAAAAACTCCAGGGCCCCTTCCTTGCTGGTTCATCTGGATTACTCTAGTAAAGATATCCTTTTTTTTTTTTTTTTTTTTTTTTTTTTTTTTTTTTTTTTTTTTTGCTTTTTGGTGAGGCAATCGATGTTAAGTGACTTGCCCAAGGTCATACAGCTAGTAAGTGTTAAGTGTCTGAGGCTGGATTTGAACTGAAGTCCTCCTAACTCCAAGGCCAGAGCTCTATTCACTGCGCCACCTAGCTGCCCCTAAAGATATCCTTTCTTAACTGTACACCTCTATTAAGTGACCTCTGTGCATGCCTCTGTAAAAGTAACTGTGTGCAATAACGTTTAAAACTGCACACCTCGGTAACCCATGTGCCTCTGCATGAACTATGACTGCGTGCTTTGTTAAAATTCTTTATGTCTGTATCTATCTTGTTGTTTTGTCTGTGTTTGTGTCTTTGTAAAATGTAAAATGTCTGTGTTGTGTTTGTATTGTGAGCTAGATTCTGCTACCTTGAAAGATTTAAAATGTAGCCATCCAGAAAAACTTCTAAACACTGTAGCCAGAGAGTTTAGAGCACTGGGAAAGATTAATGAACTTTCATAGTTGAAGTAATTGTCCCAGTAAGCAGGACTAACTCCCACTTTAGGCTTTCTGAGGGAGATTAAGTTATAAAAGAAAAACAAAAATGAAAATCCTGTAAGACAATTTTTTTCCTATCATTTCAACTTTGGCTATGTTGGAATCAAACAAGGAAAATTAGATAATCAAAGTTGTAGAACTGCTAAAAAAAAAAATTGATTAATTTTTTTAAAAAAAATAGATTAATGAGTTTGGAAATTAATCATTTTAAGATTGCAGACGAGAATTCCTGAGACTTTAGGGTAATTCCAGGAACTCACTCCCTTCTGAAACATCTTAGTAAGTTTTGGGTTACTACTCTGTAAAATTTGTTTTAATGAAAAATAAGGATTAAATTTTATAAAAGTATTGAAAGTAAATGGCAAGATTCATAGCCTCATTGTTCTAGGGCAATGAAGGAAGGCAGCTAGTTTAGAAGTAGTCCCAGAGTAAAAAAAAAGAAAAAAAATAGGCAAATGGTCTGCACCTTATAACAACCTCTTGTTAACCCTTCCTTGACATTTCTGACCAGGAAAAGAGAAAAGATTGTTTAAACTAGATATCTCCTGGGATACTCCCAGTTTAAGGACCCTCTTCCTGTTAACCCCTCTCAGATTCCCAAATACAGGGATTGGAAAAAAGTGCCAGAAAAATGTAGGGAAACTTGAATTATGTTCTGCCCCTCCAGCTGCACAATTCATTCGTTGCCCAGGGCCCACATGGTGGAGGGGGGTCAGCAGCTGCAGCAGGGCCCCCCACTGGCAGTGGCCCCAGTGGTCCTGTGCTCATGGGCATCCTGCAGCTAGCCCCTCTAGGCAAGCCAGGGGCATCACCCAGATGCAGTACATCCTGCCCACCCTGCCCCAGTAGCTGCAAATGGCCCCAGCAGCACCTGGCCTCAAACTGCAGCTTACAGGGGGTCAGGCCCCATGGCCAGCATCCGTTTTGCCCTGCCACCAGGAACTACTATCAATGGGAAGGTCTTGGTACCAACCATCCCAATCCCTGGGATTCACATTCTTCAGCCAGTGCCCTATGCCACACCTTCCAAAACCCAGTGTCTCCAGTGTTGGCTCAGCCCTTGGCAGGCCCTGCCCCACCTCTGCCTGGAAAAGTTCTGGTTCCCCTGGCAGCACCTAGCATGGCAATACAAGGTAAGTGGGCCAGCCAGCCTCTGCCCTTGATGAGCCCACACTTCTCTTTTCAAGTTGTAGGAACTTATTAGCTGTGTAATCTTAGGCAAGTTATCTTATCTGCTTGCCCCAGTTTCCTGATCTGTAAAGAGAAAAATGATAATGGTACCCACCTCCCAAGGTGTTATGACATCAAAATGATATAATGATTGTAAAGTGCTTAACACAGTGACTGGCATATGCTAAGCACTACATTATCTTTAATAGAATATAAGTGTTCCATACCTAATAACTCCAAAGTGGTTTTAAAATGCTAAAGGCAATAAGATTAATAATTTTTATGTGTGATAATTCAGAAAGGCAATTGATGTCATCTGAAGTTTACTGTTTGTTATTATTATACTTCTAAATTATCTCATATTGTAAAATTAGGGAGACCATTGTAACAGAAATGCTGTTACAACTTTTTAAACAACTTTTTAATCTGGATGCTGTTACATATGAATTGGGCTTTTAAAAGGATGTGATTTAAAAAAGATAGATGTTTGAAAACTATTAAATATTTGATAAGGTATATTTTGTTATAAAGTAGATAATAATAATATAATAGCATATTTCATTTGAAATTTTTGGCTATTATGAAAGTGTAAAGGGTGGTTTAAAGATGTAGCTTCAACATATTAATGATGAGTCAACTATAAGGTATTTGCTGTATGTCTGAAGTCCCAGAATATGGGTAGTTTTAATTTATAAATAAAGGATAAATGAAATGTTAACTGTTAGGGAAATATCAGAAAAGATATTCAAGCCCTAAGTTGTGGTTAGTGAAATTTTGCTACATGAGGTAAAAATTCTTGGGGTTATAATTTACTATTGTTTTAAGTTTTGATTATATGAATAATTGTCTGAATTGTCATGAAGCCAATAGCAGAAAGTGGCATGTGTTACAGTCTGGGAACTGCTAAAAGTAGATATCTATGCCTGGGAAAAGTTTTGGCGATGACCTGGGCACAGTCTAGGTAGGATCCTCCTGACTCTATTTCCTCATTATGCTATTTCTTTTCTGAAAAGGAAAATTCTCCACATGGCAAATCCTGAGCCTTGCTTTTAACACACTGTGACTACATAATTGGCTGTCAAATATGACTTATGCCTGGAATCAAACAAAGCTGAGGCAGTTTTTCCCTCTGCTATGATATATGACATTGTTGTAATTATGTCCCTCTTTTTCCTTTTATAGCAAATTTCTATAATCAAGAAATTTTGTAAATACAATACTAAATCTATTAAATAATAGATACTGAAACATCTCTGAGCTACTATAACAGGATGCAAGTATGAACATTTTACAATTTTAACCTCTATTTGTGGTCAAATTATAATATAGGGATGATATTCTTCTAAGGGGGAAATGATTAGACAAAGTAATAAGACAAAGATGTAATGTGAAAGTTTTATAATTAAACGGAATAGTAAATTTTGAGAAAAACAACAGGATTTGACTATTTCCTTTAAGGAGTATATACATGTATATGATTGGCTTTTAAATTTATCTGTCATGAGTTATCTATCATAAGTTCTCAAAATTAGATTAAGGATTTTACATATAAAATTGTATAATGGTAAAAAAAAGTGAAATTATTTTCCCATTTTTATAGTATCTGTCTGATAATTTAAAAGGCAGAAGAACAGGCCATAAATGAGTTTCCTAAGAAAAAAGTACCAGGACCAGATGGATTTACAAGTTAATTTTATCAAACATTTAAAGATCAACTAATTCCAATATTAAATAAATTATTTAGAATAATAGGCAAAGAAGAGATCCTACCAAACTCCTTTTATGAAGCAAATGTAATACTGATACCTAAAACCAGGAAAAATAAATGAATATGGATGCAAAAATCCTAAATAAAATGCTAGCTAAAAGATTATAACAACATATTACAAAGATTATACATTGTGATTTTACATCATGACCAAATGGAATTTATACCAGGAATGTAGGGATGATTTAACTTAAGAAAAGCTATTAACATAACTGATTATATTAATAATAAAAGAAAAAAATCATATTATGTCAATAGATGCAGAAAAAGCTTTTAAGTATAACACTCATTTCTGTTCTTAAAAAATTGAAAATACAGGTATAAATGGGTTTTTCCCTAAATTGATAAAAAGGATGTTTATCTAAAATCATCACCAAGCATTATTTGTAATAGGGATAAGCTTCCTAATAAAATCAGGTGTGAAACAAGGATGCCTACTGTCACCAATATTATTCAACATTGTACTGGAAATCCTAGCAATAGCAATAAGAGAAGAAAAAGAAATAGAAAGAATCAAAATAGGGAATGAGGTTATAAAACTACCTCTTTTTGCAGACAATATGATGATATACTTGGAAAATCCCAAAGACGACTAAAAGGTTAATTGAAATAATTAATAATTTTAGATATGTCACAAACAAAACCCTGCAAGAAGAGATAGTAAGAGATACCCCATTTAAAATAATTCTAGACAGTATAAAATACCTGGAAGTACATCTGCCAAAACAAATCCAAGAATTATAGATTTACTGCAGAAATATAAATTATTCATGGGTGGGCAGGGCCAATATGATAAAAAATTAAGAACAAAAAGTTAAGAGTGAAAAGGAACTAAAAAAATGTAAAGGAAGGAGGTTTAGCACTATCAGATCTTAAACTATATTATAAGGCAGTAACTATCAAAATTATCTGGTGCTGGCTATGAAACAGAAATGTAGCTCATAAAATGTTTTAAAAAGATTCTTATATCAGGTACAGGATTTAAGTAAAAATAGAAACAGCAAATGAGATATAAACTGAAATTCTCTGAAGTTTCAAGATTGAAGAACCAAATTTCAGTGATTGTATTAAATTATATTAAGTCAGAATTATCTAGGAGCCTCTAGATTTGGAAACAGAGACAGAGCCCCTTTTAGATCTGTCCTGAGAATAAACATATTGTCCAAGAAAAGAGATCTAAGGACCAGATGACTACATGAGACATCTGGAACTCAAAATGTGCTGGTTAAATGGATATTGAGAATGGGTCACTAAAATACAAGGAGACTTGACCTTGGTGACATGTAAATCTCCCTTCTCAGAACTAGTCCATTGTGAGCCCTCTAAATAGTTTGATCTGTACCTGACTTAATGTAATTATGCAATTATGGGAATTGTAAGAAAAATCTTATTGTAGTGTTTGAACCTAGCCCTATGTGGCTGGGAAACTGCATCACCTCTACGTGCTATTTAGAGACTCTTAACTAAGGATCTATGTTATGCTGACAAGAAACTCAGATCCAAAGATTGACCAAGGAGTTTTCTTACCTGAAAACTGGCCCTGTACTGATCATTGCTTCTAAGGGCCCCTACCAGGTCCTTCTGACTATTCCCACAGCTGCCAAACTTTTGTGTACAGATTCCTGGATCATCTGAAGAAAGCTCTTCTTCCTAAGTGGATGGCAGAACCCTCCAGACACCTCAAGGTTAGTCTAGTACGGACCCAAAAGCAGTGAACACCCAGAGAAGACAGCTGTTCAAAGATTCCTGATGAGGGCTGAGTATACTGTCCTAGTTTTTTTTTTTCCTCTTCCTTATTGTTATTTGCCCAATCACCAAGGACCTGATTTAAGTTGGCATTTTCTTCCTCTACATTCTGCTTGCAAGCAAACAATGGCTAGCAATGACACCTGGGACATACTTCCCCGATGCGTCCCCCTCAAGCAACTGACCTCCCAAGAAACATCTCTCCTTGGCCCAACTGGCCTTTCATGGTATCTTGGCTTATATGTGCTTCTCCTTTGTTGGCTGGAAGGGGAGAGGTTCTTTCAGACCCCCTCCCTTTGGCCAAAAAGGGGAAATGTCAAGATATTAGGAGACACCCTACTTTCCCAGAGCTAAGGCTTAGCAAGCGAGCTGTACCATGAGCTTGGCATAACAACAATCCTTTGCGCTCACCCTCTGGATGATCTCAGCCACAGCAAAATTCCAGAATTGTTTTTGGTCATGAAGCCCTGTTACGAATCAAACTTGTCACATTGTTGCCGTTACCCCTCGGCATAAGTATTGAGACCTCCCCACATTAAAGGGGGGAGGGCACTAGGGGCGGGGCTCTGGCACATGTGTCCTTGCTTGAAAGCCCTTTCCCTCACTTTGAAATTAACTTTCTGTTTGATCCCTGAGTCTCCTGTCTCTAAACCACTTTGTTCATCTCTGGCCACCCATAGGTTAGAGACTGGTAAAATCCAGTTGACAGAAAGGAGTTAAAGATGAAAGAATCCTCAGCTCTCCTTGACTTCATAAATAGTTGATTAATGATGATACCAAAGTAATCTTGGGCAAGTCACTTAAATCCCCTGAATCTGTTATCTCATCTATATGTAATCACAAGACCAAAAATTTAGAGTTTGAAATGTCCGTAGAAACCATCTAGTACAACCCAATCATTCTGAAAATGAGAAAAACAAAGCCCAGAGTAGTTAAATTAATTGAATGGGTTGGTTGCAAAGGCCATGACAGAGTCAGGATTTGAACACAGGTTCTCTGACTCCAAATTAACCATTTTTCCCACTGTGTCAATCCCTCCCCTTATACCAGCTGATCAAGGGAGTTACCTGTACAATGTTACTTTTGTCTTTATAGACCCAGTGCAAAGCACAGTGCCTGGCACATAATAGGGGCTAAATAAATGCTTATAGAATTGATCGATCCTTTAAGATTTTGATTTTATCTCCCCACTTAATCCCTACTGGCAAAACAAGGGAACTGAATGGGGGATCTCTGACCTCCCTTCCTGCTGTAAAATCCATGATCAGAATTTGCTTCTGGGTAAACAGATTTGCTGACTCAAAGCCAGCACTTGGGATGGCCCAGTCTGCTAAGGACGGAGATGAAGGGGGAAGGGAAGGAGGAAGAAAGAAAGGGGAAGGAGAAAAAGGGAAAGGGGAATGGAGAGGGAGGGAGAGGGAGAAATGAGAATGGGAAGGGGAGGCCATGGGTCAAGAGGATCAAGAAGGTCACTATTGCTGAAGAGCAAGTCCTTCAGAGTCATCCAGCTGAGACTATCTGGATACTAGACAAATTATAAAGCTCAGCTGCTTAAACAAGGGTTCTAGATTCCTAGAGAAAGAGACATAAGACTAATATTGACTTCAATAGGCTTAAACACATCCATGTAAACAATAATATTTTTTAAAAGTCCTCAGCACAGTATATTACCTACAGTTCTTCACTCCAGTTAAACCCAGTCCAATTATCCATCCACCTGGGAGGAAAATGTCAGGGAGTAAGGTGCCTATAGGAAGTTAATGAAGTAGGATTAGGATTTCTAGGACGTGGCAGGAGAAATGAGACCTCACCCACAGATGCCAGGTTCCTGTAGTTTTCCCACATAACATCCTTGTAGAGTGCTCTCTGAGCACAGTCCAGGTGCCTCCATTCCTCCTGGGAGAAAATGACAGCCACATCCTCAAAGGTGAGCAGCCCCTGAAACAGCCAAAAGAGGAAAAGATAGGAATGGAGAGGCAAAGAGAAGCATACAGTAAGGAGGACAGAGTGTGGAGGATAGAGTGATTCACAAGAGGGGAATGACCATGAGAGACAGACCAAAAACAGAGTAGGGGCAGAAATAAAGAATGAGATGGGAAGTAAAGAACATAAAGATAGACACAGAGATGAAGGAGAAGAACCCTGTATTTAACTTATTTGCCTTTATTCACCACAGGGAGCAGTACTTTGCACACAAGGTGTATTTAATAAATGAATGTATGTATAAATCCCCACTGGAAATCTTCCCCTCACTTAATCCTGAAATTCTGGGCCATGTGGGTCAGGCTTGAGAAGGTGTGAAGGAGAGTGAGCTGAGGAAGAGGAAAGAGAATTCCTCTTCAAACACACACACAATCACCTCCCACCACCACCACCCTCCCGCCCCACCCCACCCCACCTCCAACACACCCAGGATGGAATTGGGGAGTGTGGGGGGGCAGGGGGCAAAGGAAAGTAAGAGGGAGGAGTGAGGGGTCTACATCTCACCTGAGCCCCATTTGGTGGGGATCTGGATACCATGGCTGTTTGCAGGGAATGGAGCTGAGATGAAGGTCAAGCTGGGGGGAGGAGACTGAGCCATCAGAGAGGACTCCTCAGCCTACTTCACAGCCCCAGGAGCCCAAGGAAACCGTTCCCACTTAAATACTTTCCCAAATCCCCACCCATCTCCCCTCCAAAGTGTCCTCGGTCCATACTCCTTCATTCCCTGCTGTTCTCCCCCCAGGCTCCAGCCTCCTCTCTGAAGCACCCCTTTTTCAGTCTTCCTCCCCATCGCACTCCTAGAGGACGAAATCTTTGAAAATGTCCTGGGGCCCTTCTCCCTTGAACCCCGCCCCCACAGGGGGATGGAAATCAGTGGGATGAGGGTGGACCAGACAGGGGGAGAAATGTTTGAATGAAACTGGAGTAAGAGGTGGGGGGAGAAAGCTGATGGTTGGAGAGGCACAGTAGGGAAAGCAGCCAGATCTGCAGCCCAGAACTGGTCGAGAGTTGGGGGAGCAGTCAGTCCTTCCTTCCTTGCCGCCTCCCCTCTCTTCCCGACCCTCTTGTCCCCCATTCCCTCCCCGTGCCCTTCCTCACCAGCTGGACTCCCTCTCCTCTCACCTTTTCTGGACAGGGCTTGTCCTCCGGCTGCCCGCAGGCAGGCAGAGAGGCAAGAAGCCGGGAGGAGGCGGGCACAGCGGAGCCAGAGGCCTTGCCGGCCAAGCCCAAGCTGAGGGTCTGGAAGGAACAGGGGAGGGGGGCACGGGAGAGAAGGTAACTAAGAGACAAAGGCACCAGCCTGGCCCAGGAACCAGGAGAGCAGGGATGCGTGTACGGGTCTGGCGGGTCAGTGGGCTGAAGCGGCCTCTCTAGGGCGCACAGATGGATCTCGCTGCCCTTAACTCCTCCGCGTCAGGCCAGCAGGAAGCGGGGAGGAGCCAGGGTTGGTGGAGAGGGGGGTTCCGAGGACTAGGGTAGCTGGAGGTAGAGGGGAGGAGCCGGAGGCGGGGGTGAGGAGGAGCCAGTGGTAGGGGAGGAGTAAGGAGAGATAGGGAAGGAAACCCTGGAGAGGAGTGGAGGAGATGTGTCCTGAAAGAGAAAGAGGGGTTGGAGAAGGAAGGTGGGAGGGGCTGACCTGGTCTCCATGTGCTTTGGGAGCAACCTGAAGGGATGAGGTTGGTTGTTGTCCTTCCTTCTGGAAGAGAACCAAAATGACATCACTATATTAGAGTGAAGTTACAGTGGGTCCCTCTGTGGCTGGTCAGACCAATATGAGCTCGGAATGCTCTACCACAGGTCGGGTTCAAATAATCCATGTGAACATTTGAGGTGGATTCCCTCAATTTGTAAGTGTTCATTTCTGTTGAGCTATTTCAATTCTGCTTTGCTCATGGAGCAACAGCACCTTCTTTGACGAGGGCATGCCATGCAGGGCGGTCCTGTGGCAATGTCTTCCATGTCACACAATCGATTCCAAAGTTCTTAAGAGAGACCTTGAGAGTGTCCTTGTATTGCTTCTTCTGGCCTCAGTGTGAGCACTTGCCTTTTGTGAGTTCTCCATAAAATTGCCTTTTAAGCAATGGTGTATTTGGCATTCAAACAAGCTGGCCAGCCCAGTTTAGTCAATAATTTAATGATTATCCTACCCCCAACAACCTGATGAGGCTAATGGGTATCTGTCTTTGTTTGGAGCCATATAAAGGGTTCAGCCCCATGGAATAAGTGCATGCCCACTGGTACCTGAAAGGACACAGGAAACTCATAGTGATTAACAATTAAGACTAAAGAGGATTCACTTTCATTGGAGGAGCCATCCCTACACATGGAGCCCCCTCATGCTTTTTTCAATCTCTCCTGTACTCTACAGGCATCCCTCTTCATCTTCTCCCTTTCATCCTTCTTCTTCCAGAGTGCTGCAAAGCAAAGTATTTTCCCTTCACCCTCTAACCACAGGAGCAATCCACAGTTCATGGGAGAAACACATGGCAGAGAGAGATATAATTGCATGTGACCTTAGAAAGTATTTCATAGACAATGTTCCTAAACCACATGCCCTTGTGGAGAGGAGGGGAGACTTCTAATTCATTAGACAGTATAGCCCCAGAATCTATCTTTTAGCCAGAGAAAGAATATCCTGGTCAGCACTAAAATTTTAGATTTGCCTTGTGGGTAACCCTAAATTTTAGAGTTCCCAAGATCAAGAGTTTGGGAATCAAGACTTCGAGAAAGAAAAGTAAATGCCATGATGCAGCTTGCTCCTTGGAGAAAGAAATGGATGGGGGCAGAGCCAAGATGGCAGAGGGAAAGCAGTGACTTGCTTGAGCTCTTCCCCAAACCCCTCCAAATACCTGTAAAAAAATGGCTCTAAACAAATTCTAAAGCAGCAGAACCCACAAAAAAGACAGAGTGAAACAAATTTCCAGCCCTAGACAACCTGGATGGTTGATCGGAAGGATCTATTGCACCTGATGGGAAGAGGAGCACAGTTTGTTGTGGATGCACAGGCCACAGCGACCGTGGAGCAGGCCTCAGAGGACTGAATCACAGGCAGCTGTGGCGGTTTCCAGACTTCTTAACC
>NW_020954589.1:5346410-5346477 GCF_900497805.2 Vombatus ursinus
GGAACTCCAAAGACAAGAAGGTCAGTGGGAAAAGTCTGTGACTGTGGTGAGAGAAGGAGCTAGGTCT
>NW_020954589.1:5346607-5346671 GCF_900497805.2 Vombatus ursinus
CCACGGCTGCCTCCTGAGCTTCCAGCCCACAGACTGAGGGGAAATCAAGTGGCTGATCAGAGGG
>NW_020954589.1:5346777-5351672 GCF_900497805.2 Vombatus ursinus
CTGCAGGGATCACAAGGATCTCTTTGCCAGTGCTGAGGCAGGAATCTCTTGCTTTGCCCATGCTTGGATCTGGGTCACAGTTCTGAGGGGCAGTCCTGGGGCGAGGAAGAGCGCTGGTATGGTGGAGCTTGTTGTGGCAGTTGAGAGGAAAACCTCGTCCCTTATCATACCATCCTGGAAAAACTGAGAAAGAAAAGGATGAACCAGTTCCTATGCAATGTCCTACTTGGTAAGGAAAGCCAGTGAATCACTCAGATAGTGCAGGTCCTGTGGAAAGGGGATTGCTTGTTCAGCAGCCTCCACAGTGAATTTGCCTTCAATGGAGAAAGTAAACCACAGAATGCTTCAACAAATCTTGGAGCATAAGACTTGGTAGGAAAGAGGTGCTCAGTAGAATATTGAAGGAAATTCCTTCTGGGAGGAGGTGGTGGACTATTTTAACGCTTTAAGTGTTTTCTGTATCTGTTTCTGGGTACCCATGAGACTCTGAATGAATGAATGAAAAAAAATATTTTTTTTTTATTCTTACTACGTGCCAAGCATTTTGCTAAGACCTGAGGGCACAAATACAAAAATGAGACAGTTCCTGCCCTGAAGGAAGGGGAAAGGGAACAAACATTTATTAAGGGCCTACTATATTGTGCTATTGTGCTAAAGTATTTTACAAACATGATCTCATTTGATCTTCACAACAATCCTGTGAAGTATGTGGTATTATTATCCCCAATTTAACAGTTGAGGAAACTATGGCAAACAGGTTAAGTGATTTCCCCAGGGTCAAATAGTTACCTAAGTGTCTAAGGCCATATTTGAACTCAGGTTTTCCTGACTCAAGGCCCAGCTTTCTATCCACTGTCTTATTAGAGAGAGATAATACCATACCTGAGACATGGATCTCCTGCCCCCCACTGATCATTGCTTTCTAATAGGACTGCTTCTTACTGGTTTCATGGTTGTTGTTTGGCATCCATAATACCTAGCATTTAGCATCTAATCTTTGCTGATCTTCTAGTTGCTCCAAAGAATCTCTCCTGGACTCACAGACACAGAGTTTCTCTCCATTTTCAGCTTTTGAGCTTTACCTACAGACTTCAGCTGAGCGGCTATCTCTTCCAAATAATGGGGATTAGTGGGTTCTACCTGCCCTCTTTCAGCTTAAAACCCAGAAGCTTAAACTTCCCCTCTTTCAGTGAGAAAGGCAAGCCTCATACATATCCAGTCATAAGGCTAGGAAAAAGCTCTCTACTGTTTGTCTCCATAAGAAGAGGGAATGTATGGATCCCAGAGTATAAGCCTAAAGTGGCCAAGCTCTTGTGGAAAATAGAGTAACCAGACAGACAGTCAAACAGAACACACAAATATTTTGGCTATATTTAAATATTTCTGTGTTTGGGGTTGAATTGAGGTCCATTGTCCCAGGCAACTATCTCACTTATCATTAGAAATTCTTTGCAAATCTTGATGAACAGTATAAGGAGATCCCTGTGAAGAGTGTCTCTTTCTATGAGGAAGCTCTGACAAAAGGCACCTCCTAAGAGTTTGTGTATCTCAGACACTGAAATTTTCCCCAGTCTCGAGATCAAAGGTGTTTCCCGTTGCAAATGTATATGTTTGGGAAAGCAATAACAAAAAAAAAACCTAAATGAAGTTGCTGTGAGACCATCAGCCTTCTCCTCCAATCTTTTATTGGAAGTTCCAGCCTTTTTTTTTTTTTTGCCAGAAACAACCCCCCAAGACTTTGAGCATACCTCTAAGAATAACCAAAGATATCAGAGTTCATAATAAACATAGTGATCTATATTGTTGCCTGAGAATTTTGAAACATGAAGTAGAGATGTAGTAACAAGAGTCTATAATGTCAAATATTCAGTTGTGTCAATTTGCTCAACTGTTTTGTTGTTGTTGTTATAAGCGAGGGACCTATAGGAATTGGAATTGTTGGCATGAAAGATGCAAATAAAAGATAAAGGATGTTTCTTCAGATATACATTGTTACACATTTTGCTTACTCAACAAACTATAGTAATCCTGTCCTTACTTGAAACCAAGATGGAGTCATTTAGGCTCAAAGAGAGTTAAACTTCATTTCACTAACAATGAAGGAGCTGTAGAGCAAGAAGAAAGAGCCACCCTGCTGAAGGAGCTATACAACTGGTACAATCTTTTTTGGGAAGCAATATGCCATCAAGCTACAAAGATTTTATTTTCCTTTGACACATTGAGCTCACTACTAGTACTATATCTTAAAGATGTTATGGGTGGGGGGGAGGCCTATCCATTCAAAAATAGTCATAATACTCCATGTGTCCAATTGAGGAATTACTAAATTGTGGTATATGAAGTAACAGAATATTATTACATCATAAAGAATTACATCTATAAATATTATAAAAGGGGCAGCTAGGTAGCTCATGGGATAAAGCACTGGCCCTGGAGTCAGGAGGACCTGAGTTCAAATCTGTCCTCAGATACTTCACACTTACTAGCTATGTGAACCTGGGCCAGTCACTTAACCCCAATTGCCTACCTCACCCCCCCCAAAAAAAATATATATATATATATGTTTGTATGTATGTATTATAAAAATACACGAAAGCATGACTGAGTGAAGGAAAATCAGGAGAAAAATATATACACTGAATACAATGATATAAATAATGACAACAACCAAATCTGAAAAAAAAAAATACAGGGAAAAAACAATATTATCTTGTTGGATTTCATATACATATTAAAAATAAAATGTAAATAAATAGACTTTACATTTTCATTTATTATTTTTAGGTTTCAATTATTTGTTAGAGCATCTTTATCTGTTTTTGTTACTAAGACTTGTGAAAAAATGATTTTTAATAACCAATATCTTGGAGATGCAGAGCTTACCCCAGCCTCCTTCTTCTAAAGTCTGGACTTTAAGTTCAGTTTTTCTTCAGAAGGACATTACTGATAATGAGATTGTATTTATTCTCCTTATCCTAGTCAGCCCCCACCCAAGCTCAAAAGAAATTTAATCTATTGGAACCCCCATTGTGTTCTGCTCAGGCTTGAGTGGAGACAGATGCTTCGGTCTAGTTAGCCCAAGGCTGGGAGTGGTCTGGCATGTTTGGGAGTGGTCTGGTATAGATATATTTTCTCTATCCTAGGGTGAATGGTGGTGGAGCGACATTGTCCCTGTTGGAAGGGTATAAACTGTGCAGCCTAACCCCAAAATGAGCCCAGCTCCTGACTGGCTCCATTAGAAAGATGTGTTCTAAACTGCGGCTCTCATGCATGCATGCCACCCACTTTAAGAGAAATAAAACAATGACTACAACCTAATCCCATTTATCTTTCTTAGACCAGATTTTGTGAAGTTGACATTTTAGTGCTTTGACTCCACAGAGACCTAGAAACTAGACCCTTCCCCCAACAGTGCTGGGACGATGTGCCTGGGACTTATTCTCCTGAAAGTTCTGGTCCTGATAGGGTAAGTGAGTCCCTTCTCCATCCCCTGTTCCTAACATCAGACTCCTGCCTATTTTGGTGCAGTCTGAATTTTTCTCTCTGACCTGGCTCTGGGGACAAAGACCACTTACATAGGTCTTCTCTGAAAGGACATCCTTTGCAATTAGGTAAATTGTGATAAATTGTATTGTATGTGATATTGTATTGTAATCTGAATGTGTGGTTTATGAATTGGACTTTTAGAAGGATGTGGGGAAATTTTAGAGTAACTAAAGATAATCCCGAATTTTGACTAGTCTAAATCTAAATCTAAAAGGTTTATGTTAAAAAAACAAAATAAGCCTAAAAAGTCAACAAGAAAACTAGATTTGCCCACTTTGTTAATTTGTCATTTTGTCTGTGTTTGTAAAATGACTTTCATGTTTGTGCTGAAATATTTAAAATGCAGCCAGCCAGAAAACTTCTAAAGGTTATGGTTAGAGAGAACACTGGAAAGAACTCCCACCTTAGGCTTTCAGCAGGACATTAAGATTTTGGGGGGGGAGGGGGCTCCCAACATGGCCAAGTTGGGGCTACAAAAATAAAGTTAGATAATAAGTAATGGAAATGAAAAAGCAGGGTGACATTCTCCCACAAGTTAGATTGGGAAGTGGAATCAGAGAAGGTATCTTTTCTCTCTGAGTAAAAATGCCAAGTTTCCCAGACCCCACCTTTGGATGAAGCTCTAGGGATAGCTTTATACTGATAAATACCTAGACCAAGCAGCACAAAGATAGCAAGGACTAATGAGGGAAAGCTGAGAGTTTTTTGTTGCTCCAAAGTCAGATGAATTCAGGTTTAATTAGATCCCAAGCTAAAGCTCGTAGATTATGTTTAAATTAAATCTAGAGAACTGTCTTTACACCACCACAACCACTCCCCCAATATATCTGACATCAGGGCAATGTGTTTAAAACTACAAAAATGAGGAATTTTTTTGTCTTTTAAGACACTTAGGGCTTTTATATTATAGTCTTAAATGCAATCATTTTAGGATTTCAGTAATTTGTTTAAAATGTTTATTAACATTGTAAAAGCTGGGTTTTTTATATATATAATTAATGTTTGTGAAGGGTGTGAGAGAAATACAACTCTCTTGATTAATAAACTATTAAGTGTTAACTCTCTCCAGATTCTAAAAGGTAAAGAGAAGCAGAACAAAAAGGGGGTTGAGTATAATTTTTAATTTGGAAAACTGTATTAATTAGGCAGTCAAGCCTTTGTAATCTGTTAACAGGGTGTGGGAGTAGCCAGAATCCTGCTCTTGTATTTTGACCTCCTAGAGCAAACCTGTACAACTTGGCAAGAGGTAAGGGCCAAAATTAAAATAGGCTAAACTTCTTCGGGCTGCAGATAGTTTCTTAGTGGCTCACTTTCCAAGTAAAGGTATAATTAATGATTAAACTATTTTG
>NW_020954589.1:5351732-5354489 GCF_900497805.2 Vombatus ursinus
GCTAAGCAGTACAAGTTTTAAGACCTTTTTCAGGTTTTCTTACTGTTACATTAAGTAAATGGGATGCAATACACTTCTTGTCAGCAATCAGTTTATCATACTCTGGAATTCATGTTTAAAATCAATTTCTGAAAATCAATCTGAAAACTAATCTTAGTAGAAGCCTCATTTTCTGAGTTTGCTTTCTTGAAAAATTATTGTTCCCTCAATTTGCTTAAGTCGGAATGTTTTGATTCAAAATGGCAACAAAGACTGTATTCCTTTGGAATGGCTATTACTTCTCAGCAAACAAGATATAATATTTTGTCTCTAATGTAAGTAAACAAGCATTTATTTGTCCACTCTGCATTAAACACCCCATGTTCTGATTTGATCTTCCATTTCTTTTTATCACCATTTTACAAAGTCATCCCAAAAACTTTAATGTTAGAACCAAAATATCTTCACAGCCACTGCTCATATACAAAGAAATACTGAACTGCGTGTCTGACCTTAGAGAGAGCACCAGACAATCATGTAACTTGGAGGGTGCCCACACGGCAAGGGAGGGGAAGAAACCCTCATGCTGTTGCCACTCATCACATAGTGAGCATCAGTTGTAGTAGCATGTGGCTACCCCACTTTGTCCCTGTTCAACTCCAGTAAGGACCAAAAACACAGTGAAAAGATATGACTGTTGCCCCTCTCAGACTAGAGACAGACTGACATTGATTGGTTGCTGTCAATCATGTAACAAACAGGAGAGAGTATGCAGTTGCAACCCACCCACCACGTTACACAATGGGCACAATAGTGACTAGTGGAAGGTGGGTTAAGCAAGGCATGGACAAAGCACCTGTTACAGCTTTACTTTCTTTTACATCCTCTATATTTTTTGCAGGCCACCTGAAATCCATTGGTGGGCTGCAAGCAGCCTGCGGGCCATACATTGTGCAGGCATGTCCTAAAGAACATCTGAATTTTGTGATATGCAGACTGTGAAGAGAATCACCTGAGTTGAAATTAACTCCACAGCCTGAGAAAAGCAGGGTTGCTGTAAGACATTGGTCGACCAATAGCATGTACAGTCTGAGATATGGTTGAAATATAAAGAAAAGTGAGGGTAGTCTGAGTAATGAGTTTGAAAGATTAGGAAAGAGAAATAAAGGCTTGAGCAAAAATATAGAAGGTAAAAAAAACAGTTTGGGGACAAATGGGTATGGGCAGCAGCAAGCCCATATGCTCCAACCCCCCCCCCAATCCTTGAATAATTGTTCTGGGTGCCCTTATGCCAGCTTCAGATGGTTTAAGTATGTTGAGAGAATGTGAAGAAGTTTGATTTTGTTTTAAGTAGAAAGATTGAAAATGAAAATTGTATAGCTTGATTTGAAAGCCAATAGACAAAGTTATAGAGAGTTAGAAGGAATCATGTCCATCCCCCTTTAAGGATAAATCTGTAGGAAGGCCTTATTAAATCTGACACTACATAAATATTGACCGTGGTAAAGATATTGGTTATTGTGATTTGTGATTATAATATAAAATCTTAAATGTTTCTTTGTGCTGTTTAATTATTTAAGTATTTAAGTTAACTCTAAAAGCTCTGGAGGTTTCTGCTTGGGGAAACTGACCACACCTTGTCAGCTTTAAACCAAATTCTTTAGATTTCTTTGCTTGGGCCAAAAGCAGCAGTACAACTTAAAGCCTATTTTCAGCTAACCCGATGATAATAGGTATTATTTCAAACTGTTTATAAAACTTATATGCATTTCCTAGTATATACAGCCTGAAATTCCCAGGAGGGTGGAATGGGGAGCTGGAATGCTTAGGTCAGCTCTTTATCTGATAAGTCTCAAAAGTAAAGGAGACAGGGGACTCCAGCTCTTAAGGAAGTTGAGGAAAAGGTTATTGAAAGCTGGGAAATGTTACCACATGTCCTAAAAAAAAGTATTTTAAGAACTTATGGGTAATAATCTTTTCTTTTAAAGTGCTAACAGCAGGAGGTTTTTTTAAAAAAATTAAAATGTTTACCATTAGCAATCACAAATCCAGATTTGATTTGATTTAAGTCAATCTGTCCTGAAGGAAATAAGAACAGGGTCTGAGAATACTCTCCCTATCAGGATTATACAAACACAAAAAGATATTTGTTATTTGGCATTAAAAAATATCTTCTATTTACTTCGGTTTACTCTTCTATAAGGGGATAGTAATAGTGCCCACTTCCCAGGGTTGTTGTGAGGATCACATGATTATAAAATGTTTAGCATAGAACTGATGCTATCTGAATATTAACTGTTTTTATTATATCATTAATTAGATATAATTGCTTCATACTTGATAACTTTATATAGGTTCTTAGATTTGATCAGTATACAGTGCCATTGGTGATGAGATGAATGATTTTCTGTGTAAGGTAATTTGTAAGCACATCCAATTAAATTAAGGTCACCTGATTGATAACTAATTGGTTTCGTTTCAAGTTTTTTAAAAAATGATATTGTTTATGATATTGTTATATTTTAAATTGTCTTATATTGTGTCATTTGGTAAACAATTGTATCATCTATGTTGTTAGAAAAGCAATTTCTCTTACCATCTAGATGTTGATTAAGAATTGTACTGTCAAAAAAAGTGAATGGGTTAGGAATCTGTTAGGTCATTCTACTAACTGTGTGACCCTGGGCAAGTCATTTAACCCTGAATGCCTCACAAAAGAGAAGGAAAGAAAGAAAGAAAGAAAGAAAGACAGACAGAAAGAAAGAAAGAAAGAAAGAA
>NW_020954589.1:5354582-5365269 GCF_900497805.2 Vombatus ursinus
GGGAGTAAAATAAAAAAAGACTGGGAAAGTAAGAGGGGCTAGGGTATGAAGGGTAATATTCTGAAGTACTGTAACTTAAGAAATCATAAACTTTCAACTTTTATCTATATTTAGAAGGAAGTCAGCTAAAATTATTTGGCTATCACTTCTGAAAATTATGAGATTATTAACTAAGCTATTTGGAGTTATTGTTTTAATCAAGCATTTACAAGGTATTTTTAAAGAAAAATTGGTAATTACATAATGGAAAGACCTTGTAAAATCTCCTTTTTAAACCCACAAGGATTTTGGGAACCATCTAGGCATAAATTCTTATCAAATCTGTGCAAGACTTTTTCAATTGTGGAATTCCTACTGAGTAAATGGGAATCCTTGCACAAAATAGGGATGTAATTTTCCAATCCGTTTTATCTAATTTATTTATTTATCCCATTCATTATCTATATGAGATTCCAAAATGTAATTATTTTCTTAATTTCTAGTGATATATTTAAATTTTTAAGGGCTTGGTAGACTTTTTGCAACATTAATGTAATTGGGTATGTTCTTGGCTTAAAAAACTGAATCTCTTCAACCTAAACAAGAGTGTTTGAATTTATAATGCATAAAATTCAATTCCTGAAGTATCTTGTTCTTTCAGATTGAGTATGATTAGAGAAGGGTAAACAAGCTTGAGAAACAAAGATGTAAATCTATTAAGTTGTGAGGTTAAAGTGAGGAACTTCTTTTGTTTTAAGGAATAGGATTTCAGTATAGACAGTTACATTAGTGAAGAGTAGTAATTTATGAGCTATCTTGTGTTATTTGGATGGGAAATCTGATTTTACTTATGTTTGTTATTTAATCTGGAATTAGAACATATGTAGAAATGTATGCAAACTACTTAAGACTAAACTTAAAGATGTTCCCTTTATTTAAAAGGATTCTGAGAGCAGTAGTATTTTTCTGTGATGAATTTCTTACTGTTCCCAATGTGGGATTATAGTCATATATGTGATTCTTTAGAGCTGAATCCGCCTGAAACTCTGATTATTGGAATTTGCTATTCAAAACCTTATGGGACTGTTAACTGATACTATTCTGAATCTGACTCCAGATCATCAAGGAATGCCATTGAGCCAATGCTCCATGACATCTATGAAGTGCAGAGGATGTTTTCATGGGAAAAGCTAGGAGAACAACCCTTGGCATCAGCTGAGGTAGGATCCTCCTGACTCAATTTCCTCAATGTGACACCTGACTGACTTTAAGCCTGGATCAATGCAGTTGGCCATTTGCATCACTTTTGCTTGGAATCGACATGAAGTTAGGGAAATATTCTTCCCTTACTATAGTTATGTCCCTATTCTGTTATAGCAATTCTCTATAATCAAAAAGTTTTGTAAACACAATATTAAATCTATTAAATAATAGATTGATGCTACAACATCTCTGAATTACAATAATAAAACTAGAACTCTGTTATTATACTTCATGCTATTCCTTCCTCCATTAGAAGGATGAGATTCCACTAAGGAGTTAATAATAAGATTTTTATAAGATTGTCTGCAACATGTAAATAAATTCACTTAAAAGTTTCCAGATTAACTACCACTGTAGCAAAAGATTCAGGGATGGCATACATAAATACATTAAATAATCAATTTTAAAACGGTGCATATCAAATAAGTTACTTACAATAAAACAATTTCAACATCTAGCCATGTTCAAATAAATAACCCCTAATTGAAGTAAATGTTTCTTTTAAGGCATTTACAAGATAGACCACAAGCCATTCTTCTTCTAAGATAACTAGAAGAAGATGTTCTAAGATAACTAATTGTAACAGAACTGAGATCAATTGACTAAAAACAGAATCATATCCTGGTTTCACGAATCTTTGACCCAATTATCCCCATATCATTATGAGGAATTAAAGGACCCTAATTTATACAGTCTTCAGAAGGACATTACTGATAATGAGATTGCATTGACTCTCTTTATCCTGGTCAGCCCCTACCCAAGCTCACAAGTAATTTAATCTAAGGTAGAGAACCCCCATTGTGTTCTGCTCAGGCTTGAGTGGAGGCAGCTTCTTCTGTCTAGATAGCCCAAGGCTGGGGGTGGTTTAGTATGGTTCAGAGCGGTCTAGTATAGAAATATTTTCTCTGTTCTGGAGTGGATGTTGATGGAGTGACATCAGCCCTTGTTGGAAGGGTATATAAAAAACTGCAGCTCCCATGCATGCATGCTGCCTGCTTTGAGAGAAATGAAACAATAGATACAACCCAATCCCAATTGTCTTTCTAAGACCAAACTCTGTGAGGTTGACAGACACCTATTCCCAGTTAATTTCCTAGATCATCTTCATTCTCTTCCTTCACCATTCTATAATTCTCTCTCCCACTCCACCTCTCTAATATATTTTCTCCTTCCCTGCAACATTCTGGTTTTCTCTTTTTTTAATATGCTGATTTTCTATCTCTAATATTCCATTATTTCAACTTCTGAATGATCCTCTCTACTTCCATTAATTTAAATTCTGTGGCACTCCCCTCTACTTCTCCTCTCCTTATGTGATTCTCCTTCCCCCTCTATTCTCTTATGTTCTATAATTCTTCTTTCTCTAACATTCTGATTCTCCATCCCTCCCTCCTCTTTATTATGGGGCAATGAGACCTGGACCCCTAAAAGCCCCTGAATTTTCTCACACTTTCAGCAGCTCAGGTTGCTGGCATTTTGCTTGAGGCATCAAGCTCATCCTAGTCTACTTAGATACTCAATAATCCTTTTAACTGTTTTTTCACTGTGATTCTTGGACCACTTAACTCCTTTCATTGTCTGTACCTGGCCCACCCCAGGCAATTTACTTCTCCTTAATCCCATCCAGATCTTCTCACTGTCTTTTCTTGTATATAAGTACCAATCTCCACCCCATTAAATTGTGCTGATTCCCTAAGAATTTTGCCCCTTCCTATTGGTGTCACAATAGGACTTACTAGGAATTTAATTGGAATTTACAAGGAATCTTGCCCACCTAACTGGTGTTATAATAAAACATCACTACTCTGACTGAAAGAAGGCTTGAGTGGTTGAATTCTTTCAAGGCAGACTCCCTGTACCCTAGGTTACCAACACCCAAAACCACAACATATTGATGGCCCTATGGTTTGGGGTGCTGGGAACCCTGAAATGCAAGGGTACAGGGAGTCTGCTTCAAAAGAATATGACCATGCAAGCCTTCTTTCAGTCAGAGTAGTGAAGATTTATTATAACACCAGTTAGGTAGGCAAGATTCCTAGTAAATCTGTGAATTTGTTGAGGATGGGACTTATACTTACATATAAAAAAGACTATGAGAAGATCTGGATGGGATTAAGGAGTGGCAAATAGCCTAGAGTGGTCCAGGGGCAACAGAAAATAGGTCTGGATGGGATTAGGGACTGGCAAGTAGCCTTGGGTGGGCCTGGTGCAGACAATGAAAGGAGTTAAGTGGTCTGGGTTGGGTCTGAGAGCCACAGTGAAAGGGCAGTTAAAAGGTTTATTCAGTATCTAGGTTGGCCAGATTCCTCAGGCAAAATGCCAATATGTGAAAGTTCCAGGCAAAGACATAGTCTTACACCAGTGAGGGAAAGTACAGGAGCTTTTAGGGGTCCAAGTCCCAAAGACATGGTCTTTTCCTTTTAGGAGTCCAGGTGCCATAACTCCATCATTTCTAATATTCTGTTCCTACCCAATTCTCCCTCTTCTCTATCATCTTATAATCCTCCCTCTCTCCCTCTCATTCTAGGATTCTTCTTCACTCCCTTTCCCTTTCTGTTCTTTCTTTATAACATTCTGATTCTTCTTCTGTCTTCTCTACAGCATTCTACGTGCTTCATTCCCCGTAACATTCTTTTAAGTCTCTTTCCCTTTTCCTCCCTCTTCTATAATATTCTGTACCACTCATCCCATAACCACTTCCATCCTCTCTTGAACATGCTAAGATTATCCCTCTCTCCTTCCATTACCTTCTGGGGCTAAATTCCCTCCATTATTGTCTGGCCATATTCCCTCTGGCCTTACACACAAATTTGGGGCTTCTGAGTACATTTCTAATGTAGGTTTGTAATGCACATTCTATGGCAGAAAGACAGTATGCGGTCTAGATGTCTCTTATCCCCTTTTGTCCTTCCTTGTGCAGAGGAGATGCTAGGACCTCAGCCCCTTATCTTTCTTTCCCTAGTACCACTTGTGGATCTCAGTACATGCTTGTTGTTATAAATGTATCAAGAATAAAAGGACTACATTATGATAATTAGTTAATTATAGTAATAGAATTGAAAGGGAATGGACTCTCCTAGGGATGGGCTCTGAGACTCAGGATTGGGATTTTTTTTTTTTTAGAAATAGGGTAGGGAGAAAAGGAAAGGAGCTAGAGAATGAGGAGAGAGAGGTTACAAGCTATGGAGAAAGAAAATGAAGGGTGGGGCATAAGTGTGCTATTCAATGGTAATAAGCAGGAGGGAAGGTGGCACTGAAGAAAATCAATCAACCAGAATTTTTATGTACTTAGTATGCTCCAGGCACTATGTTGGACATTAGGGATACAAAGAAATGAAACAAATTATGGTACATGAATGTAACAGAATATTATTGTGCTGTTAAAAACAATGAATATTATGAATACAGAAAAGCATATAAAAACCTATGTGAACTAATGCAAAGTGAAGTAAGTATAGCCAAGAAACAATGGCTTGATAATCCTTATAACTCATTCTTATCTGTTTTGTAATGGGCTTTTGGGGTAGTGGAAAGTGTAAGGATGCATCTAGGTTAGTAAAAACAAAAGATAATTTTTTTTTTAATGGAACTATCCCTTTCCTCAAGGAATTTACCTTCTATCAGGGAAGAAAAAGAAGAGTGAGAGATGTGAGAATTGGCTGGGAGTCTCTGAGAGTGATGGATGCATAAAAATGCATGGGAAGCTGCCCAAAGGCAGCAGAAAGGGGGATTTATGAAGACAGGTACCCAGGAAAACAAGAGAAGGAAGCAATGAGGGTGGGGTATCATTGGGTAACTCCTCAAACCAGAGGTCTAAAGATCTTCCCAGAAAGGAATTCCTCCTTCCATAGTTCCTTTGACTGGGGATGGGTGGTTGCCAGTTGAATAGCAAGGTCCTGAACAAAAAGAGATAGACAAGCAACTTATCAAATGAGGCTGCTCAGCCACTTTCCTTTTTGGGAGGTTGAATAATAGGGACAGGATGTTAGGTAATTTGGGGAAGAATGTGTTAAATGTGGGGTTAGAGCATGTTAATCTTGGGGTCTCTGGAGTTTCCAAAGATCAAGTTTCTTCTAGTGGAACAATGCATTTCTCTGCGGTTGTCTAGTCAAACTACTGTGGTAGGGCAAGAGATCTCTAAGATAGTGGAGACTTCCTTCAAGATAAGATCAGTTAGGTTCATCTTATCCATGCTAATCTGAAGGTCTCCAGCTGTTTCTTTGATTTCAAAGGTTACTTTTTTCTGGGGAGAAAATATTTCCCTTAAACTCATAATCTACCTCCTTCACAATTCTGTCCTTTCATACTTCCTCAGAAATATCATCAAATCTGGATTACTCAATGTATACATTCACATATAAGTCAGTTTGTACATCAAAATAGGAAGCTTAGACCAAAGAGGGTTGTGGTGATGATGAAACAAAAATATGTGGAAACAAAACATGCAAAATCCAGAATGTTCTCTTGAAGATTAAATAATAAACATCACTCAGTAAATCCATCAATAGTGCTGCAATAAATCTAGGGGAGGAGGGGTTTTGTTTTTTTTTATAGTCACTTGAACAAAACCTCTTAGGAAGAATGGAAGGGCATAAAGATTTCCAAAACTAAGTCTTTTGGCACAAAGCTTCTGGAATCATTGGTTTGACAGTAGCAGCCATTTGGCAAAATTATCCACACTTAGAGGTGGGAATCTGGATTTTAACAGTAGCATCTTTGTGGAAACCAAGGTGCTCCCAGCCACAGAGACTTTTGTTTTGTTTTGTTGTGTTTTATTGTTTGTTTTTTGTTTTTAGGCAATTGGGGTTAAGTGACTTGCCCAGGGTCACACAGCTAGAAAATGACTACAGCAGGATTTGAACTCAGGTCTCCCTGACTCTAGGCCCAGAGTTCCCTACAGAACAATTATGGACAAGGCACATTGGAGAAGAGGTTACTCCCCTCTCCGAAACTTCACTGCCACTGATGTCTTTTGGCAATGTCATTGTGCTGCTGCTCCTGCCTGAGTTCATCTTCACTGAGCTGAGTTCAGAGCCTGAGTCACTATATAAACGCTTATTTGCTACCTCTTCTTTACAAAAGGAAAAATGGGCTTTATCATTTCTTGCTTAGCTTAGAACGCAGTGGCTTAAGCTTCTCTTTTCCAGACAAGGCCCTTCATACACCCAATATCAGGTGAGGGAAAATCCCTCACAAGCTTTGCTTGCCATCATGAAATCTATTAGTTCCCAGATCATTTACTGTGGAAGGCTTTTCCCCTACAGATGGTAAATCCTTACTCCTAGAGCCTAGTTCTTTTGGAACACAGAATAGTCAAACAATTTAGTAAAACCTAGAGGCATTTAATCTGCCTTTGAACCTCACCTCTCCTGTTCAGGTGGGGTAAGTAAGGTCTTTTTCCAACTCTCAATCTGATAAAGGGTTAGAAAGTTCTCATTCTTCCTAATTAATTCCCTTATAGGGATCCTGTGCTATCAAACACATTTCAAGGAGGGCTCTGCCAAAAGAGCCAGAGGCAGCCCACTTTCTTTCAGCCCAAGATCCTTTACCTCTCTTGAAAATGAAAGAGCAAGTGGGGAGAGAAGGCAACTAAAGCCCACTAAGAGGAGCCAGAGGAGAGGAATCCTCTATTACTCAATCCTTTATTCTCAATTCCTGCCTCACTTATGTATTTTTATTTTTTATATTTTACATTTCTTACAGGGGTTTTGTTTGTTTCAGTGGGGGAAATGAGGAAGAGAAGAAAGTAGACAAAATAGAGAAGGAAGAGGAGTAGTGGTGGTGGTGGTGAAGTACAGTAGTAGAGAGCAAGTAGAAAAAGAGATGGCTGGAGGAAAAGTAACTAAGGAATTCATTTCAAGCATAATAATTTTATAACAGTATACTGCTAATGTGATATTTAAATAAAATCCTTTAAATGCTTTTTGTACATAGGAACCTGTTGGGTTATAGTTATTGAAGGGGATATAAAATTAGGTCATGTAGCAATTAAATTTTAAAGACTACATTAGAAATTTTTTTCTCTTGACGCTCAGTTGAAGAATTCTTCCACTGCAGTAAATTGGATATTGGGAAAAGGGAGAATATCTTGGTTTCTCCAGGTTAACAGACAAGAGACTCTTTTTTTGTTCCTGTACCACAATGGAGATAAATTGATCATGAAGAGAACTAATTATCCTGCCACCACTAAACTATAATACATGAAAGAGAAAGAAAGAAAACTGTTCTTTTGTCCTGCTTTTGACTTTATCTGATGTAAAATTATGTATTTTATACCTCTCCCATCTTTTAAATGAATACTCCTTTATGTGTCTTGAGAAATAGGGGCAACAAGGAAAGATGTGCTTCTGTTTTTCTCTCCTACAAGAGTGGTTGGTACCATAAGGGAAATGAAGTCTTCCAGGAAATAGTTTTGGGCGATTATTCTCCTGCCTGTGACAAGAGTTTAGGAAAGATGGGGGACTACTTGTCTGTTGTCATTCCTATTTAGCTCACCTCCTTTAACAATCCCCAAACCCTCTAGTGGGGCTTTGAAGTTTCATTAGATCCCGTCCACCCCTTTCTCTCCTTCCCAAGATTGTCCTTTCCTCATTTAACCTCTATACCTTTTATATATGGGTCATGGCTTTTCTCTTAGATGCCCCTCTGCTTTCTATCCACTACTTAAATCCTTTGGTATTTTCAAAATCTCAAGAAGTCCTTCCTCTCCCAGGACTGACCTGACTATGCCCACTGGACTTTTCTCATCCTAATCCTTTTTGTGTCCCCTCCTTGCCCATTTATGTATAGAAGTCTGTTGATTGCATAGACTACCCTAGTCTATATGTTATGTCTGCTTCTTATGTGTTGGTCTAGTCTCCTCTCACAGTTCCCCAAAGGCAGGGACCATATGTCGTTTATCAAACTGGAAGCTTCTTTAGAACAGCAGCCCCATCTACTGGGAGAATATCTAAGCTGAGAACTATGCTTCACTTATCAAATGTGGACTTGGATGATGGGGATGCATCTCCTTCATCAGTCTGGGAGCACTCAATGGGCAAGATCTATTCATGCCATTAGTTTTATGACTTCTTTGAGCTCACCACTCCACAATCCATGAGGACTCAGAGTGATGGACTGGCCCACTGACAAATAATGTGACCCTTGGGTTGAGAAGAGAAGCTCTCCCTAACTCCATCCTTATCTCTCCCTCCACTCTACTCTGCCCAGAAGCCTTTTCGCTGCCCCCTTCACCTCCTTGTTCCTCAGGGTGTAGATGATGGGGTTGAGGGCAGGAGTGACCACAGTGTAGAACAAGGAGACGAACTTGCCCTGCCCTTGGGAGTAACTATGTGTGGGCTGCAGGTATGTGAAGATGGCAGAACCATAGAACAGACAGACAGCGGTGAGGTGGGAACCGCAGGTCGCCATTGCTTTTTTCCTCCCTGTCTGGGATTTCATCTTCCACACAGCCCGGCCGACAGCCCCATAGGAGACCAGGATGACAGCAGAGGGCACCAGCAGTATAACTACCCGAGCAGCAAACATCTGCCGCTCCACGGCGCCCCCGCCCCCGCAAACCAGTTTCAACAGGGCTGGCAGCTCGCAGATGAAGTGGTCCACGCGCAGGGGCCCGCACAACTGCCGCGTGGCCAGTAATATGGTCTGCGCCAGCGAATTGGTGAACCCACTCAGCCAACAGGCAGCCGCTAGCGCCCGGCAGAGGCGCGGCGAGGCCAGGGCTGTGTAATGGAGCGGACGGCACACGGCAGCCGAGCGGTCCAGCGCCATCACGGCCAGAAGGACGCATTCAGTGGAACCCAGAGCCAGAAAGAGGTAGAGCTGGGTCATGCACCCAGCGCGGGACAGCGCCCTCGCCAAGCCCCCGAGGTTGACCAACAGCAACGGAACAACGCTGGTGGTAAAGCATACGTCCACCAGGGCGAGGTGGCAGAGGAAGTAGTACATAGGCGCGTGGAGGCGGGGGTCACGGACCGCCAAGAACACGAGGGTCGAGTTGCCAACCAGGGTAAGGAGGTAACAGAAGAGCATGAGGGCGAAGAGTAGCGGCTGGAGCGATGGCCAGTCGGAGAATCCCAGAAGAAAGAAGCGTTCACCAATGCTGTAGTTGGTCTACGGAGGCAGAAAATGACCCAGAATTTTTTTAAAACGCTGTGGAAAACCTAGACCAAGCCAAAGGTCCCCTTCTCCTTCTTCCCCAAGTTTTCCCCAAGGGGGAAATTTATGTAGAACTTGACATTTTACAAAGCCTTTTCTCGACAGCTTTACCTTCTTTTTGCATATGAAGAGGCAGCGACTGAGAGAATGTTATCTCTTCCTGTCCCCGCTTTAGACAGTAATCACCATGAAGGGTAGGAATCAATTTTTTTATCTTCTTAAAAATTTTGTAATCTCTGTCCCCTCTCCAGAATAAATATTTAATAAACGTTTGTGGAAATGGATTGGATTGAAAGTGACTTGCCTAGAAACTCACAGGGCCTGGACCTACACCTGGACTGGAATTGGGGGGGAGGGGGGGAAGGGAAACTGTTGTAACAGAAAGCACCATAGATATGAAGTCAGAAAACAATCCCCCTCCTTCTGCCATTGAAATCCTTCCTAGACTGCTCATCACCTATTTGATCTTGGTCAATTCACTTTGCCTCCCTGGGTCTCAGTTTCTTAATCCATAAAATAAAGGCTTTCAGTAAATGACCAATTTCCTTAACAACTCTATGGCTACATTCTTTTGGCTCCAAAAGCAGCAGTTCCTATCCTGCTTTGAAGGAGCAAAAATTGGAGATAAGGGTCAAGGTCTGGAAACAAAAACATATATGCAACATTTATTTTTCAGACCTTTCACAAGTCTGAAATCAATGTAAGTTGAGCAACACAAAGACACGTATTATGTATAACTTGGTTTGATAATAAAATTATAGATATTTTATATTTTAAATTAATTCCAAGTTTCTTAATTGAATTCACTGTTCAATTTTTTTAAATTTTTTATGGGAATTTTCATTACCAGATCTAGTTCTATAAACTAGAAATAATTCTAGCAGAGTAAACTTTTTTTTTCTTTTATCAGTTACATCACAGCAAAACAATGTGAATGCCCTGCATTTATTACAAAGAAATTTTGCCTGTATTTCAGAGGTTCTTTTCTGGAAAACAGTGGTGGATGGGAGAATGGATGGGCATGTATAAAGTAGAAGTGGTACCTTTGAACTGGACGCCCGAGAGAAATCAGAGCATCACACCCAATTGACTTTAATTGAGAGCGCGTTTATTTGAGCCGGCCGGCGACGGACCCCAGGCGTGCATCCCAGGGGCCGTCCCACCGAGGGTTTCATCTGAGATATTTATACTGTCCGGTTACAAAACAGGGTCCGGTGGGGTGCCGGGAAGGGAACAGGGTCCGGTGGGGTGCCGGGAAGGGAGCAGGGTCCGGTGGGGTGCCGGGAAG
>NW_020954589.1:5365279-5368100 GCF_900497805.2 Vombatus ursinus
CGGTGGGGTGCCGGGAAGGGAGCAGGGTCCGGTGGGGTGCCGGGAAGACAGATCAGGTCATTTACAGAACAGGATGTTGCACCCCACCCTTGAGGATTTCACCCAGGGTGTTGTAACAGCCGTTAGGGGAAGCTGAGCCAGAGGCCCCGGGGCGTGGAGACTTCCCTGGATTCCCTAACGGAGGGTCTATCACATTCCCCCCTTTTCAAGAGCAAGTTATACAGAGGACTCAACAGAGTCCAGGGGCGCTAACTCTTCCAAATCCGGGGGTGTATAGGATTTGCGTAGGACAAACAGTTTCAGAGACTGTATACGCTGCTGGATGTAGCGGGAGAGACAATTCATGATGCAAGGGGCGACCAATAATCCTAGGAGGAGAAGAACCAAGGGGCCCATTATAGCAGAGAGTAGAGTGGTGAGCCAAGGGGACCAGTTATACAAGTCCTGGTACCAGGAGGAGCTGCGGGCTCGGATCCAACAGGAGGGACTGGTAGTGAGTCAGACGAGAATTAGAGATCCACCGAGTGGGAGGGGTGTGCAGCAACTGCTCCAGGTGGTGAGATGCAGAAATCTCAAGGGGCTGGCCGAAGGTCAGCTTTGTTGCCTCCCTGACCAGGGTCGCGACAGCCGCGACAGTTCGAAGACATGTAGGCCACCCAGCAGCGACCGAGTCAAGCTGCTTGGAAAGATAGGCCACTGGGCGATTCCAGGGCCCCAAAGGATGGGTTAGCACTCCCTTGGCCACTGCCTGAGATTCTGAGACATAGAGGCGGAACGGCTTAGTCAGGTCTGGCAGGGCAAGAGCGGGGGTGCTAGCTAACGCTCTGCGCAGTTTGTTAAAAGCCTCCTCCTGCCTTGGTCCCCACAGGAACTTGGCAGGCTCACCTGACAGTGCCTCATACAGTGGTTTAGCGATTTCCGCAAATCCTAAGATCCACAGTCGGCAGTACCCGGCCATTCCCAAAAATTCGCGGAGCCCGCGGCGGGTTGCTGGGGCCGGCATGCCCAGGATAGCTGACACACGTTCCCGCGAAAGCAGCCGTTGTCCGGACTGCAGGGTGAATCCTAGATAGATAACAGATTGTAAGCACAGCTGAGCTTTCTTACCCGAAACCCGATAGCCCGACTTGTCCAATAGCTGCAGGAGGTGCAGTGTAGCATCTCGGCAGGTCGTCTCGGATGAAGCGGCCAGCAGCAGGTCATCCACATACTGGAGGAGTGTGACCTCGGGGTGGGATACGCGAAACCTGGCTAGGTCCGAGGCCAGGGCGACTTTCGGGAAAAACATGATTCCGGCGGTCCGGATCAGTTGAGGGGCAGCCGTCGGGGTCCGTAACCCTTTTCCTGGCTTCCAATATGATCTTATCACGCTCCTCAGTGGTGAAAAGAACCCGCAGGAGCTGCTGACAGTCATCCCAAGTAGGCTGGTGTGTATAGAAGACTGTCTCCAAAAGGGAAATCAGACTTTGGGGCTTGTCCGAAAAGGACGGATTCTGTTGTTTCCAATTGTATAAATCACTGGTTGAAAAGGGGACATAGACCATGAAGGGTCTCCCCGACTCCCCGGGGGTCGTGGGGACCTGTCGCAGGGGAAAGGCAGGAAAGGCAGATACAGTGGAGTCGGGGGAAAACCCGGACCCGGAGGAGCCGTAAGGCGTCCCTGTTCGAGTATGAGGAGGACTTGTCAGAGGCGGGGCCGAGGGGTGGCTCGACCCCTGAACAGGATATGGTGGGGGTCGGGGCTCAGCCGGGTCCAGGGGGTCAGGATCGGAAGGGGGTAAGACCTTGGTTCCTATTTGCGTAGTCCTGGGAACTTTTTGACCGGATGTTGGCCCCGAGTGCACCCCAACTTTGGACAAAGCTTGAACCCGGAGTGGCTTTGATGGGGGTTTAAAATCTATCCATGCAGTTATATATGGGATCTGATCGGGATGGCCAGGGGTCCCATAAGCAATCTTCCTGATCCTCCCAGTAATGGTCATGTCAAATGTCCCTTCTGGGGGCCACCCAACCCCAAATGTAGGCCATTCTTGTTGGCAAAAAGTGGACAAATTTTCTTTGGTAACCTGAAACTCATATCCCTTGGCAATGCGCCGAAACTGTTTAAAATTCTGTAGGACAACTGAGAGAGGGGTCCCCGGTGCGGGGCTTGACGGCCCCTGACCCATCACGGACGGGAAGAGGCAAATCAATTAGGACAATCACAGACGGATAAAACATATAAGACAGACATAAACAGTTAAGGCAACACTCCAGACATTAACATGTGGCGCCAGACTGCAGATAATCAGGACTCTCACACGGCGTCCCGTGGAGGTCAGTAAGGGCGTTACAGCTGCGTCCAGCCAGGCCACTTACTTCCGTTGAGTACTCACCGATCAGACTGAGACCAGAGCGCTCGGTGCCCAATTAAGAAATTTAGAGGAAGAATACGGGGCGGGCTGGTTCGCACGGGATAAGTCAGTGTTCGGGGCCGGGGCACATCTTCCCGGTGGCCATCCCCTGAACACGTCCCACCCCGGCCTTCCAGCAACGCCGAAGCAGCTGGCCCAAAGGGCAATCTCGGTGGGGCCTCCAAATGAACTGGACGCCCGAGAGAAATCAGAGCATCACACCCAATTGACTTTAATTGAGAGCGCGTTTATTTGAGCCGGCCGGCGACGGACCCCAGGCGTGCATCCCAGGGGCCGTCCCACCGAGGGTTTCATCTGAGATATTTATACTGTCCGGTTACAAAACAGGGTCCGGTGGGGTGCCGGGAAGGGAACAGGGTCCGGTGGGGTGCCGGGAAGGGAGCAGGGTCCGGTGGGGTGCCGGGAAG
>NW_020954589.1:5368110-5384880 GCF_900497805.2 Vombatus ursinus
CGGTGGGGTGCCGGGAAGGGAGCAGGGTCCGGTGGGGTGCCGGGAAGACAGATCAGGTCATTTACAGAACAGGATGTTGCACCCCACCCTTGAGGATTTCACCCAGGGTGTTGTAACAGCCGTTAGGGGAAGCTGAGCCAGAGGCCCCGGGGCGTGGAGACTTCCCTGGATTCCCTAACGGAGGGTCTATCACACCTTGTAGGGAAGGAACACTGAACTAGCAGTCAGAAGTTTTTGTATCTTCTGAGTCATTTTCCTTATCTGTAAAATGGGACTATGAATTTATGTTGTAGGATTGTTGTGAGGCTAAAGTGAGATAGTTTATCTGAAAGTGTTCTGAAAAGCCTAGAGCCCTAAACAAATGTAGGTAATGGTACTTATGGGGATGGGATCTGAACCCCTGAAAGGAAAAGACCATGGTTTTGAAATCTGGACCCCAAAAAGGAAAATCTCTGGACTTTCCCAAATCCCTGGCATTTGCCTGAGGCTGTAATCCATTCAACTGGCCTTTCATTGTGGCTACACCCAATCTCCCAATTATGTTCCTTACCTCCTGGATTGCCCCTGGCCACTTCCCCCCCTTAATCCTATTTAGACTCCATTCTCCCTAGGCCACCTGGGGTCCAGGTTCCTGGCTGTCTGTTTACCCCAGTTTACTGGCCACTCCCATCCAGATTCTCCTTAGACCCCTCCTCCAGTCACCCCAAACTACTTGACCACTCCTACATTCCCTCCCACAGTCTTTCGGTATGTAAGGTCCATCTGGCCTCCATTAAGGTGCTCAGATTCTTAAAATCTGGCATGGGTACAATAGAGATCCAAATGTTTAGATTCTTAAAAGTCTGGCCAATATGGCAGATTCTTTAAATCTCACCCTCCTCCTGACTGATGTTCTAATAAGCCTTGTCTTTGGCTGAAAGAAGGATTGGATCAAATTCATTCGAGCAGGACCAGAGTGTTGTGATTTTGGGATCCCAGCACCCCTACACCTCTAAACCTCAACAGTACTATGTAAAAGTTTATCTTGAGGCAATTGTGGTGCAGAAGAATGGGCCCTAGCTTTGGAGTCATAAAATCTGGGTTTGACTCCTGATTTAGCCACTTACTATCTGTGTGACTTTGATTAAGTCATTTCCCCTCTGTAGGCCTCAGTTCCCTGATCTGTAAAATGAAGGGGACAGTACACTCAGTGACCTGTGAGGTCCTTCTAGTTTTGAATCTTATGATCCTTTATTTAGTGGCTTGATGTCTAATGGAAAATTAGGAAGTGGCTGTGGTATAGAGCAGGGGTGGGTAACCTGCAGCTTCCAGGCCACATATGGCCCTCTAGGTCCTCAAGTTTGGCCCTTAGACTGCATCCGAGCTTCACAGAACAAATACCTTAATAAAAGTCTACAGGTTCCCCACCCGTGGTATAGTGGATTGTACGTGACCCATTTGGAATTGTAAAGCCTGAGTTCTAATTCTGGCTGTGCCGCTTTTTAGTTGTATGACCAGAGGTAAATCACTTCATTTTTTCAGATTCTCAGTTTCCACATCTGTGAAATGAAGAGGCTCATAAAAATTTAGAATGTAAGTAAACTTATAAGGCATCTAGCCTAAACTCACCTTACATATGAGGAAGCTGAGGGCCTGGTTGAATTGTAAAAATAGGAAGTGGCAGAAATAAGACTTAAACCCAGGATTTAAATCCAATGTGTAGAACCACCACAACATGCCTGGTTTCAAAGCTTGGACCAGATGCTCTTTAGGGGTCCTTCTAGCCCTTTTGTTTTATGGTTCTGAGATACAAGATGCTGATCACTAGATTCTAAAGTTTTAACCCTTAGTCATTAAATGGGCATTGCCTCAGACAAACTGGAGCCTGGGAAGAACCTTGATTTAGAAAGGCCAAGGTCATTCACTGAATCCTGGGCCATCACCAGCTGTCTTGACTTTGGTCTTGCCTCTGGACTTCAGTGGCTCTGGAGGAGAGAATGAGGCTGCCTCACTTAAATCCAGTTCATATGCAAGTCAAGCTATCACCTTCTTGGTGCTACTAGTCCTCTTTGACAGTGAAGGAGCAGCAGCAGCAGCAAGACTTGTCTGAGCCTTTTCAGGAACTGAGCGATAAATGTGTCATAGATCTGGAGCTAGAAGGAATTCCAAAGGCGATCTAGCCAAACCTCTTCCTTTTCCAGAGGAGGAAACTGAGGCCCATGAAGGTTAAATGAGTTGGTCAGGGTGACACAGATGGTAAGCATCAGAGATGGGATCTGAACTCAGATGATCTGACTCAACAGTCAGTGATCTACTGTAGGATGGGCAATAAGTAATAATTTTTTTCTAATTTTCACTTCTCCTGATCATTATCATCATCTCCATTTTCCCTCTGCTGAGGTGCAGTCGAGAGATGACCCACCTCTATAACCAAAGTCAACAAAAAGGAAACCCACAAGCAAATAATAGAATCAAAGAATCATAGACAGACTGAACTGGAGCTTTTGAGATCTTTTACTCTCACATTCTAATTTTATAAATCTGGAAACTTAAGTTCTTCTCATGGTTTTGTTACTTATCAGTGGTGTGTCTTTGGCTAAGTTATTCCCCCTCTCTGGGTCTAAGTTTTCTCATCTGTGAATTGGGGTGGGGGGGAGGATGAATGGAACAGATGATCCTTAAGGTCAATTTTAGAGCTAAATGCTATTGATCTGTCTACTTCTAACAGTATAATTGCTGTGCCTCCTGGCCTGGCATCTGGTGTTTGTATTTTGCTAATTGTTATCAAAGTATAGGAATATATCAAGTGACTTATTACTGTAGCATAAAATATAGCTCGGTTTGTAAGAATTACTTTGATCATAAAAATCATATCATTCATGCATGGATATATTTTAATTAAATTCTTTGATGTAGGATAAAATATATAACTAAAATATAACAAAAATAACATGATATAATAATATAGAGTATAAATAATATAATATTATAATAATGATTAATATGATTTTTTCTATAAGATTGTTTAATTAATTAAATAACCTTAAACATTGTACTCATCATCCCAAAGGAAAAGTCATAATCACAATCACTTTCAATTTTATAGAAAAACAAAACTAGATAAGTTCATAGGAAATTAGTGGGAGGAATCCTCCTTTCCAAATGTTTCTCTTTTCCTATATATCTTCCTGTCTCTAGTATCACTATGTTTAGGGCCTTGTCTTTGCCTGATAGAACAAAAGAAAATAATGGCTCTGCTACTCTGCATTACTTTAGGCAAGTCACTTCCTTTTGGCCTTTTCCTCATCTATGAAATTAGGAAGCTGAACTAAATGTTCCCTAATATCATTTTCAGTTCTTACAGCCTATGATTGTATCAGGGGAGGACTTACTTTAGGACTATTTGAGATAGAAGACATGTACCATTTCTTTTCTTCCCTTGCATTAGACAAGCTAGTACAAAAAACTTTCCAAGAAGATTGCTGGTGGTCTGATCAGAGTAGTCACTGAGTATTTTTCTTTCCATTTTCTCTTAAACTTTTTCAGTCTTATCCTGAAAATGTTAAGCACTACCACACAAAGTCCATGTATCCCAGTGGTATTTCCAAGGACAACACAGAGGGACACAGTTGCTTTGGGAGGGCTTGGTGGCTATCCAAATATTAATAATGGTTCCTTTACATCCTAACTCTCACTCCTTGTCTCACAGGAATTTTGTAAAGAAAAACTTTTGTAAACTGTAAAGTGTTATACTAATATGAGCTAGTTGTAATGAATCTTCCTTTCTCTGTGTCTTTCTCTGTCTCTGTCTCAAACACACATACACACACACACGCACACACACACTTTTTCCTTATATTATTTTTCTTTGTTTCTATCACTTTCTTCTTTCTTTTCATTTCTAGGAAGAAAACCTCATGGTTTCCCCCCCCAAATTCATTATGTAACCTGTCTCAGGCTTCTCTCAGTCTGAGTTTTTCTCTTCTTTCAATTTCCTCCTTCTTTATACAGAACTTGAAGAAAAGGGTAAAAAAGAATGTCAACAGTCAGTAATGAAGAAGGAGTGCATTCCAGGCATAATGGACGACCCTTGCAAATTCAAGGAGATGGGAGGTCATGGGAACAATTAGCAGTTTGGCTGGCAAGTAAAGTGGGTGAAGGGAAAAGTGTGAAATAAAACACAACAGGCAGGTAGGAACCAGACTGTAGATGCCTTTAGATGCCAGTCTAAAGAATTTGCATTGTATTATATAGACATTAATGATCTGCTGAAGATTTCTGAGCAGGAAAATGACTTAGTCAGACCTGTGCATTAGAAAGATGATTTTTGGCAGCTGTGTTTGTGTATAGATTGGTGAATGGAGGGACTGAATTCAGGGAGATAGGTTAGGAGGCTACCATGAGTGCCAAGTCATAGTTAATGGGGACACTAAATAAATAGTATGATATCAATCTGTGTGGAGGGAAGGGGCAGATGTGAAAATTATCTATGGAGTTAGAATCAATAAGACTTGATAACAGACGTTAGAGATATGACAATAGGAAGAGTCAAAGATGACTCAGAAGAGAAGAACAGAAGAGGAGAGGAGAAGAGAGAAGAGAAGACTTGGGAAGGAGAAGGGTACATTTTACCTGTCTTAAGTATTTAAAGGCTAACATGAAGAGACATTCTTATTCTGCTTAGAAAAACAAGGTAGAACTAGAAATAATGGGTAGAAGTTGTAAGAAAGCAGATTTTTTTTTTTTTATAGATAGGGGGGAAAACTTTCTAGCAATGAAAAGGTTCCAAAAGCATAATGGGTTGCCCCAAGGGGCAGTAGGCTTCAAGTAGAGGTTGATCACTTGTTTGTAGGGGGTTTTGTAAAGGGTTTCCTTTTGGGGGTATGCGTTGTCCTAGAAGATGACTTTCAGATTCTGTGATTTTGCATGCCCTAATTCAGACATACACACCTTACACCTTCACATTCCTAGATCTGGAGCAATGACTCTGGAGTCAGAGGACCTCAGTTTAGATCCTACCATCACTTAACCTTCTTAAGTCCTAGTTCTGTCATTTATAGAGTGAGGGGATTGAATCAAATAACCTCTGAAGACTCTGCAAGCTCTACGTCTATGATACTATGACCTATAAACATCATACACACTTTAACCAGGTACAGTTTTAGATTTGTAATCTGCTCCTGGTTCCCTGATTACTCTGCAGGATCTGTATATGGAACATGGCCTGGCTCCTCCCCAGAATGCCTTCGATTTTGGTCACCTGATAATAATAACTAACATTAGGTGGAGCAGTGGCCCTGGATTCAGGAGGACCTGAGTTCAAATCCGTCCTCAGACACATAACACTTACTAGCTGTATGACCCTGGGCAAGTCACTTAACCCCATTGCCTAGCAAAAAAATAAATAATTAATTAAATGAATAAATAAATAAATAATAGCTAGCATTTATGCAGCACTTTATAGTTTGTAAAGTGCTTTACAAATATTATCTCATTTTGTCCCCACTACAGCCCTGGGAAGTAGGTGCTGTTATTGTTCACATTTTATAGGTGAGGAAACTGAGGCAGGAAGTGGTCAAGTGACTTGCCAGGGTAACAAAGCTAGTCAATGTCTGAAGTCATACTTGAACACAGGTCTATCCTGAGTACAGGTCCACTACTCCACTGTGCCACCTGTCTGCCAAATATTCATAGTTCACATTTATATGCTTGGGTTTACAAAGAGCTTTCATCACAACAACCCTGTGACATAGGCAATGTGAGCATTAACTAAGATTCACATCTAGGTCTCCTGATTCAATGCCCAGGTTTTTTTTCTACATCAATATAATTTACTTTCTCAACTGGAAGGGACCTTTGAATCCTTCAGAACTCTTCCGTTTTATAGTGACTTGTACAAGGTTACAACCGGTGAAAAAAATTCAAAGACCAGACTCCAGATCTCCTGAACTTTTTGTCTAGGACTCTTTCTATGACACCAAAATGAATTCTCCTGTTACTCCTTGCTCCACTCCTGCCATTTGTTGATGTAAACTCGGGGAATTCATTTCAATATGAAGGGAACCATGTTAGGAAGAAAACCTATTGCTTCAATTGGCTCAGAATGCATCAAAATCTAGGATGTTGCCCTTAGCCTCATTCTACAGACAATAGAAGATCAAACTCACTTTTATCTCTTCTTCTCTCATTTTGATCTCACTCTTACTCTCTGGAGTTGAATTTCAGACCTTTTGGCTAACACATTGGTCTGCTGGTTTCTTTCTGGCTCCTCTGTGTGTGAAATTTTGATAAGATAAATCGAAGGTAGATATCAGTGCCAGATGGTGCTGAAAGGCATGGCTGAGGGCTGAGAGGGGACTGCAAGATATTACCTCCTAGATCTTTAAGAAGGAGGTGGTTATGGGGTGAATGCCATCTGTCCTGATAGCGAAGGGAGGATGTGATCCTTCTATGTCTAATCTGGACAGGAGTGGTAATGGTTGTGGGCTAGTACCTTGGGAAGAGTCCTGTGGTTGAGAGCTGGCAGGAGAAGAACTAAGGATTAGCAGGAGAATATATAGTCTTCCTGGGAGCAGCAGTAACCTCTTTCCTGATGCTGAAGGACAAGGGGGTTGTTGATGAAAAGTGAGAAGAGATGAGAGGGAGAATCAGGGCTTTCAGTCTCCCGGAAGGGAACACAAAGGCTCTGGGGGCAACCATTTCAACAATTAGTGACTGGTATGGTGGTGTCCAGAGAGGAAGTCCCCAAGGTAAGGAAAGAGAAGTTTAGGAAAGGAAATCCCTATAGGACACAGTGTCTCAGGCAACAGGAATTGGGATGCATTGTGGTGGGGGTGGGGGAGTAATGGAGGATTTGGGGGACAGAATTAACCTAGTACTATTCATGTCCATTTTTTTCACCAAGATTGCTCCTTCATAAAAACCTCCCCCTGCCTAAATTTTATCAGTGAGATCCTGCTCTTCTCTCACATGACTCGTTATCAGCATAATTACCTTGTGTCATTTGCATTCTGCTCGTAGTAGCCTACTGAGTGATATCTTTTCTCCTATTCCAAAAAATCTGATCTGTTGTTTTAGAAGGAAGGCATGGGGGCATAAGGAGGCTAGAAATTCCATTCGCTTAGGATAAGCTTTGTTGAAATGAATCAAATTAAATTTGACCCTCTCTTTTCCTCCAAGTATTGTCATCATCAACTAACATTTATCAAGTACCTATTGTGGACGAAACACTGTGCTAGACTTATTTTAGTCTTTTCATAGGTAATATGAAATGGACTGTTTTGGGACGTTATGTCTCTCATCACTGAGGGGAGTTCAGATGCCTCCTTTCCAGGACTCTTTGTAGAGGAATTTTTTGCTTTGGGTAGGGTTAGATTAACTTACCTTTAAGGCCCCCTTTGATTCTTAGATTCTTTGATTTTAAAATATGGTCTCTATCTATAAGGAAGTCACATACTGATTGGTGATATAGCATTTGTATATAGGAAAAGATAATTGATGTAGGGTGGTTCACAGCCAAGGGCCAGCCATTTATATATATTTAAAAAATTACTTTTTCTATTTACAAGCTATTTTTTTCTCTCCTTCCATTCCCCCATTGGAAAAACAAAACCAAACCCCTGTAACAAATGTGCCAAGCATAATATACATAAGTGATGTAGGAATTGGGAATAAAGGATTGAGTAATAGAGGATTCCTGTCTTCTGGCTCCTCTTAGTGGGTTTTAATTGTCTTGCCCTTTCATTTTTAAGAGAGGTAAAGGATCTTGGGCTGAAGGAAAGTGGGGCTGCCTCTGGCTCTTTTGGCAGAGCCCTCCCTGAAATGTGTTCGATGGCACAGGATCCTCATAAGGGAATTAATTAGAAAGAATGAGAACTTTCTAACCCTTTATCTAATTGTGAGTTGGAAAAAGAGCTTTCCCCACCTGAATAGGAGGGGTGAGGTTCAAAGACAGATTAAATGCCTCTTGGTTTTACTAAACTGTTTGGCTGTTCTGTGTTCCAAAAGATCTTGGTTCCAGGAGTGAAAATTTACCCTCTGTACCATCTTCCACAGTAAATGATTTGGAAACTAATAGATTTCATGATGGCAAGCAAAACTTGTGAGAGATTTTCCCTCACCTGATATTGGGTGTGTGAAGGACCTTGTCTGGAAAAGAGAAGCTTAAGCCACTGGGTTCTAAGTTAAGCAAGAAATGATAAAGCCCATTTTTCCTTTTGTAGAGAAGAGGTAGCAAATAAGCATTTATATAGTAACTCAGTCTCTGAACTCAGTTCTTCTGGGGTCCAGGCCTAGTGCAGTTATCCACTGCACCATTTAGTTGCCTATCTGGTAGAATTTTAGCTGAGGACTCCAGCTCTGGGTAAAGTTGGGAAAAAGAGATAACCTCTGCAACTTCTTCCCCAGTGGAGCCACACTTAGCAATGACCACAAGACCAGAAGAGCATCACCTGAGAAATATCAGCTGAGCTTTATCATAAATAATCAGCTGAGAGATTATATAACATAGGAGAACAGTGAAGATGAACTCAAGCAGGAACAGCAGCACAATGACATTGCCAAAAGACATCAGTGGCACTGAAGTTTCGGAGAGGAGAGTAACCTCTTCTCCAATGTGCCTTGTTCATAAATGCTCTCTAGGGAACTCTGGGCCTAGAGTCAGGGAGACCTGAGTTCAAATCCTGTTGTAGTCATTTTCTAACTGTGTGACCCTGGGCAAGTCACTGAACTACTGCCTGGCTCAGTTTCCTTAAATGCAAAATAAGAATCATAATAGCACCTACCTCACAGAGTTGTTGTGAAGATGAAATGAGATATTTGTCAAGCACTTAGCACAGTGCCTGGCACATAGTAGGATCTTAATCTCTTGTCATTTTGTGTTTCGTCATGTGTGCCACCTATGATCATCCAATCTTCCCACTGATAGTGTATATTTATTGGAGGCCATGTCCTAGGTTTATGGGGGAAATGTTCTATTACTATTTTTCTTCTTATTTTATTTCATTAATTGCCTTTGCTTTCAACTAATTGTGTCCTTTAGCTGACTAGTAAAAGTAAACAGATTTCAATGGTTTGTGAAGGGAGAAAAGGACAAGTATTTGTTAAGATCCTACTATGTGCTGGGTACTGTGTGAAACTCTTTACAAATACTATCTCATTTGATACAATAACTTTGTGTAGGTGCTGTTATGATACCCATTTTATAACTGAGGAAACTAAGGAAGCAGAGATTAAGTGACTTGCACCAAGTGATTTAGCTAGTAAATGTCTGCCATAGGATTTCAACTCAGGTCTTCCTAACTTGGATCCAGTGCTTTATCCATGGTGCCACCTAGCTGCCTCTGGATGGGAGCTATGATTTTGAGTGGAGGTAGACTCACAGAGTACATTGGAGCTGGGGAAGTTAATCTGGGGTTGTAGATGACATGCTCAGAAAGGGAGGTGTCTTAAGATACACCAGTTAACAATGTTCATTACTTCAGTTGCACATTGGTAACTTTCATACAGTATAACTTTAGGTTAAGTGACTTCAGCAGGGTCACACAGCTAGTATGTATCAGATGTAGACCTTGAACCCAACTCTGCCTGACTCCAAGGACAGCTATTTTTCCTAAGTAACAATGTAAGGCAATAGAAGTTAAATATGACATTTGTAGCATGGATGCTAACAAATAAATTCAAGACTTCAGAGAAATCACAAGGATTCTACTAACCTAGGAAGGCTTCATAAATGTGGGGCATTAGCTGGTCTTCAGGTAAAGTGTGATGGTCAGATAAAATTTAGGCAAGCAGAGAGGAAGGAAGAGAACTTGAACAAAGATACACAAATGAGGAAATGTGACCATTGGGTCTGTTCGGAAAGACCCCAAAATTCACTACCTTACCAACAATTGTTGGTATGTTATAAAATATACAATTTTCGATATTTATTTGTATAATGCTATCTGCTTTTTTTTTTCTCTATGCCACTGTATATTCCCTTGTCTCCTACCTTCCCTCAGGCCTCCTAGGAGTTCTACATACTCATTCCTTTCTTAAAATCCATCCTCCCTCCATCCTTCTGTCCCAGCAAGATAAGATAGGGTATGTCAAACCCTTTGCCCTGATATGGAAGGTATAAAAAGAACATACTAGAATCAGGAACATCAAACTTTTTAAACATATTTTTCACTGCTCTCAACACAATCCATCTGCTCCAATTGAGCTGTCCTATTCCTTATTCTTTAAATAGACTGAGCATCTCTTCCTTTGTGTCTTAGCACATATAATACTTGGAGCTCCTCTCATACATGGGCCCCCAGAAAACTTCCTTATGTAAAAAGCACATTGTGGATCCAGCTTAATGAACTCTGACTGGTTTCTTTTACAAGACCAGAGAACACAGTTCAAAGTAAAAGATATTTAATCAAATAGCATAGCAAAATAAATGATAAGAAAGACCCCTGACATGCAAAGGCTACTCACCATACTACAATGAATCACCAAGAAATTCTCACGAAAGGTACAGTACCTGCTTTAGGTGCTTAATATATGTTTATTGACTATTGATTATTTACATGTGAGCCACTAATGTGTTCTGGTAATGTCATTAGCTCAGTTGCTATTTCTAAAAAGTTGAGATCTGCCTATTATGTTAGTGCCTCTGTTAGCCATGTCCACTCTCTTCCTCCATTCAGCTCCTCTCTACTACCATCTGCTGGTATTTGATTATTTAGCCCTTCCTTCTATTTAGTCTTCTATTCTCTTCCACCATCTGCTGGAGTGTAGCTGTCAGGCAGCCTGTCTTCTGCAGGAGCAAGACTCAAATAAATCCATGCATTTTTAGTCACACCCAGGCAGGTAGTTAGGAAAAGTCAGCAGAAGTCCTTAGGCTTAGATTAAGTCTGGCCTGAGAATTGAGTTTTCTCTTATTGAGTTTGACCTCCATGTTCTCAGTTTCCTATATGATTTAGGGTTAGAAAATTGCTTTTAAGTCTTCTCATGTTTCCCAGTCATTTATTCTGTATCCTGAGAATTCTGCTGATCAAAATTCCCAAATGGCAGTTTGGAGGAGTTGGCAGGTTGAGATTCTCTTCAGTCTCTAGTAATGCCCCCAGTTACCTTGCAAATCAATTTGACCTGAAAAGGCCCAGGTAGAACCTGTGGAAATGTTGACCTCTGCCCTAATTCCTTTGTCTAAATTCCTGCCATCAACAAAATCACTAATTTCTACACACATGCTGTCCTTCCCTGGGAATTCCCTCCCCTGCTCTTTCACCTTTCTAAATAAATGAATAATTCCACCCTTCAAAGTTCAGCTTAAGTTTTACCTCCTCTGTGAAGCCTTGCTTAATGTTCCTCAGTCCAATACTTTTCTCTGACCTGTGATTTTTTTTTAACACTTACTCTCTAGACTATTCACTAGGCATTTATTTAGCAAACACTACTTTGTTTAGCGGCTTCCTATACCTGCAGGATGAAATATTGAGGTCCTCCACTAGTATAGTTTTGCTGTCTATTTTTTTTTTTTTTTACTTTTTGGTGAGGCAATTGGGGTTAAGTGACTTGCCCAGGGTTACACAGCTAGTAAGTGTCAAGTGTCTGAGGCTGGATGTCTATTTCTTCCTTTATCTCCCTTAACTTCTCCTTTAAGAAGTTGGCTGCTAACTACTTGGTGCATATATGTCTGGTAATGATATTACTTCATTATCTATGGTATCTTTTGCCATGATGTAGCTTTCTTCCTTATCTCTTTTAATTAGATCTATTTTTTGTTCTTGCTTTGTCTGAGATCAGGATTGCTATCCCTGCTTTTTTTTACTTCAGCTGAAGTAAAAAAATATATTCTTCTCCAGCCTTTTTACCTTTACTCTATGTGTATCCCTCTGCTTCAGATGTGTTTCTTGTAAACATATCGTAGGATTATGGTTCTTAATCCACTCTGCTATCTGCTTCCGTTTTATGGGAGAGTTCATCCCATTCACATTCACAGTTATGATTACTATGTGTCTTCCTTTCCATCCTATCCCCCCACCTCTGTTTATGCTTTTTTCTTTCCTTTTTCCCTTTCCCTCCTCAGTTGAGTTTTGCTTTAGACCACTGCCTCCTTCAGTCTGCTCTTCCTTCTATTATCCCTCTCCCTTTTCTTTTCTCTTTATCCTTTCTACTTCCTATAGGGTAAATTAGATTTCTATACCTAACTGATTATTTTATTCCCTCTTTGAACCAAATATGATGAGAGTAAAGTTCAAGCAATGCTCATCTCCCTCCCTTCTTTCCCTCTACTGTATTTGGTTTTTGTGCCTTTTCATGTAATATAATTTATCCTGGTCTGCCTACTTCTTTCTTCTTCTTCCAGTGCAATCCCTTTTCATCACCTAATTAGATTTTTTTACCATCACATCAAAGTCAAATTAAACCCATGCCCTCTGTCTAAATATACCCCCTTTTCAATGTCATAATGACATTACAGTTCTTGTAGGGATGTAAACAATTTGCCCTTATTAATAACATGTTGATTTTTCTTTCCTGTTTACCTTTTTATGCCTATCTTGAGTCTTGTATTAGAAGATCAAATTTTCTGTTGAGCTCTGATTTTTTTCATGAGGAAGGTCTGGTAGTCCCCTATTTTGTTGAATGTCTATCTCCTCCCCTGAAAGATTATGTTCAATTTCACTGGGTAGTTGATCCTTGGTTGTAATCCAAGCTCCTTTGCGTTATGGAACATCATATTCTAAGCTTTTAATCTTTTAATTGTAGAAGCTGCAGCATCCTGCATAATCCTGACTGTGGTTCCATATTTAAATTGTTTCTTTCTAGCTGCTTGCAGTATTTTCTCTTTGACCTGGTAATTTTAGAATTTGGCTACAATATTCCTTGGTGTTTTCAATGTGGGATCTCTTTCAGGAGGTGATTGGTGGATGATTTCGATGACTATTTTACCCTCTGGTTCTAGGACTTCTGGGCAGTTTTACTTGATAATTTCTTGAAAGATGATGCCTAGGCTTTTTTTTTTTTTTTATCGTGGCTTTCAGGTAGTCCAATAATTTTAAAATTATCTCTCCTGGATCTATTTTGCAGGTCAGTTGTTTTACTAGTGAGGGATTTTACGTTTTCTTCTATTTTTTTCATCCTTTTGTTTCTGTTTGACTGATTTTGCTCTCTCATAGCTTCTGCTTGCCACATTCTAATTTTTAAGGAATTGTTTTCTTGTATTAGATTTTGTAACTCCTTTTCCATTTGGCCCATTTTACTTTTCAAGGATTTCTTCTCTTCATTGAGTTTTTGTACCTCCTTTTCCATTTGGCCAATTCTACTTTTTAAGGACTTGTTTTCTACAGTTAATTTTTGTCCTTTCTTTTCAAGCTATTGACTCTCTCTTGCATATCTCTCAATTCTTTTCCCAATTTTTCTTCTACTTCTCTTATATGACTTTTAAAATCTTTCTTGAGCTCTTCCAAGAAGACGTTTTGGGCTTGAGACCAGTTCATATTCCCCTTTGTGGTTTTGGATGTGGGTGTATTAACAATGTTGTCCTCTTCTGAATTTGTGCCTTGATCTTCTCTTTCCCCAAAATAAGAAACTATAGTCATTTTCCACTTTTTGTTCATGGTGTTTGCCTATTTCCTGACTTAAAAAAAAATGTTGAGTTCTCCTGCTGGAGTGAAGGGGCACTTACCCAAACTTCTTTTCCTGCTCACTGGGGCCTTGCACTTGAATGTTTGACTCCTGGTCACTCAGGCCTTGCATAGGGATGTTTTGATGCTGTTGGATTTCTATCAGCTTTGCCTTCTGGAGTTGTGCTTCCCAGAGTTGTGTTGATGCACCGGGTGATTTCGCTGCTGGAGAACGCTGTTGCCCGTGATTGCTTTGTGAGCTGGTGTCTACCGGTTCCTCTTCCTGTATTGAGGCTCTGGAGCAGGGGGTCTTGGTGTTGGTACTTGCCTGCTCCACCAACCTGGGTCTCAGGATCTCCCCTGGTATGCTGAAGTGGGGCTTGCCGCTGTCTTGCTGGGATGCCTCCAGTCCTGTACTGTGTCCCCTTCCCCAGAGCGAGAGGGGCCTTTCCCATTAATCCCCCAAGCTTCCTAGGGTACAAGACTGCTCTGCCTTGTCTTTTTGCTGACTCTGGGTTTTTCTTGGGTTGATATTTTCTGGGCTTTCAGAGGTCAATGGGGGGGGTGAGAGCAATTTACTTCTTACTCCTCCATCTTCCAAAACATCTCTTCTAGAAGTATTTCCCTTCTTTAAAGACAGTTTAAAATTTATCCTGATGTTAAAAAGAATAATCACTAAACTTTTATGGAAGAAAATTAGTTGGAAACTTTCAAAATGATAGATATCCTTCTTTTCCACCTTTAAGCAAAAACAAACCTTTAAAATTGGAATTCATTAAAATTAAGTTGGTGTAAAATATCCTTAAATAATATAAATAAATTCCCAAAGTATTATAACAAACTAAATTCCTAGTTATTACAGAATTCCTAGATATCACAAAATTCATTAGTCAAAAAAGGTGTTTGTAATGGAGAGGAGATTCAGTTTTTATAAGCCATGAAGAAAACGCCAAATTAAATTTGCCTTATCACAATAACAAATATTACCAGGCCTTTAAAAATTTACTCAATATCTTTTCTTTCCTTTGTCTTTAAATATATCTCTAGAAAATAATTACAGTCTGGAATCTCACATAGATAGTGAATGTGGTAGTCTATAAATCTACAAATTAACATATATAAATATATCCTTAGATGAAACAGGCTTAAAAATCACTCCCCTATATTTTTTTTTCCAAGGATTTTCATTTACTCAGGAATTCCACCACACAGGAAACTTTTGCACAGAGTTGATAAGAATTTTAGGTGGAACTTCCTCTTAACTATTAGTAAAACTTGGAAGTTTATTTTAACCCATTCATTTCCCCCTATTTTTTTGGGGGGGGATAATTCTTAATCTAACATCTCTAGATCATAAGTGGAATTGCTTTTTCAACAACATAGCTGATACAATTTGTTTACCAGATTACACTATATAAGAAAATTCAGAAACATAACCATATCAATAGCAATTTTCATATATTTACAACTTGGAATAGAACCAATTAATTACCATCAAATGACCTTAATTTAGTTGGATGAGCAAATCAAATCTGGATTCATAATCACTAATGGTAATATTTTAATTTCTAAGTCCCAATACTCTTAGCACTTTAAAAGAAAATATTATTATCCATAAATATGCATTTTTTCCTAATTGAGGCCCTGATATTTGGGAGGACCTGGCTTATCTCAAAAGTTTCCATTCTGGTTCCAATTTTTTTTTTGAAGATTAGATGCAATTGAGGATCCAATCCTATGCATGTAAATATAAGTAATGACAATTTTGCAGGTAGAAGCTTTTTCACCCTTGAGTTTAATAGTTCAACAAATGAATTTGCTTATAAGGGACTGACCTTATTCCAACTATCATAAAAGACTTGGGAGGATACCTAATTAATTCCAAAGCAGTGCATATCAGTAAGTTATTCACAAAAAACATGTTTGCACCATAGGATACACAGTATAAACAGGTATTATTTCCACAATAGTAATAAACTTTGAAACAACCCAGTATCAATTTAGATGAATGCACTTCCAAATCACTTTGCACAGAGAATCATTCATCTCATCATTAATATGTTGAAACTATAACTTTAAACCACCATATATTTTTATAATAGTCAAGATTTCAAATGAAAAATATGCTATCATAGTAAATATCAGTATTATTATTACCTGCTTATAACCAAATATACCTCATTAGATATTTAACAGTTTTCAAATTATCTCATTTGTATCACATCCTTTTAAAAGACCAATTCATATGCATCATTTCTACCTCACAATGGTCTCTCAAATTTTACAATCTAAGAGAGTTTTAGAAATACAATACAATTTAGAAATATAGTAATAACACAATCAATTTCATATGACATTGATTGCATTTCCAGATTATCACATATAGAAATTATTGATCTTATTACTCTTGGTATTTTAAAAAACCACTTCAAAGTTACCAGGCATAGAACAATTATATTAAATTAGAGAGATAATAATAATCTTGTTGAACATATGCCATTGTGTTAAGCACTTTACAATCATTATTTCATTTGATCCCAACAACCACTATTGTTTTTCCTTTTACAAATCAGGAAACATGGCTAACAGATAAAATAGCTTGCTATAAATTCTAAAACTGAAACAGAGAAGTGGGGCTTTCCAAGAGCAGAGGTTGGCTGGCCTCTCACCTTGTAGTGGAGAGCCAAACCTTGCCAGGGGTTTGGGTGGCTGATGTGAGGGTTTTCCCAGTAGTGATAATTGTTGGTGGCAGGACTTAGGGAATCTCATCATAGGTCTGACCTGTCCACCTTTCTTCTCCCCATAGCTATAGAATTTACTGAGGCTGATGCTGTTTGCACCTGCTGGGGCAGGGTGAGCAGAATGTATTGAATCTGGATGATATTCCCAGGCCTTGCCTAGAGGGATGGGCTGCAAGGTGCCCAGGGGCACAGGGTGGTTAGGGCCACTGCTAGTCTGTGATAGCTGCCCCTCCCCTCCTTTTGCCAGATAGAGAAGGCTGGTTTAAGTTTTCCCTACAATTCTCCAGCATTCTCTTCTCTTTTACAATCCCCATATTGAGACACTTATCTCTGAGGAAGGAGTGGGAAATGCTGAGGAATCAGGATTGGGAGGTTCTCTAACAATCTCAAAATGATCAGTTTCCCAACTTCTTTCTTTCTTTCTTTCTTTCTTTCTTTCTTTCTTTCTTTCTTTC
>NW_020954589.1:5384890-5409868 GCF_900497805.2 Vombatus ursinus
CTTTCTTTCTTTCTTTCTTTCTTTCTTTCTTTCTTTCTTTCTTTCTTCCTGTCTGTGAAGCAATTGGGGTTAAGTGACTTGCCCAGAGTCACACAGCTAGTGAGTCTGAGGCCAGATTTGAACTCAGATCCTCCTGACTCCAGGTCTGGTGCTCTATCCATTGTGCAACCTAGCTGCTCCTTCCCAACTTCTTAATGATTACTGTCAGAACCTCCAGAATCTGCTAAGATGTCTTTAGCTGTATCTAATTTTTCATTGTTGCTCCAGGCTGACCAGGCCTGGAACCACAAGGAAAAGGTCTTACAGGTTTGTTTGTTTTCCTAGCTGCAGCTCTTAGAAGTCTCTGACTTCCTTCATTTTAAATCTTACAAGGTAATAGACTCACAGCACACATGATACAGACACAGAGACACACACTGACAGACAAATTGACAGGACACATACAAACAGAGCACACAATTAACAACAGGGAGAGGGGTAATTAGAGGCTTGTTAGAAACGCCCAACATGAATTGGCTATTATTATTATTCTGAAGAAGTGGGGTTGGGGAATTTGCAAGGATTCAAGACCTGATAGAGTAACTGGATCTTGTGAGCCTTCCTTACAGTTTCCCTGAGGTCGAAGAGTTAAAGGAGAAAGTTCTGATGAAGTTAAGTTTGAGGATCTGAATCCCCATCAGGACCATAGCCTTTAAGGGAAAGGGGAGGGGGAAGAGGATTGTGAGAAACCTGGGAAAGAGTGCTGAAGCAGCTTTGTGAGCCTTAAGGGAAGAGGCTTTTGCCTTTTGTTCTTGTCCAGCTAGCTCAGTAACTCAATGATGAAAACATTCCCATTTCTGGCTAGATGTTTTGTTGGCCTTTAAACTTAATTTAGTTTTAAAATAAAGTAACTTTGACTGGTCAAAAGGAGCCCATCATGGCCAACATAATTTGGGGCTAACTTAAGTTAACTGACACCAGTGCTGTCAGCATTTGTTGACGTCAGATCGGTAATGGCTTGATATATAAGAGGCAGCAGTCTTGTTAGCCAGATTTCTAGTTTTAGTTTCTGTGGTGGTCTTATTAGCCAGATTTCTAATTTTAGTTTCTGATTGACCCATAGATAATTTTCCTAGATTGATCCTTACCTAAGGGGACCTAAGTGATGCAGAGTGATTTAATGCAATTTGATCTCAGACCCCTGAGCTAGCTTAAAAGGAATTTTTTTCAAGACTTCACCCAAACTAATGGGAGGCCCATGGAATCTGGGAATAGGAGAACTTATCCTACTCTGTCAAGGCTGGAACTCCAGGAAAAAAATGGATCTTGAGGTGTCCAAGCTACTAGTATTATCAGGGTGGGATGTTGTTTTCTCCTACTCCTTCAGTTCCATCTGAGTCATGGCACCATTTACTGTCAACCTGAAAGTTGGTTAAAGAGGCAATAAGCTAGGTAATAAGTAAATTTATGTTGTTTATTCCCTTAAGTTATTCACATTTAACTCTGACTGAATCAAGTCATTTTAGGAGGACATTTAAACCCTGACTCAGGATTTCTGTGTTACTCAGATTTATGGTCTACATATATGTTTAACCATATCATGAGAAAGGAATTTTCTTAATTAAATAGGTTGTAAATACAATGAGATAGGGAATATCAAAGAGTCTTAGGTCCCGGATATCTGTGTTTCTTTTACCATTAACATGACATAGCATAGTTTATGTCCATAAAATACCAAGATAAGCAAAGTCTCATTATCCAAGATAGTGTCTGGGCTAAGGCGCCTTATCCTTAGTGGCCATAAACAGAGGGATGCTGCTGTTCAGCCTCAGTGGCTGACACAGGAAGGGGCATTTTAAGTTTACCCAGAGAACAAAGAAGAAGCTTATCTATTATGTTGGGGTGCTTCTTCTGATTAATTAGTTCAGACTTTGGCCCTTATTAGGGCTCAAATGATCTTAAATGATCATCAATTTACATATACATTTACATAGTGTAAATGAAAAATAATCTCAAAGGGAAGGCATGGGAGATAGATAGAGAGAGAGAGAGAGAGAGAGAGAAGACCTCCTTGTAAAAGGTGAGATTTGAGCTGAGGCATGGGGGACATGGAGGGGAGTAAAGTACAAGAAGACTGGAAAGTAGGAAGGGGCCAGATTGTGAAGGGCTTTAAATGACAAACAAAGCATTGTGTATTGGAATCTAGAGGTAATAGACAACCACCGGAATTTATTGAATAGGCAATTGACATGGTCAGACCTGAATTTTTGGAAAATGACTTTGCCCACTGAGTGGAGGATGAACTGGAATAGGGAGGAAATTGAGCAAGGAGACCAACCAATAGGTTATTGCCATAGTCCAGGCATAAGGTGATGAGAGCCTGAATCAGGGTAGTTGTGTATGAATGGAGAGAAAGGGGCATACATGAGAAATGTTTGCATATAGAAATAATGATAATAATAATAATAATAATAATGTTCAGTCATGTTTGATGTTTCATGACTCTATTTGGGGTTTTCATGGAAAAGATACTTGGAATGATTTGCCATTTGCTTCTCAAGCCCATTTTGCAGATGAGGAAACTGAGGCAAAATAGGATTAAGTAATTTGTCTGAGGTCACACAGCTAATAAGTGTCTGAGGCCAGATTTAAACTCAGAAAGATGAGTCTTCCTGACTCCAGGCCCAGCACTTTATCTGCATCACCACCTAGCTGCCATAACAACAACAACAACAACAACAACAACAACAACCACAACGTCCAGCATTTGTATGGTACTTTAAGGTTTGCAAAGTGCTTTGCAAATGTTATCCCATTTTATTCTCACAATAACCTTGGGAAGTAGGTAAAATCATTATCTCCATTTTACAGATGAAGAAACTGAGGCAGAGGTTAAATGACTTGTCCAAAATTACCTAGATAGCAAATATATGAGGTAGTATTAATTCAGGTTTTTCTTACTCCAGGTCCAAGGCTCTTTGTACCACAGTGGCAAAGGATTCTCTAGAGAAAAGAGATAGAGAAGTGGGAGTGGGGGTGAGAGTTAAAAGGCAGCAGAGAAACTATGCAGGGAAATATATTAACATGAGGTTGTTGAAGGAATAAATCCAGAAATATCACCGAGGGTGGGAACAGAGAGTTAAATCTGAAAGTTCTTCTTGGGGATTTCCTGATCCAAAGGGTGCTCAGCTTCTGATAACATTCACCATTTCTAGGAAACTGAAAGTAACATTGCTTACTTTACCTATTCCATTGATCTGCCACTCTATTTCTCAGCCAGTACCAAGCAGTTTTGATGATTACTGCTTTATAATACAGTTTTAGATCTGGTACGGCTAGGCCACCTTCCCTTGCATTTCTTTTCATTATTTCTCTTACTATTCTGGACCTTTTGTTCTCCCAGATGAATTTTGCTATCATTTTTTCTAACTCTATAAAATAATTTTTTGGTAGTTTGGTATGGCACTGAAAAAGTAAATTAATTTAGGTAGAATTATCATTTTTATTATATTAGTTTGGCCTACCCATGAGCAACTAATATTTTTCCAGATTTAGATTTGACTTTATTTTTATGAAAAGTGCTTTGTAATTGTGTTCATATAGTTCCTGGGCTTGTTTTTGGGAGATAGACTCCTAAATATTTTATATTGTCTGCAGTTACTTTAAATGGACTCTCTCTTGATATTGGGCTTTGTTACTAATACATAGAAATGCTGATGATTTGTGTGGGTTTATTTTATATCCTGAAACTTTGCTAAAGTTGTTAATTATTTCAAGTAGTTTTTTAGTTGATTCTTTAGAATTCTATAAGTATACCATCATATCATTTGCAAATAGCAATTGATAGTTTTGTTTCCTCTTTGCCTATTCTAATTCCTTCAATTTTTGTTTCTTCTCTTGTTGCTGAAGCTCACATTTCTAGTACAATATTGGATAATAGTGGTGATAATGGACATTCTTTTCTTTTTTTATTATTTTCTTTTTAGTTATCAACAATCACTTATGTATTCTTTTGAGTTTTAAATTTTTCTCCTCCTTCCTCCCCGCCTCTATTCCCAAGACAGCATGCAATTTGATATAGGCTATATATATACATTCCTATTAAATGTATTTTCACATTAGTCATGTTGTAAGGAAGAATTAGAACCCATAGGAAAAACCACAAGAAAGAGGAAACAAAACAAAACAGAAGAAAAAAAATGAGCAAATAGTATGCTTCAATTTGCATTCAAACTCCATAGTTCTTTCTCTGGATGTGGATAGCATTTTCCATCATGAGACTTTTGGAGTTGTCTTAGATCTTTGCTGAGAAGGGCTAGTTTTATCAAAATTAGTCATCACACAACATGGCTGTTACTATGTACAATGTTCTCCTGGTTCTGCTCACTTCATTCAGCATTAGTCCATACAAGTTTTTTCCAGGTTTTTCTGAAGTCCGCTTGCTCATCATTTCTTATAGCACAATAGTATTCCATTACATTCATATACCACAACTTGTTCAGCCTTTCCCCAATTGATGGACATCCCCTCAATTTCCAATTCTTTGCTACCACAGAAAGAGCTACTATAAATATTTTTGTACATGTGGGTCCTTTTCCCATTTTTATGATCTCTTTGGGATACAGCCCTAGAAGTGCTATTGTTGAGTCAAAGGATAATGGACATTCTTATTTCACCCCTTGTCTTATTGTAAATGCTTATGGTCCTCTCTTGTTAAGACACTATCTTCTTATGACACTTCCTTGTTTTATGATGTTCTCTTCTATATGGCTAACAGAAACCAGATATCCTGGTGGCACTCTTTGCCTTATGGAAATTGTAACCTCAGGTAATGAAAGGACAGACATCCTGAGTCTGGGTACTTCCTTGATGGGAACTGTAATCTTGGCTGACAAAAGACACAGGCATCCTGAGTCAGGGGGTAGGGAGGAGGAAACACTTCCTCACTCTATGGGTACATAATCTTCTTCAACTAACCCTTTTTTTGAGCTCAGCTACTGATTGTAGCTCCCATGCATTCATTTGCATGCCCACTCACTTTGAGAGAAATAAACATGCCTACAACCTAATTCTGTTTGTTTTTCTTAGACTGCACTCTGGAGGTTGACATTCTGGTGCCATGACTCTGATAGGACAGTGGCTGGAAATCTGATCTTTCCCTCCAGCAACACTATGACTTGGTGCCATAGGGATTTATTCTCTTGAAGTACCCCTCCTGATTGGGGGGAGGACAGGGAATGGATAAATCTGTTCCATATCCCCTGCTCCTATGTAGTCCTCATTTCTCTCTCAGCTGGCTCTGGGGGCAAAGAGCACTTGCATAGGTCTTCTCTGAAAGAATATTCTCTATATTTCAGTCACAATAAGCCATTCTGATGACCACAAATATTGGTGTAAAGTTAAGTGGCAGTTATGGGTCAGTTAACTAAAGATGGCCTTGAATTATTTTGGCCCCACTGGGGCTCTTTGACAAAGGTGAGCTCCATTTAGATGTGAGAGGATCATTGGACTTCTGGCAAATGCTTTGAGGCTTTGCATAGTTCATTTGTACATGTGAAGATCAGCAGAGCTCTTGCCCCTAAGGCATAGATTGTCTCTGCACTTTTTTCTTCACTTACTCATTTGTACAGACCAATAAGAGAACCTTGGAGTTTAAAAAATTGTCTGGGGAACTCTGAACCCTGAGCTGTTTGGTGATTATTGGGCAATGCAGAGATGAAGGTTTGGGAAATTAACTGGATGGTAACCATAATTTAAAGTAAGGTGTTTTTGAAAGCATTGATGGTGGAGTTGTGAACTTATCCAACCATCCTGGAGAGCAATTTGGAACTATGCCCAAAGGGCTATAAAACTGTGCATACCTTTTGATCTAGCAACACCACTACTAGATTTGTATTCCTATGAGGTAATAAAAAAGGGAAAAGGACCCACATGTAGGAAAATATTTATAGAAGCTCTTTTCATGGGGGCAAAGAATTGAACATTGAGGTGATGCCCATCAATTGTGGAATAGCTGAACAAGTTGTGGTATATTAATGTAATGGAATACTATTTTGCTAAAGAAATGATAAGCAGGCAGATTTCAGAAAAACCTGGAAAGACTTACATGAACTAATGCTGAATGAAGTGAGCAGAACTAGGAGAACAATGTACACAGTAACAGAAATATTGTGGGAGGATCAACTATGATAGATTTCACTCTTTTTGGTAATACAATGATTCAAGACAATTCCAAAATACAGATGATGAAAAATGCTATACATATCCAGAGAGAGAACTATGGAGTCTGAATGCAGATCAAAACATACTATTTTTACTTTTTTTCTCATAGTTTTCCTTTTTGTTCTGATTCTTCTTTCACAACATGACTAATGTGGAAATATTATATGATTATACATATATATACATATATATAACCTAATTATATATACATATATATAACATATATAACCTAAATATATAACCTAAAAATAAAGGAAAGTGTTTCACTGAGACTTAAAGCAAAAGAGTTATTGAAAGGAAACGCTGTTCCATTTTCTCCATTGAAAATGACAAGGCTCAGATCCAAGGCCCTGAGAGGGCAGAACTAAGAGGCTTCAACTATTCTGAGCCTGAGGGAAATTGTTTATTCTGGAATAGCACTTCAGTATCCTAGCTGAGGATTATGATGAGCCTGAAGCTAGAGGTGGCAGAAGGTACAGCAGCTCATTGAGCACTAAACAGGGATTCCATCAAATCAACTTACCAGAAGAGATGCCATGCTCTATGAAGGGCAAGCCCAACAAAGTAAACTCTGCAACAGTGAACTCAGTGAGGACTCTATGAAGAGAAAGTACATCAAGGTCCTATAGCTCCCAAACTATTACTTCTTTTGGCCATATGTACTTCACCCACCTGTCTCACTGTCATTATATATTAAATTTGTGCCCACTTTTTTCCATGTACACAGATAACTATTTGTGGAAGAAAAAAGAAGAGGTTTGGGAAGCTGGGGTGAAGTGATATTTTATAACTACTATTCTTGTTATTGCCATTTGAGTACATGCCTTTGCTAAGAAGGAATTGAGTCTGTTCATGGGAAGCACATTGGTATGGTTTTAGAAAGGTAATACCACAGGCTATGCCCTTGAACCTTGGGGGTAGTCAAGGTATGTCCCTCTGAGGACACAAGAGTGTATGGGTAAATTGAAGGTGTGTCCCAGATGGGGTCCTACAAGGTAATAAGTGTTCCTGCACCCATAAAGAAATGAACCACAACTCCAATAGACTCCTGAGATGTAGGTTATATAAACTGCTGGAGAGGTACACAATCAGATCAAACTCGGACCACTGTGCTTCTGCACAGTGTATTGAAGCTGTATTCAAATTCACTCTGCCTAGTGAGCCTCACCTTCAGCATCGCTATTTCAGTTTAGGAAACACTGAGTCTTCAGGGTCAGATAAATATGGAAGTCTCTTGCTGAAACTCTTGCAGGTATCATCATAGTACTGACAATAAATAGTGAGGATGCCAAGGCCAAATCCATACCACTTTCTCTCCACCTAATTGTCTCCTACAGGCAACACCTGCCAGCCATATATCACCTTTTAAACTTCTGATCTGCAGAGCCTCCACACCCATTCAGAGTCCATAGCCAAATGATAGCACCAAGCTCATAAGCAAGCTTTCTGGGAAATGTAGTACAGCGAGTTTTCCCCAATGAGTGATTCTCTAGACTCTAAGCACAGATTCTCTGATTCTAAGAACATAGTAGGTCCAGAGAGAAATTAAGAGGGATAGGATTTGAGAAGATCAGAGATTGGAGGAGGGAAAAATAGGAGGAGGGGGAGATACTTTTCCCTCAGAAGATGAAGAGATAATTGACAGGCAGAGACTAGACAACTATTTGTCAGTGAAGCTGTAGAAAGCCTTCTTGTTTGGGGTGAAAAGTGATTGAGGTGACCAATGACTTCCCTTTTATATCTAATGTTCCATGGCTATGATTGAAGGCTCCTTTAGCTGGCAGCTCCCCCATCCAGAAGACTGTCTTTGACACCTGCATTTATCTTCCCTTAGCTCTCATCCCATCTAGTGGCTGTCTGGAAAAATGTAAATCCTTCTTCACATTCTCCAACTACCTCTAAGTCAGGTTGTGTCATTCCTTCCCAACCTCTGCAGAGTTTGTCTATCCTGTCTCCCATGAAATCCATATGTGTATGCCTTGAAGGAAAAAGATTCTTCACTAAGTAAAGACCCCTCCCCCCCGACTCCCTTCCAGCTATATATGTCTTAGGACCTCCTCAATCCTTAATCCTTATACATTCAGCACATTATGTCCCAGGCACTGAGGAAGGCTCTATAGGTGAGATTCATAGAAGTAAAATATGTGGTATCTGCCTTAAAGGATCTTACATTTCTATTTGGGGAGATCAGATATGTACATATGAAAAGATGATTAACAAAACAAAGTCAGTCAACAAGCATTTATGAAGTGCCTACTATGTACTAAGCACTGGGCTAAGCTCTGAATATATTTAAAAAAGGCAAAAAGAGTCCCTGCCTTCAAGGAACTCACTGTCTAATGGCATAGAAAATACAAAAGCCATTATATACAAACTAAATAAATACAACATAAACTTGGAGATCATAACAGAGGTAAGGAACTACATTAAGGGAGATTGGGAAAGGTTTCTTGCAGAAGGTGGGATGTTAACTAAAACGTGTAAGAAACTAGGGAAGCCAGGAGATAGAGACAAGAAGGGAGAGGATTCTAGGCATTGGGGAGGATCAGTGAAAATGTAGAGTCAGGAAATGGAGTGTTGCATTTGAGGAAGAGCAAGGATGTTAATGTCATTGGGTTACAGAGTATGTGGAGTAAGGTATAAGAAGACTGGAAAGGGCAGTCAGTCAATATACATTTTATTAAGCACTTACTATATGTAAGGCATTGTGCTAAGCACTGGTTTTACAAAGAAAGGCAAAAGACAGTCACTGCTTTCCAGGTACTCACAGTCTGATGGGAGAAAAATACACTACAAATACATTACAACAAACCTATTATGCAAGATACATTGGACATTAACAGAGGGAAGGCACTAGCTTTAAGAGGGATTATGAAAGACTTCTTGTAGAAGATGGAGATTTTAGCTGCAACTTGAGGGAAGCCAGGAAAATCATGAGACAGAAATGAGGAGAGCATTCCAGGTATAGATGACAGTGAAAATGCCTGGACTCAGGAGATGGAGTGTCTTGTTCAAGGAACAGCAAAGAGGCCAGTGTCCCTGAATTGTCAAAATGGTGAGGGGTCAATGATGGGATGATGAGACCTGGACCCCTAAAAAGAAAAGACCATGTGTTTGAAAGCATCCCAGTCCCTGAATTTTCGCATTTCAGCAGCTTAGATCAGTGCTGTCTAGCCCAAGACATCTTGGCTCAACCCAGTCCTCCTAGATACTTGACAATCCTTTCACAGTGGCTCTTGGTCCACCCCAGGCTATTTATCACTCCTTAATTTCATCAAGATCTTTTCACTGACCTTTCTTTTGTATATAAGTACCAGTCTCACCCTTATTAAGTTGAAGATTCAGTAGGAATCTAGCCAGCCCCATTGGTGTTACAATAAACCTTGCCACTTTGATTGGAAGATGGTTTGAGTGTATGAATTCTTTCCAGGCAGATACCTCCCTGTACCCTGAAATTTTGGGGTATCCAGGAACCCCAAACCACATCATTTTGGTGGTTCCTACAAGGAACTGCCTGATCCCCTCAAGCTCTTCTTCAGTCAAGACCAGAAGCTACATAAGCCTCTTCTCTATCCCTTTCTCTTTCTGCAGTTGGGGTCATTCTCCAAGCACCTAGAAAGGCTTGAAGGTACTTTTTGAGCCTGAGGCTCTCAACCTCTCAGTCCAGTGATTCAAGGCTGTGGACCCAGGCACACCTTCTACCACATAGGGAGCACCCTACCTGGAAGTGTATATCCAATTTTCTCAATTCTCTAGGATGCTAGGGAATTGAGAAACTGCAGGTGCTTTGTGGTTTCCTGAGGCTTATAGGCAAAGAATTGGGCCAATCTTTTTCAATTCCCAAAGATTTTGCCCTTGCGTTGTCTTTTAAAAAATTGGAAAAAGTACAGTTTCACTTTTGAGGAGGGACAGGGTCAAAGGAGAGAATAGAATAAATGGGGGGATAGGATGAAGTTTTTCACAATATGACTATTATAGAAGTGTTCTGCATTACTATACATGTATAATCAATTGCTTGCCTTCTCAATGAGGGTGGATGGAGAGGGAGGAAGGGAGAGAATTTGGAACCTAAAGTTTTAAAAACAAATGTTAGAAATTGTTTTTACATGCAACTGGGAAATAAGATACAGGCAATGGGGTATAGAAATCTGTCCTTCCCTATAGGAAAATAGAAGGGGAAGGGGATAAGAGAAGTGGGGGTGATAGAAGGGAGGGCAGATTGGGGAAAAGGGTATTCAGAATGCATGCCATCTTGGGGTGGGGGTGGGGGAGAAATGGGAAGAAAATTTGGAACTCAAAATCTTTTGGAAGTGAATGTTGAAAACTAAAAATGAACAAATTAATAATAAAAAAAAGAAAATGAAGGAGAAACAACAACATATGATCACTAATTTCCTGCGAAATAAATCATGAAATGGGTGTCAGTCACGTGTCAGCCTATGTTGCAGCTGTGGTGTGATTACTGCTCTCCTTTGATAAGCTAATCATGGAATGACATGGAATAACCTAATCTCAGAAGACTGTATTGGCCTACTTTCTGTTATTGGTGTTCTCAGCTGTTCTCTTGGTGCCTTCTCCTTGCACTGAAGCAAAATCTATGTAGGGTACCTTCACAGCAAACATTGTACACACCGTGTCCCTGACATCTTGTTGGATGGAGGAAATAACTGCAAGGGTTATATTTTTCCATTTTTTCAAACAGGTGGAAACAAAACACGGTTCCCAGACAAAACAACAACAACAAAACAAAAACCCAAGATGGAAAAAGTATGGTTTCTCTTGAGACCTCAAAAAGAAATGGCTTCTGCTCTTTTGCAATGCAAATTGGCCTCAGTATTACCTGGAGGACCAGGAAACATGGCCCATTTTTGGGTCTTTGCAATACAATACTCTCTTACAGTTAGATTTATACTGCTGCTGAGAAGGGAAATACACAGAAGTCCAGTACATCCAGGCCTTTATGGCCCTCTCACAAGATTCCACTCTCCAACAAAATTGTAAGATGCTTATAGCTAGATTCACTCCACAAAATGAGAATGGGAACCAACTCAATATCTTAGGTGATCCCCTTGTTATGGCCCCTGGTGCTTTGGCCCCTAGGTCATCTATGCCACTTCTTTCCCCTCCTCCCAGCCCCTGTTTCCCCGGCCCCTTTCTCTGTCTTCCCTGCACCTTCCCTTGGCCCCTCCCCTTGTGGCTCCTGAGTTCCCCTTCCCTTCTCTCCTGCCCCCCTCCTGCTATATCCCCTCTCTCCCTTTTCTCCACCCCTCCTATTGCTACTTTGATTGTTTCTCCCATCCTCCTTCCCCCCTCCTCTGGTGCCAACTGACTCTTACCAGGAACCTCACAGCTCCTGACATGAGGATCCTTCCAGTTACCGGCCTGATTCTCCTTTCCTGTTGGTTTCTTGGGGTGACCCAATTTCCCAGCTGTCCCCACTCCCATGTCTGCCAGATCTTCCTTCTAACCCAGCCTTGCAGTGGAATCCTGTTCCCCAATGACCCATACCCCCTAGCCCCTCCCTCACAAGGAGTGGTACCTCCTATCTCTCTTCCTCCCAAGCCCCAAATTCCACTATGCCTTCAAAGCTTTTCCTTCTAGCTGCCTTGCCCAGTGGGATGATTAGAATGCATCTCCCATTCTCAATGTCTGACTTTTCTCAGGTTAAAGAAAAACCGGGTTGGTACTCTGAGGATCCCACCAAGTTTACAGAGGGTTTTAGGGATGTCTCTCTTCAATTTGAGCTTCCTCCATATCCTCTTCTCCACCTGTTGTACCAATGAGGAGAAGAAGACAATCTAGGAACAGACTCAGAAGTTTGAGGATGGTTTGACTAGATCTGACCCCACTGCATACCCTCAGGGAGTGACTGCTGTCCCCACTAATGACCCCAGATGGGATTATCAAAAGAATGAGGATAAGAAAAAGAGAAACTGTATAGTGATCTGCATGTTAGAAGGCTTGAAAAATGGGATTCAAAAGACATCAGTCAGGGAGAAGATGAAAACCCTGCCCTTTTTCAGGGATGGCTGGTGGAAGCTATCAGGAAGTACACCAATGTAGACCCCAACTTTACAAAGGAGGCAGCCATTCTTGTCATGTTCTTCATTAGTCAGTCTGCCTCGGATATTTGGAGGAACCTGCAGAAATTGGCAATGGGACCCCAAACAACTCAGGCTTTATTAATGGAGATAGCCTTTGGAGTCTTTAACAACAGAGACCTAGCGGTAGCAGAGGAGAAAGAACACAGAACTAGGGCTAAAAACAGAGAACAGGCTTAACTCTTGGATGGCTGTTATGGCCAGGAAAAACCCCAGTGATGCTCCTGGCAACTCAGGCAGTGGGGAAATCTGCTTTTGGTGCCACAAGGAGGGCCCCTGGTCTAGTGAGTGCCCTTCCAGGGTGCCCCTCCCCCCAGAGGAAGCCTCCAGGACCAAAGCCTCAGGGACCATGCCTAAAATGAAACCAGAAGGGACATTGGAGTAAGGATTGTCACCGAGGTAGGAAGGGTGGTGGAATTGCCTCTCAGTAACCTGTACTCCAGTTTTCTCAAGGCCTGGGACTCAGCCGAGCTCCCACCTTCTCCATCTTTCTGGTTGAACCATGGGCAACAAATGATGTTAGAAGTAAGAGTATCCACATTCTTATAGATAATGAGAGCTATTTTCTCTGTGCTAACCCAATGCTGTGGTCCTATCCATCCCTCTACCTGATGGGTCCAGGTCATTGAAGAGGAACTTAAGGGTTGTCAAGAGACATACCCACTCCCTTGCCTGTTTGAGGATCTGTTGTTTAACCATCCCTTCCTTATCCTTTCTTCTTGTCCTGCTCCTTTGTTGGGAAGGGACCTGATGGTGAAATTGAGCAGTCAATTTTCTCTAGTTAAGCCTCCCATCTCCCTTTTGTCTTTGTTTACCAGACTTCCCCATGTTCTCCCCATAAGTGTGGGAGACAGTTGAGCCAGTTATTTGGGATCAGGGAATTCCTAGGTGAGCTACTCATGCCATCCCAGCCATTGTTCACCTCTGAGATCCTAATGTGTTCCTCCATCATCACCAATATCCAAAAAAGCCTGAGGCCTGTAAGGGACTGCAACCACTGACTGAAAAATATTTTCAGTATGAAATCCTTGTCCCTTACCAGTCCCCATGCAATACCACTAACCTTCCTGTGAAAAAAGCCTAATAGGCGGTATTGCATGATACAAGATCTCAGGGCTGTTAATGAGGCTGTTATTCCTATCCATCCCATAGTCCCTAATGATACACTGTACTCAGATCCATGGGGGTACTCAATGGTTTTCCACCCTGTATCTCAAAGATGCCCCTTACTATATACCCCTTCATTCAGACTCATAATTTTATTTTTGCCTTTGAATGGAAACCCCTGGGAAATCAAATCCATGCCAACTAACATGGACAGTTTTGCCCCAAGGTTTTTGGGCTAGCCTTTATCTCTTTGGCCAGGGGATCTTGGGAAAAGATTTAAGGGAACTGGAACTATCAGATAGTAGCTTAATTCAGTATGTGGATGATATTCTTATTTGTAGCCCCATTTGGGAAGCTTCTCTGGCTGCTGCCACAGGAGCTCTTAATTTCTTGGGCACCCAAGGCTACAAGGCCTCTCTGAACAAAGTCCAAATAGCACATCAAGCTATAAAGTATCTGGGTCATGAACCAAAACCCACCTCTCACTCCTTAGCTTCAGAGAAGAAAAGGACAATCCTGTCTATTCCTGTTTCAGCCACTAAAAATAACTCCACACTTTTCTAGGCATGGCCGGATTTTCTAGACTCTGGATCCCTAATTTTGGTCTATTGCTGAGCTTCTTTATGACTCTACTCAAGGCCCTGACTCACTCCCTCTAGAGTGGGGTCCCAACCAGCCTAAGGCTTTTGAGACTCTGAAAACTAAGTTGACTACCACTCCAGCATTAGCTCTACCCAATCTAGACAAACTTTTCACTCTGTATGTTGATGAAAGGAGAGGACAGGCTTTTGGAGTCCTAACCCAGTCCTTAGGACCTGACCCCAGGTTGGTTGCCTATTTCTCAAAACACTTAGACTCTGTGGCTGCAGGGACTGCAACAGCTATTCTAATTGAGGAAGGCTCTCAACTTACCCCTGGAAGTTCTGACTCCCCACGAAGTTCGGAGTGTCCTGAAAGCTAAAGGTCATCAATGGCTGGCTAGCATCAGGCTCACCAAATATCAAGCCTTGCTCTTAGATACCTCTGACCTAGGTGTGCCACACACTCAACCTAGCAACCCTCCTCCCAGATGGTACCAACTCAGATGCCTGGTTCATGATTGTGAAGAGACCTTGGACTCAGTTGATGCCAGTTGATCTGATCTTAAAGGTATTCCTCACCCTAACCAAGAGGCAGAATGGTACATGGATGGGTCTAGCTTTATTGAACAAGGAGTAAGGAAAGCTGGGAGTGGTCAGCCTCTACCACACCACAGAGGCCAAACTTCTGCCCTCTGGGACCTCTGCCCAGAAGGCAGAATTAATAGCACTCCCCAGAGCCCTAGAGCTAGGGGGAAAATAATAAAGCAAATGTTTTTACTGACTCAAAATATGCCTTCTATGTTCTACATGCCCATGGAGCAATCTGGAAAGAATGGGGATATTTGACAGCAAAGAATTCCCATATCAAACATGCACAGGAGATCTTACCTCTCCTCTAAGCTGTTCAGAAGCTGTCTGAGATAGCTGTTATATTTTTCAAAGGCCACCAGAAAGGGGAAGTGAATTAGGCCATATTTATAAGCTATATCAAATTTCTTGCTTTCTCAATTACGGGGAAAGGAAGGGAAAGAGGAACTCAAAATTTTAAAAAGTGAATGTTAAAATTGATTTTAACAAGTAATTGGGGAAAAAATAAAATAATTTTTTAATTGTGTATACCCTTTGACCCAGCAATATTACTACTGGGTCTGTATCTCAAAGAAATCAAAGAAAAAGGAAAAGGACCTATAAGTACAAAAATACTTATATCAGTTTTTTTCATGGTAATGAACAATTGGAAATTGAGGGGGATGCCCATCAATTGGGGAATGATTAACTTATAGTATATGATTGTGATGGAATATAATGGTGCTATAAGAAATGATTAGCAGCATGGTTTCAGAGAAACCTGGGAAGATTTGTATCAACTGATGCAAAGTGAAGTGAGCAGAACCAGGAGAACATCGTACACAGTAACAGCGATATTGTAGTGATGATCAACTGTGGAAGACTTAGATACTTTGATCAATAAAATCATCCAAGAAAATTGCAAAGGACTTATGATGGAAAATGCTATGCACCTCTAGAGAGAGAACTGATGAAGTCTAAGTGTAGAATGAAGAACACTTGTTTCACTTTCTTTATTTTTTTTTTTGCAACATGGCTAATTTGGAGCTATATTTTGCATTATTTCACATGTATAATTTGCTATCACATTGTTTCCCTTCTCAATAGGTGGAGGAGTGGTGGGAAGGAGGGAGAGAATTAAGAACTCAAAATGTTGAAAAAATGATTGTGAAAAATAAATAAAGAATAAAGTTAAAAAAAACCTGTCAGACAATAGTAACTATTAAAATAAAACCTGAAAAAAAAAGAAAAAAAATTTAGCCACAAAAGAAGAGGGGGAAAATTTGGGTTAGTAGCTAGCACAGAAAGGTAGGAAGGGACCATGTTCTGAAAGGCTTTAAAAACTAAACAAGATTTTGCATTTGATCCTGTAGGTAATAGGGAACCAAGTAGTGTTTGCTAAATAAATGCCAAGTGAATAGTTTAGACTAGAGAGTAAGTGTTAATTGAAATCATAGGTCAGAGAAAATTATTGAATTGGGGAACATCAAGCAAGGCTTCACAGAGGAGGTAAAACTTAAGCTGAACTTTGAAGGGTGGTTTTATTGATTTCTTTAGGAAGGTGAAAGAGCAGGGGAGGGAATTCCCAGGGAAGGACAGCATGTGTGTAGAAATTAGTGATTTTGTTGATGGCAGGAATTTAGACAAAGGGATTAGGGCAGAGGTCAACATTTCCACAGGTTCTACCTGGGCCTTTTCAGGCCAAATTGATTTGCAAGGTAACTGGGGGCATTACTAGAGATTGAAGAGAATCTCATCCCACCAACTCCTCCAAACTGCCATTTGGGAATTTTGATCAGCAGAATTCTCAGGATACAGACTAAATGACTGGGAAATATGAGAAGACTTAAAAGCAATTTTCTAACCCTAAATCATATAGGAAACTGAGAACATGGAGGTCAAACCCAATAAGAGAAAACTCAATTTTCAGGCCAGACTTAATCTAAGCCTAAGGACTTCTGTTGGCTTTTCCTAACTACCTGCCTGGGTGTGACTAAAAATGCATGGATTTATTTGAGTCTTGCTCCTGCAGAAGACAGGCTGCCTGACAGCTACACTCAAGCAGGTGGTAAAAGAGAATAGAAAACCTAAAAGGCTAAATAATCAAATACCAGCAGATGGTAGTAGAGAGGAGCTGAATGGAGGAAGAGAGTGGACATGGCTAACAGAGGCACTAACATAATAGGCAGATCTCAACTTTTTAGAAATAGCAACTGAGCTAATGACATTACCAGAACACATTAGTGGCTCACATGTAAATAATCAATAGTCAATAAACATGTATTAAGCACCTAAAGCAGGTACTGTACCTTTCGTGAGAATTTCTTGGTGATTCCTTGTAGTATGGTAGATAGCCTTTGCATATTGGGGGTCTTTTTATTTAAAAAATTCATTTATTTTTAATTTAAAACATTCATTTTCATAAGATTTTGAGTTCCAAATTTTCCCCCCTGCTCCCCTTCCTCCATTCCCAAGATGGCATGCAACCTGATACAGCCTGTACATGTACAATCATATTAAACATTTCCACATTAGTCATTTTGTGAAAGAAGAATCAGAACAAAAGGGGGAAAAAAACTACCAGAAAGGAAAAAAAATAGAGAAAATAGTATGCTTTGATCTGCATTCAGACTGCATAGTTTTTCTCTGGATGTGGATAGTATTTTCCATCATGAGTCTTTTGGAACTGTCTTAGATCATTGTATTGCTGCAAAGAGCTAAGTGTATCAAAATTAGTCATCTCACAATGTTGCTGTTACTGAGTACAATATTCTCCTGGTTTTGCTCACTTCACTCAGCAGCAGTTCATGCAAGTCTTTCCAGGTCTTTCTGAAATTGAATAGTACAATAGTATTCCATTACATTCATATACCACAACTTGCTCAGCCATTCCCCAATTGATGGGCAGACCCTCAATTTCCAATTTTTGGTCACCACAAAAAGAGCTGCTATAAATATTTTTGTACATGCAGGTCCTTTTCACTTTTTTATGATCTCTTTGGGATATAGACCTAGTAGTGATGTTGCTGGGTCAAAGGGAATGCACAATTTTATAGCCCTTTGGGCATAGTTCCTAATTGCTCTCCAGAATGGTTGGATAAGTTCACAACTCAACTACAACAATGCATTAGTGTTTCAATTTTCTGTCATATTCTCCAACATTTATCATTTTCCTTTTTTGTCATATTAGGCAATCTATGCAAGCCAATAGATGTGATATGGTACCTCAGAGTTTTTTTTTTTAATTTGCCTTTCTCTAATCAATAGGGATTTAAAGCATTTTTTTATATGACAATAGATAACTTTAATTTCTTCATCTGAATACTACCTATTCATATCCTTTGACTCTTTATCAATTGGGGAATGACTTGTATTCTTATAAGTTCTACAAAGTTCTCTATATATTTTAGAAATGAGGCCTTTATCAGAGACACTGGTTGTAAAATTTGTTTCCCAGCTTTCTGCTTTCCTTCTTATCTTGGTTGCATTGGCTTTGTTTGTGCAAAATCTTTTTAATTTAATGTAATCAAAATTATCCATCACTTTGCATTTCATAATGTTCTCTATCTCTTGTTTGGTCATAAATTCTTCCATTTTCCATAGGTAAACTATTCCTTGCTCTCCTAATTTGCTTATGGTATCAGCCATTATGTCTGAATTATGTACTCTTTGACCTTATCTTACAATACAGTATAAAATGTTGGTCTATACCTAGTTTCTGCCATTCTGTTTTCCAATTTTTCCCAGAAGTTTTTGTCAAATAGTCAGTTCTTATCCCAGAAGCTGGAATCTTCAGGTTTATCACACAGTTGATTACTATAGCCATTGACTACTGTGTCTTATGTACTTAACCTATTCCACTGATCCACAACTCTATTTCTCAGCCAGTACCAAGTAGTTTTGATGATTGCTGCTTTATAATGTGGTTTGAGATCTGGTATTACTAGGCTACCTTCCCTTGCATTTCTTTTCATTAATTCCTTTGATATTCTTGGCACTTTGCTCTTCTAGATGAATTTTGTTATAATTTTTTTTCTAGCTGCATAAAATAACTTTTTGGTAGTTTGATTGGTATGCCATTGAAAAAATAAATTAATTTAGGTAGAATTGTCATTTTTTTTTTATTATACTAGCTTGGCCTACCCATGAGCAACTGATATTTTTCCAATTATTTAGATCTGACTTTATTTGTATGAAAAATGCTTTATAATTGTGTTCATATAGACCCTGGGTTTGTCTTGACAAGTAGACTCCCACATATTTTGTCTACAGTTACTTTAAATGGACTTTCACTTTCTATCTCTTGCTGCTGGACTTTGTTAGCAATACATAGAAATGCTGATGATTTATATGGATTTATTTTATATCCTGCAACTTTGCTAATGGTGTTAATTATTTCACGTAGTTTTTCAGTTGATTCTTTAGGATTCTCTAAGTATACCACCATATTACTGCAAAGAATGATAGCTTTGTTTCTTCACTGCCTATTCTAATTCCTTCAATTTCTTTTTCTACTCATTGCTAAAACTAACATTTCTAGTATGATATTGAGTAACAGTGGTGATAATGGATATCCTTGTTTCACTCCTGATCTTATTGGGAATGCTTCTAGCTTATCCCCATTACAGATAATGCTTACTGATGGTTTTATGTAGATAGGGCTTATCATTTTAAGGAAAACTACATTTATTCCCATGCTTTTTAGTGTTTTAAATAGGAATGGGTGCTGTATTTTGTCAGAAGTGTTTTCTACATCTATTGAGATAATCATATGATTTCTGTTAGTTTTGTTATTGATATGGTCAATTATAGGGATAGTTTTCCTAATATTGAACCATTCCTGAATTCCTGGTATAAATCCCACCTAGTCATAGTGCATTATCCTCATGATAATTTGTTATAATCTCTTTGCTAATATTTTATTTAAAAATTTTGCATCAATATTCAATAGGGAAATTAATCTATAATTTTCTTTCTCTGTCCTGACTATTCCCAGTTTAGTTATCAGCACCATCCATATTTGTCTCATAAAAGGAATTTGGCAGGACACTTTCTTTGACTGTTTTTCCTGAACAGTTTATATAGCATTGGAATTAATTGTTTTTTAAATGTTTGGTAGAATTCACTTGTAAATCCATCTGGCCCTGGAGATTTTTTTTTTCCTTAGGGAGCTCATTGATGGCTTGTTCAATTTCTTTTTCTAAAACGAGAGTGTTTAAGTATTTTATTTCCCCTTCTGGTAATCTGGGCAATTTATATTTTGGTAAATATTCATCCACTTCACTTAGATTGTCAGATTTATTGACATACATTTGTGCAAAATAGCTCCTAATTATTGTTTTAATTTCCTCTTCATTGGTGGTGAATTCACCCTTTCCATCTTTGATACTTGTAATTTGGTTTTTTTATTTGTTTTTTAAATAAATTAACCAAAGGTTTATTTATTTTATTGGTTTTTTTCTTTCATAAAATCAGCTCTTAGTTTTATTTATTAGTTCAATAATTTTCTTACTTTCAATTTTATTAATCTCTTCTTTGATTTTTCAGAATTTCTAATTTGGTATTTAATTGGGGATTTTAAATGTGTTCTTTTTCTAGCTTTTTTTAGTTGAATGCCCAATTCATTTATCTCCTCTCTCTCTATTTTATTCATGTAAGCATTGAGAGATATAAAATTTCCCCTAAGAACTGCTTTGGCTGCATCCCATAAATTTTGCTATATTGTTCCATTATTGTCATTCTCTTGGATGAAGTTATTGGTTGTTCGTCTGATTTGTTGTTTGATACACTCATTTTTTAGGATTAGATTATTTATTTTCCAAGTAAGTTTTAGTCTATCTTTCCAAGGACCTTTATTACATGTAATTTTTATTGCATCATGATCTAAAAAGGATGCATTTAATATTTCTGCCTTTCTGCATTGGATTGTGAGTTTTTTAATGCCCTAGTACATAGTCATTTTTTGTGTAGGTGCCATGTACTTCTGAGAAAAAGGCAAATTCCTTTCTATCCCCATTCAGTTTTCTCCAGAAGTCTACCATATCTAACTGTTCTAAAATTCTATTCACCTCCTTAACTTCTTTCTTGTTTATTTTGTGGTTAAGCTTATCTAGTTCTGAGAGGAGGAGGTTGAGGTCCCCCACTAGTAGAGTTTTGCTGTTTATTTCTTCCTGTAACTCACTTAACTTCTCTAAGAATTTGGCTGCTTTACCATTTGGTACATATGTGTTAAGTATTGATATTACTTCATTCTCTATGGTATCTTTTAACAAGATGAAGTTTCTTTCCTTATCTCTTTTAATTACATCTATTTTTACTTTGTTTGAGATCGGGATTGCTACCCCTGCTTTTTTTCTTTTTTTATTTCAGTTGAAGCATAATATGTTCTGCTCTAGGCTTTTACCTTTACTCTGTGTCTATCTCTTTCCTTCAAATATATTTCTAGCAAACAACATATTGTAGGATTACGGTTTTTGATCCACTCTGCTATCTGCTTGTTTTAAGGCAGAGTTCATCTTATTCACATTCATAGTTTTGATAACTAACTGTGTCTTTCTCTCCATCCTATTTCCCTCTCTGTTTAAGTTTTTCTCTCTCCTTTCGCCCTTTCTCTCCTCACCAGTGTTTTGCTTCTGACCACTGCCTCCCTCAATCTGCCCTCCCTTCTATCAGCCTCCTTCCCTTTTCTTTCCCCTTTCCCCTACTACTTCCCTCCCTTTTGCCCTACCTTCCATCCACCTCTCCCTTTTTTCCCTTTTCTCCTCCTACTTCCCTGTAGAGTAAGTTAGATTTCTATAACCAACTGAATGTGTATGTTATTCCCTCTTTGAACCATATCTATACTGGCCGCACGCCGACCTTCTGCCAGCCATACGCCGGTACCCACTTCTCTTATAAGAAGCACACTACCAGAGTCTTACTCACACCCGAGTCTTTGGTCCTCAGACGGATCACCACACAGAGACGAGCCATCGGGAGGCGCCAACACCAGAGCTTTATTCAGAGGCTAACACAGCAAGCCATCATAGCAAGCCCAAGCAGCAAGGCCAGAGCAACAGGGCAGGAGCCAGGGGAGAGCACGTGTGTGATCTGACCACGCTTGTTCCTAAGTACCTACCTAGCCCCTCCTCCCCAGCCCTCTTACTAGCCAATGATTGTAGGGTCAGATACCGGAAGGGGCTGTCTGAGTTTAGCACACCAAGGGGGAGGGAGTGACGTAGGAGGCTAGGACCGGATATAGGAAGGAGGCATCTGGGAATGGCGCATAGACAAGAGTACGTGACCTAGGAAGTCAGGCTCAGACACTGGGAGGAGGGGTCTGGGTCAGTGCTGCACAAAGGGACCCAGGAAGTCAGGAAGGTCACAAGAGGCGTCTGGGGATGATGTTGCATATAGGGAGGGGACTAAGCAAAGGGAACTCAGTCCTCTGCCGTCCCACTCCCACGTGGCACCGCCGCTTGCCTTAGGAGCTCAAGTTCCGGCTACTTCCTTGCACCCAGCTTATCTCACAAAGCACCGCCCATTGCCTCAGGGCTTCTCCGTATCCAGCCCATCCCAGTTCACCACGACTCTGCCTACCACAGCCCCTGCCTCGACTTCCAAAATTCCCAGATCTTACCCTACCCTTGCCACAGCGCCCAACCTGGTAGCTGCCAACATCAGACAGTCCCTCACACATATCTGATAAGAGTAAAGTTCAAACAATGCTCACCTCCCTTCTTCTTTCCCCCTTTTTCATCTCTTCATGTGATGTAATTTATCCTATTCTACCTCTCCCTTCCTTTTCTTCCAGTACAACCCCCCCTTTTTTTTTACCCTTTAATTAAATTTTTTTAAATCATCACATCAAAGTCAACTTATACCCACACTCTCTGTCTATGTATACCCCTTCTAAATGCCCATACAGTTATTGAGAGTTACAAGTATCTTCCTATTTAGGGATGGAAACAGTTTAACCTTATTGAATAACATTTTTTTCTTTCCTGTTTACCTTTTTATGCTTCTTTTGAGTCTTGTATTTGAAGGTCAAATTTTCTGTTAAGTTCTGTTTTTTTTTTCATCAAGAATGATTGAAAGTCACCTATTTCATTGAATATCCATCTTTTCCCCCGAAAGATTTTGCTTAGTTTTGCTGGGTGGTTGATTCTTGGTTGTAATCCAAGCTCCCTTACTTTCTGGAATATCATATTCCAAGCCCTCTGATCCTTTAATGTAGAAGCTGCTAAATCCTTCATAAGCCTGACTATGGTTCCAAAATATCTAAATTGTTTCTTTCTGGCTGCTTGCAGTATTTTCTCCTTGACCTGATAATTCTGGGATTTGGCTACAATATTCCTTGGCATTTTCATTTTGGGATCTCTTTCAGGGGCTGATCAGTGGATTCTTTCAATGACTATTTTACCCTCTAGGACCTTGGAGAAGTTTTTCTTGATAATTTCTTGAAAGATGCCGTCCAGGCTCTTTTTTTGATCAGGCTTTTGGGTAGTCCAGTAATTCTTAAATGATCTCTCCTGGATCTCTTTTCCAGGCCAGTTGTTTTTCCAATGATGTATTTTACATTTTCTTCTATTTTTTCCTTGTTTTTATTTTGTTTGACTGATTCTTGATGTTTAATAGAGTCATTAGCTTCCATTTGCCCAATTCTAATTTTTAAGGAATTATTTTCTTCATTTGGCTTTTGTACCTTCTTTTCCATTTGGCCAATTCTACTTTTAAAGGAGTTCTCTAAAATGAATTTTTGTGCCTCCTTTTCCATTTGGACAATTCTACTTTTTAAGGAATTGTTTTCTTCAGTGGATTTTTTCCCTTTTGGCCAATTGTACTTTTCAAGGAATTGTTTCCTTTATTCAATTTTTGTCTTTCCTTTTCCAGGCTGTTGACTCTCTCTTGCATACTTCTCATTCCTTTTCCCAATTTTTCTTCTACCTTTCTTATTTGACTTTTAAAATCCTTCTTGAGCTCTTCCAAGAAGGCTTTTTGGGCTTGAGACCAATTCATAATTCCTTTGAGATTTCAGATGTAGGTATATTGACAATGTTGTCCTCTTCTGAGTTTGTGTTTTGACCTTCCCTGTCACCATAGTAACTTTCTATGGTCAATGTCATTCTTGCTTCTTGCTCATCTTGTTTGTTTATTTCCTGGTTTTAAAGTTGAGCTCTCCTGCTGGAGCACAAGAGGCACTGTCCCAAGCTTCTTGCGCTGGGGGTCAGGGTCCAGGTCACTTGCTTTGTGCACTGGGACCTTAGGGACTGGCAGCTGGAGGCTGTGAGTGTCTGGCAGCTTACTACTGAGCTGGGGTCCTAATGGTAGTCTCTGGCATGTGTTGAGGTCAGGTGTGGTTTTTCTGCATTTCCCTGGGGCTACAGTGAAGCACATGGAAGTCTGTTCTCTGGAGGATGCTTATTTGCCCTGGGCTGCACTGGAGCACCTGGAGGTCTGGCAGTAGGAATATGCCCTTGGTTGTACTGAAGCATGTTGAGATTTGGTCACTGGAGGATGCCTGCCTGCCCTGGGCTGCACTGAAACACATGGTAGTTCTCCAAGCTAGAGTCTGCTGGTTCCCCTGGCTTTGTTTTTTTTTAAGGCAATTGGGGTTAAGTGACTTGCCCAGGGTCACACAGCTAGTAAGTGTCAAGTGTTTGGTCTGAGGCCGGATTTGAACTCAGGTACTCCTGACTTCCGGGTCGGTGCTCTATCCACTGCTCCACCTAGCTGCCCTGTCCCCTGGCTTTGTTAAGGCACCTGGGGGATCCTGGTGTGGGCATTTGCCGGCTCCACTACTCTGGGGCTCAGAATCTCTCACTGGTTTGCTGAGGCTTGCTGGGATGCTTCCTGTCCTGGAATGTACTCCTCTTTTACCCAAGTGAGATGGACCTTTCTTGCTGATCCTCCAAGTTTTCTGGGTTAAAAAGACTACTCCACCCCACCTTTTTGCTAGCTCCACTGTTCTAGGATATGTTCTGGGGCACTATTTTATGGTTTTATGGAGGGGAATATGGGAGAGACACAGGGCTTTTTAATCTAGGGAAGTTTTCTGGGGGTCCATGTATGAGAGGAGCTCCAGGTACTACATGTACAAAGCCACGAAGAAGGAGATGTTGTGTCTATTTAAAGAAGAAGGAATAGGACAGCTCAATTGTAGCAGATGGATTGTGTTAAGAGCAATGAAAAGTAAGTCTAAAAAGTTTGATGAGCCTGATTCTGGAATGTTCTGGTATACTTTCCATATCAGGTCAAACCAATACTCTGTCTTACCTTGCTGGGGGATCATCTGAACTCTCCCCAGTGATGAGAGACATAACGTCCCAAAACAGTCCATTTCATATTACCTATGAAAAGACTAAAATAAGTCTAGCACAGTGTTTCGTCCACAACAGGTACTTGATAAATGTTAGTTGATGATGACAATACTTGGAGGAAAA
>NW_020954589.1:5424868-5471526 GCF_900497805.2 Vombatus ursinus
GTTTGGGGATTGTTAAAGGAGGTGAGCTAAATAGGAATGACAACAGATAAGGAGTCCCCCATCTTTCCTAAACTCTTGTCACAGACAGGAGAATAATCGCCCAAAACTATTTCCTGGAAGACTTCATTTCCCTTATGGTACCAACCACTCTCGTAGGAGAGAAAAACAGAAGCACAGCTTGCCTTGTTGCCCCCATTTCTCAGGACACATAAAGGAGTATTCATTTAAAGGATGGGGAGGGGTGTAAAATATATAATTTTACATCAGACAAAGTCAAAAGCAGAATAAAAGAACAATTTTCTTTCTTTCATGTATTATTAAACTATAGTTTAATGATGGCAGAATAATTAGCTCTCTTTATGATGAATTATCTTCATCATGGTATAGGAACAGAAAAAGGGTCTCTTGACTTGGACCAAACTTGGAAAACTTGGAAAAACCAAGGTAATCTCCCTGTTCCCAACATCCAATTCACTTTACTGGAAGAATTCTTCAACTGAGAGTCAGGAGAAGTACATTCTAATGTAGTCTTTACAATTTACTTGCTACATGACGTAGGGTGAATTCATTTTGTATCCCCTTCAATAACTATAACACAAGTCCTTGTCTACAAAAAGCTTTTAAAGGATCTTATTTAAACATCACATTAGAAGTATACTGTTATAGAATTATTAAGCTTGAAATGAATTGCTTAGTTACTTTTCCTCCAGCCATCTCTTTTTCTACTTGCTCTTTACTACTCCACTACACCACCACTGCCACCACCACCACCACCACTATATTCTCTATTTTGTCTACTTCCTTCCAAATTTTTGTTGCAAGGTATGAAAGGATCATGTTTGGCATAAGCAGGAATTAGTTGGAGGATTTTGAGTTGTATTTCCTCCTGATTCCAGGTTCCCTTCTCCCTGATTAGTCCCCTATGCACTTCTTGTACATGACAAAAATGTTGATATTCAGGATCAAGTAATCAGACATGATCTTCCCATCCTCTTGTATCTTGCCATTGCAGTACACGGTCTGGTCCTTAGGGAGCAATGTTGTTATGCCCCACTGAGCTGGACCGTTAAATATAAAGCGGGTGCTTCTTTCCTTCATCCACCTCCATCAGAAATGCCTCCAGCCCTTCATCACTTGGTTTCACCACTTTCAGGGTGAGGTGAATAGTTGTACTAGGGTCGAACCATTAGTGGGACAACTTTTTTTCAGGGTCTAGGGCCTTGGAGCCCAAGAGGAGCATCTGATTTTCTAATGGGACCTTGATTTTACAACTAATCTGTTTATTAATCTTCTTTACCTTGTCATACCTCTGAGCAGTGAATCTTATTAGCTCTTGTCCTGAGGAATGTACATTCACCTAGAGACAAAGAACAAAGGAATAGATATTTTAAAAGCTCATGACTTGCTTCTTTCCACCTTTGAGGTCATTAATCAGGTTAACATATATATATATTCTTTTCATCTGAAATGCCCTTCCCCTATCTCTGATGGTCAATATGTTTCCCATCATTTAAGATCCAACTCATATGCCACTAGTCCCCCATGAATCCCTTCCTTGATACCCCCAGTCAGAAATTGTCTTTCCTTCCTCAGACATTTTGTGCCTCTGGAGGAAGCATTTTATATCTCTTGGATGCACTTACAATGCTCTTCTTTTATAATCATAATTTGTAGGTCTGTCCACTGAATTACACTAATTTGAGCTTAGCACAGTGCCTGTCACATAGCAAATAGGCTCTTAATAAATGTGTATTGACTGACTGACTAATCTTAAGGCAGAGACTGTTCATTTGTATTTCCCTCAGTGCCTAGCACAATGCTGTGCTTAGAAGAGGTCCTTAAAAGGTCTGTTAAATTCATGATGCCATTTCCTCTCCCTGGACTGACTTCTGCTTCCTTTCATTCAGAAAGCCTTATGAAGCTTTTAGTATGTGCCATCACTGAGATTATGTCAAAAAAGAAATATTTCCCGCCTTTGAAGAGCTCTGCTCCACTAATCATGGACTCATAGATTGTTAGAACTGAAAATATCTTTGGAAGGAGATTGGTAGTGCCAATCTCCATCATTTTGTAGAAAAGAAATATAAATGCAGCCAAGACAAATTCAGTCAATCAGAATTTATTAGGCGCTTACTATAAGCCAGGCAGTGTGCTAAGTGTTGAGAATAATGAGGCAGCCAGCTGGTGCAGTGGGTAGAGTCAGGGAAGACCTCAGTTCAAATCTACCTTCAGTTACTTACCAGCTATATGACCCTGGACAAGTCACTTAACTGCTTCCTACCTCAATTTCCTCAGCTGTAAAATGAGAATGATAAAAGCACCTGCCTCTCAGGATTATTGTGAGGATAAAATGAGATAATATTTGTAAAGCATTTTACAAACCTTAAAGTGCTATATAAAAGTTAGCAATTATTATTATTATTATTATTATTATTATTATTATTAGAAAGACAAGAAAATCAGGCCCTGTCCTCAAGGAGCATACATTCCAATGGGGGAAGCAACATATAAATAGCTAAGTACTTAGAGGATATATACAGAGGAGATTAAGGTAATCTGAAAGAGGAAGGCATTAGGAACTAGGGGGACTAGGAAAGGCCCCCTCAAAATCATACACCAAGTTTGTGGCTAAGCTGTTACTTAAATTCAGGTCTCTTGGCTCCTTGACTAGGGCTGTTTATCCTCCACCAAGCACTTCTGTCCAAACCTGTCCCTTTTTCTAGGAAGCACTCCCTGAATAACACTCCATTCATATTGCCCCCATACTGTCTTTGTTTAAACATTGTTAGAGCTCTTCTGGAATTATCTTCAGAGCAAGCCACACAAGATGGCCATAAGGTTGTTTGTGAGTGAAAATTGGATCCCTTGATTTGATTACCCACTTTGTTTATCTGATTTGTCTCAGAATGTCTTCAGGAAGTTTCCAAAAATCAAATTCATTCCCTGAAAGATGGAGATTTACCACTATTGAGGCTCCTTCGAGGAATATGTGACTTTAAAAAGATTTCCAAATGAAGAGTTACAAATTGGCTTTGAGCAATGGTAGCATCATTGGAGTGCATTTTAAGCCTCCCTGGGTACAACCTTGAAGGTCAATGCTTATCTGAATGTTCAGGTTCTAATCTAATTAATGTTTTTTTCACCTCCTCAGTGTCACTTGCATCATGCTCAGCTACAATTCTTGCTCTATGTTGGTCTAAACTCTTATATCTACACCTGATGCAGTTAAGAAGCCACTTGGAGTCAGAAAGAACTGAGTTCAAATCCTGACTTATACTTAATTTTTCTCATCTTCACTTTCCTCACCTATCTCACAAGGTTGTTGTGAGGATCAAAAGAAATAATATATTTAAAGTACTTTGTAAACTTTAAAGCATGATGAGGCTTTTTTTATAAACTAGCTAATGCTAGTCCTGAGAATTATGCCTGTTACTGTTCTTGTGTCTGCCTGCCTCAAATCTCTCTCCACTCCAATCTAACCTTCTGATTTTCCTAAAACACAGGTCCAACCATGTCATTCCCCTGCTTGATAAACTTCAATGGCTTCCTATTACCTCCAGAATCAAATGCAAAATGCTCTGTTTGGCATTCAAAGCCTTTCATAACCTAGCCCCCTCCTACCTTTCCAGTCTTCTTTTTTTTTTTTTTTGCTAGACAATGGGGTTAAGTGACTTGCTCAGGGTCACACAGCTAGTGTCAAGTGTTTGGTCTGAGCTGAATTTGAACTCAGGTCCTCCTGAATCTAGGGCTAGTGCTCTATCCACTGTGCTACCTACCTGCCCCCTCCAGTCTTCTTAACACCTTGTTCCCTGCCACACACTCTTCAATCCAGTGACTCTGGCCTTCTTGCTGTTTCAAGAACAAGACACTTCACTTCTCAATTATGGGTATTTCTTCAGGCTGTTCCCCATGCCTGGAATGATCTCTCTCCCCATCTCTACCTACTGGCTTCCCTGGCTTCCTTTCAGTCCCAACTGAAATTCCATCTTCTATAGGAAGCCTTCATACATTGCCAGTGGTCAACCCTGAAAGCAGACTTCTTTCCCCACTCCAGTGATCCCTAGTTGAAGTTTGGAAATAAAGTTATGTTTAAGACAGCAGAGTAACTGATTCTTCTATGTTAATCCATGTCCTTCCTCTCATTTAAAAACTCAGTTCAGAACTCTTCTATTCCAAGAAGCCTTCTCTGCTAAATATCTCAAGTCTAGAACCTCATCATCACCCCACCCCAGTTCATAAAGGTATCTCCCCTTGTCTTAAGGCTTTGTCATACACACACACACACACACACACACTGATTTACAGAGTAACAAGAGCCGTTAGGTGCCATCTCTGAAGCTGAGAAAGCATAGAATTAGGAATGAACCTCACTCCCAGACTTTTATCCTAAGTGGCTGGGAAGTTGGGGGTGGAGAGAGAGAGTGGAAATTCCCCACCTTAGTTGGCTTTATGTCAACCTTTTGTCTGGTGCTATTCTCATCAAGCAATTTACTTTCAGTTTTTTCAAGTGAGGGTTGGGGGAGAAGAATGGAGAGAGAGGGAAAAGGAAACAAGAAAGATCATATAGAGTATCATTCACTTAAAGGGCTAGCTTTCTCCACGTGGTGAATCTCTGAAGTTCTCTGCCAAGGGAGTGGAGAGGGGACAAAATTCATCTGAAGATTATCTACTGGTCCACATGGAAAAAGGCAGCCCCACATTCCTCCATTCTAGCTTTTACCCCCAAGGTCCAAACAATGAGGACCTTTCTCTTAGGCTTGTCCTTTCCAATCACCCTCACCCACATTGGTTCAAGTCTATCTCATTTGGAAAAGTTTCCCTGATTGATCTCACTTGGCTCAGATATATGATTCTGGAACCCTTTAGCACTTAGGAAAAAAATTTACAATATTCATTTGTGCTTGTTTTGATGATTTTTAAGTATCTTCAGTGACATTCATGTGGCTCTCCCCTAACATTCCACTATGTTCATGGAGTCAGGATGTCTGTCTCCCTTTTCTTTAAATTACCCACCATACCTTCAGGTTAAGACTGTGCACACAGGATGTATACAATGGGATCAAAGAATCCAAAGCTAAAAAGGATCTTAACCATCTAATCTAGCCACTTCATTTTGAAATGGACGGGCCGAGAGTAACCAGACACACGCCAAATTAGAAAATAGAGAGCATTTACTGGAGCCGGCCGGCGACTGTCCCCTGGATGCAATCCTAGGAGAGCAGTCCCAAGCAAGGGAAATAACAAAACTTTATACCCAGCAGTTTACAGTTGTGGATTTAGCAATCCTTTGAGGTAGAGGAATTTACAATTGTAGATTAGGATCCTTTGAGGTAGAGGAATTTACAATTGTAGATTAGGATCCTTTGAGGTAGAGGAATTTACAATTGTAGATTAGGATCCTTTGAGGTAGAGGAATTTACAATTGTGGATTAGCGATCCTTTGAGGTAGAGCAGTTTACAATTGGGATTAGCGATCCTTTGAAGTAGAAACTGAGGAGGTTAGGCTAGGGGGTTGTTTTTTTTTTTTTTTTTTTTTTTTTTTTTGTGACAACTCAGTCCACTTCAATTTCATAGATGAGGACATTGAAGCCCAGGAAGGTTAATGGATTTGTCTAAGGTGAAGCAATTGGTATGTGGCAAACCCAGGTCCTCTTACTACAAATCCAATGATTTTCCCACTATTTCTCTCTATATGTTACTAAATGATTGATGGAATGGATGATTGAAATGATTGATTTCAATGTGGCAGGGAAGGATGGTCTGGATAGTCTGGAAAGGAAACAAATCTTTAAAAATTTTCTTGAACATTCTTGAGGATTTCACAAAGACCACCACCACCACCCCCATCAATCTATTCATCCATCCTGTTCAGCTGTCATTTAGATGGCTTCTCAGTCCAGTATAATGATGGTGACTCCCACACTTTCCCTGATCCAGTCACTCTCTTTCTGCCTTCCTCTCCAAGTCTCCTACTAACATCTAAGAGCTGAAAACTTCAAACAAGACAGATGTTTTACTACTTTATTTGGAAGTGGTACTGAGCAGAAGATGAAGAAGTATGCAAATTGTACAATATTAACCAACTCACTAAACCTCTTTGAATCTTAATCTCTCTATCTGTCCACGCAAAGAAGGCTAGATTATAAGAATCCCAGGAGTGGCTAGATTTTAAGAATCTCAGCATCTTAGTGGAGATAAGATGGATCTTATATATAGAAAGTCTGTGGGAGGGATCTAGGAGTGGCCAGTAAACTGGGGTGAACAGAGGACCTGGACCTCAAGGCCAAGGGAGAATGGAGCCTAGCTAGGATTAAGGGTGGGAAATAGCCAGGGGCCATAGGTAGGTAAGACAATGGAGGGGAGATTGGGTGTAGCCACATGAAAGACCAGTTGATGGGATTATAGCCTCAGGCTAACGCCAGAGATTTGGCCTTGTGGGAAAGTCTGGGGGTTTTTCCTTTCTGGGGCCCAGATCCCAACCCCATCACCTTCAAGCCTTGGTGCTTGGACAGCAACCCTAACTGCAGAGCAAGAAAGGAGGGGAAGGTGGAGGCTTACATACCTTCCAGTCTTGTCTGGAGAGCTTGGGGTTAGGCAGCTTCCCCATACGGGCCACCAAAATGATGCAGTTTAGGGGTTCAGAGGTCCTGGGACCCCAAAATCACAACACACTGGTCCTGCCCCAAAGAATTCGACCCAAGCCTTCTTGCAGCCAAAGACAAGGTTTATTAGAACATCTGTCATATTGGGCAGACTCTTAAGGAGTCTGAACATTAGTAAGCTATTGGCTAGATTTTAAGAATCAGAGCAGTGGCTAGATTTTAGGAATCTGAGCATCTTAATGGAGTCAAGAGGGACCTCATATAGCCATGGGGAGGTAAGACAATGGAAAGGAGATTGGGTGTAGCCACAATGAAAGGCCAGTTGATGGGATTATAGCCTCAGGCTAAGGACAGAGATTTGGCCAAGTGGGAAAGTCCAGGGTTTTTCTTTCTGGGGCTCAGATCCCAACCCCATCACCCCCAATTCCCAAATTGGGCCAGTTCTGTACTGGCTCCCTGGGAGGGGGGGCAGTTCTGGACTGCCACTCCCATGCAATGCACGCATGTCTCCAGCTTGAGAGAAATTAAAAACATGGACATGACCTAATTTTGTTTGTCTCTTAGAACAAAGGTTGATACTATGTAGAGAAAATATATTAACATGTGGAAGGAACAAATCCAGAAATATCACAGCGGGTAAAAACAGAGAGTTAAATCTGAGAGTTCCTCCTGGGGATTTCCTGATCCAAAGTGTGCTCAGCTTCTAATAATATTCACCATTTCTAGGAAACTGAAAGTTGCATTGCTTTTCCTCCTCCTCCACCTCCTCCTGTGTGGCATACAGCATCCCCAAACTACTCCACAGAGATTTTCCAGGTGAAGGGGTGCTATAGTTCTCTTGCTCCTCATCTCTTTAAGTCGGGACTCACACTGAAGTCTTCATTACCATTGCAATATTACTTATTCTATATTCTCTAACAAAGTTGAAGGGGTTGGGATCTGGGCCCCAGAAAGGAAAATCCCTGGACTTTTCCACATGGCCAAATCTCTGACTTTTGCCTGAGGCTATAATCCCATCAACTGGCCTTTCATTGTGGCTACACTCAATCTCCCCTCCATTGTGGACCTCCCTATGGCTCCAGGCCACTTCTCCATTCTCCCTTGACCAAGTGGTCCAGGTCCCTGGAATTCTATTACCTCATAAACTACTTGGCCACTCCTAGATCCCTCCCATAGGCTTTCTGTAGATAAGGTCCATCTTATCTCCATTAAGATACTTAGATTCTTATAATCTAGCCAAGGCTGGGATTCTTATAATCTAGCCACTGCTCAGATTCTTAAAATCTAGCCACTGCTTACCCATAAGACTCCTTAAGAGTCTGCCCAATATGATAATGTTCTAGTAAACCTTGCCTTCGGCTGAAAGGCTTGGGTCGAATTCTTTCGGGCAGGACGTGCGTGTTGTGAATTTGGGGTCCCAGCACTCCTGAACCCCTAAACTGCATCAAAGCCATTCAGGGATAGGGTAACACATTTGGGGTTAGAAGGGATTTTAGAGTACCAAATCTAACCCCTTTACAGATGAAAATGGTGAGGCCCAAAATGGTGAAATGATTTCCCAAGTAGTCACACTCGTAATAAACAGCAGAACTAGGATCTGAATCCAAGTCTTTTGACTTCAAATACAGCACTCAGCAGTGCATCATTCTTGCCCCAAACATAATAGGCACTTAATAAATGCTGGTTTGCATTTCCCTGCCCCTTCCACCTCCCATTTCTCAGTTACCCTTCAACTAACTCCAGTAAGGAAGCAGAGAAAAAGTGTGGAGGGGGACTTGAAGGGAGGGACAGGGAGTGATGGTAGCTGTCTTCAAATATTTGTAGGAATGCCACCCAGAAAAAAACATTACAATCATTTTGTCTAGTTTCAGAGTAGTGCAAGATGGAAAGCACAGAACAATTCAATAAGATCCAGCATCTGTATAGTACTTTAAGGTTTGCAAAGTGCTTAGTAAACATTATCTCATCTCAATAGCAATAGCTATTCTATCCCAACTCCCAGGATGACTTCTTCTGCTCCAGAAACCTTCTCTCAGTGCCAACATACACCCCATTGGCGTCCTCCTCCCACTGAGTTTCTCTCTATCTGAAAAAGTTCCCACACCAGCCAAGCTCACTTCAGACCTCAGCTCAGCCCCTGACTCTCTCCCCACTACTTTTCCACCTTCTCTCCTCATCCTCCTTTTAAAGCTCCCTTTTGTCTATTGTATTCCCCCATTAGAATGTAAGCTCCTGGAGGGCAGGGACAGACTTGTTTTGAGAAGGTTTTTTTTTCCCCTTTGTTTTAGTGGGGTGGAATTTTTTTTATTTGTATTTCTAGCACTTAATGAAGTACCTAGAGCAGAATAAGTACTTAATAAATATTTACCTAGCTAGTTAGCTATCTGAGGCAACTAGGTAGCACAGTGGATAGAGGCCTGGCTCTGGAGTCAGGAAGACTTGAGTTCAACTCAGAACTCAAATGTAGCCTAAGTGACCCTGAGCAAGTCTTTTAACCTCTATCTGGCTCAGTTTCTTCAAGTGTAAAATGGCATTGATAGTAATAATAATACCTCCCAGGGTTATTGTGAGGATCAAATGAATTCATATTTGTAAAATGCTTAGCACAGTAGGCACTTAAAATTCTTTCCATTCCCTATCTACTTCTTACATGTGTTTCTATGCTATTTTACATTGCTATTAAAGTACATGGCCACTAACTCTGACTTGTGTGCAAGCCTACAAGTGTTTTGTTGGGGATTGAGAAAGGGAAAGCTATGCCAGAGAGAGAAGAGAATTTTACCAGTAGCCTGGGGTGGGCATGTGCTGATTAGAGGTTTCTGTAATTTGGGATAATTTCTGAGCATATTCCAGAGTATACCCTGGATTGCCTTTACAAACCCAGAGCAAAAAATTTAGCAAGGAATTGAGTTAATGAGCAGAGCAGATAGAAGGTTAATGATGTTCCATCCAGGTTGTGAAAAAATGATTCTCTTTGTAATCTATGTCTTAGAGACTCAGAGCTTCCAGCCCCCCTTCTGCTCCTGAAAAGTTCTTCACAAGGACATTACTTATCATAAGGTTATCCTGGTCAAACTCCAGGAGTTTGAATTGATTTCATCTGCTCGGGTTTGGGTAGAGACAGATTCCAAGACTGGGGGCAGTATTTCCTCTGTTCAGACGGTGAGTGATACCAGCTCCTGTTGACCAAGATAGTGACCTAAGTCATATACTCAAGACTTCGTTTTAATATAGCCCATCTCCCAGTATGTTAACTAATCAGGGCTGATTGGCATCCCTTGGGAACACCTACTCTTTGAAGGGCATATAACTCTGTACCCCCAAATCCCAAATCAAGCCATTTCTGAACTGGCTCCCTTAGGGTGGCCCAGTTTTGTACTGAACTCCCATGCAATGCATGTCAAGCCAGCTTGAGTGAAATTAAACCATGGACACATGTACCCTAATTTTGTTTGTCTCTTTCTTAGAACAGACTCTGTAATTTATTAGGGTTCAACATTAAATGGCACCATGACTTGGATTTGGACTGGGATTTTTGGGGGGACACTTTTCACCCCAACAGTGCTGGGATTAGGTGCCCAAAGGACTTTTCTCCTTTAGTCTCAGCCCTGAAGTCTTATCCCCAAAATCTCTGTTACTTATCTAATGGACTCCTAATGCTCATTCATTGCAGTTTTTTTTTTCTCTCCAAGTGGCTCTGGGGTTGGGGGTCTCAAGACAGGCCCCCTCTGAAGGGATATCCTCTCCAATTTGGCTAAGGGTTAGTCAGAGTAAATTGGCATGTGATAAATTGAAATTGGCTTATATTAAAAACAAATTAAGCCTAAAAAGCCAACAAGAAAATTAGATTTGGGCGAACTTTGTCTTGTTAAACTGTTTGTGTCTCTGTGTGTGTTTGTAAAATATTTCATTTTGTGTTCATTTAAAATGCAACCAGAAAAACTTCTAAAGAACTTCTAAGGTCTATAATTAAAGAGAATATTGAGAAAGAGCTCCGGCCTTAGGCTTTCAGTGGGAGATTAAGATTCTTTTTTTTAGGGGGGTCCCCAACACTGGCCAAGTTGGGATACAAAAATAAAGTTAGATAATGAGTATTGAAATCAAAACACAGGGTAAGATTCTCCCAGAAGTTAGTGGAAGGTGAAATCAGTTAGCAATCAAGCTTTTAGACTGATAAGAATCTAAAGGCTGAGAGAGAAAAAAGTTGAGTTTGAATTCAGGTTTAATTAGATCTCAAAACTAAAGTTTGTACTTTATGTTTAAATTAAATCTAGAGAACTGTCTTTGTACCCCTTCTGCCAACATATCTGATATCACAGCAATGTGTTTAAAACTGCAAAAATAAGAATTTTTCTGTCTTTTAAGTATTAACATTATAAAAGCTGTTTGTGAAGGATGTAGGAGATTTACAAATTGTTAGGCATTAACTCCCTCCAGATTCTAAAAGGTGAAGACAAGCAGTTCAAATTGGGTTAAGCATAATTTTAATTTGGAATATAAAGGAAAGTGGAGGTAGTCTGAGTAATGGGTTAAAAGATTAGGAAAGAGAAATAAAGGTTTGTGCAAAAATATGAAGGGTAGGGACAGCAAGGTGACGCAGTGGATAGAGCCCCGGCCCTGAAGTCAGGAAGACACTGAGTTCAAATCCGACCTCAGACCAAACACTTGACACATACTAGCTGTGTGGCCATGGGCAAGTCACTTAACCCCGATTACCTCACCAAAAAAAAAAAAATATGAAGGGTAGACAAAAAATGGTTTGGAGACAGATGGGGTGGGCAACAGCAAGTCCATGTGCTCTAAGCCGCCCCCTCCCATCCTTGGATAGTTGTTCTGGGGGCCTTTGTGCCAGCTTCAGATTGTATGTTGAGAGGGTGTAAAAAAGTTTGATTTTGTTTAAGTAGAAAGATTGAAAATGAAAATATAGTAGCTTGATTTGAAAACCAATAGATAAAGTTATAGAGGGTCAGAAGGAATTATCTCTACCTGCCTTTCAGGATAAACCTGTAGGAAGGCCTTATTAAATCTAACATTATATAACTATTGGCTATGGTAAACATATTGGTTATTGTGGTTTTCAATTAGTATATAAAATCTTGAGATGTTTCCTTGTAATAGTCAATTATTCATTGTTAACACTGGAAGCTCTAGAGATTTATGCCTGGGGAAACTAGCCACATCCTGTCAGCATTAAATCAAATTCCTTAGGTCTCTTTTTGTCTGGGCCAAAAGCAGCAGTTAGAATATTGACCCAGCATATTTTAAGCTAACTTGATGATTACAGGTGATTTCAAACTGTTTGTAAAACTTTATATGTTTTTCCTAGACCAGTGTCCTTTTAAGGAAATCTATGAATTTGTGGATAATATTTCCTTTCAAAGGGCCAAGAGTATTGGACTTTTTAAAATGTTTATCATTAGCGATTATAAATCCAGATGTGATTTGATTTAAGCTAAAAACCTGTCCTGAAGGAATAAGAACAGTGTCTGAGAGTGCTCTTCAACTGAGCACAAAAATATATTGTTATTTGGCATTAAGGAATTTATTAACTGTATGGCCCTGAGAAAGTTCTATTTACTTCAGTTTACTGTTCTGTAATGGGATAATAATTAACCCACTTGCCAATGAAGTTGTGAGGATCACATGATCTTAAAGTGCTTGGCATACACTGCTTGGCTTAGGATAAATGCTATCTGAATGTTGACTGTTTAAATGTAATTGTTTAAATCAAGGTCACCTCATTGGTAATTAATTGGTTTTGTTTCAAGTTAAAGTACATGATAATTGCTTATAGTATTGTTATATTTCTAAATTTCCTTATGTTGTGTAATTTGGTAACAATTGTATCACCTGTGCTGTTAGAAAAGCAATTTCTCTGTTAGATTACAAATTGTACTGTCAAAGAAGAAGAAAAATAAATGGATTAGGAAGCTGTTAGGTCATTCCATCTGATTATTTCGAAGTACTGTAACTTAAGAAATCATAGACTTCCAAGTTTTATCTATATTTAAAGGGAAGTTTCAGCTAAAATTATTTGATTCTCACTTACGAAAATTAAGACTGTTAACTAAGTTATTTGGAGTTATTGTTCAAATCAAGTATTTCCAAAAGTATTTTTTTGTGAAAGGAAACTTGGTAATTATGCAAAAAAAGTTCCTTGGAAAATCTCCTTGTAATTAACTTGGTTTGCTATAGTAACATCAAGAAAATTGTAAGCTGTTTTTAAGAAAGAGAAATACTTTTATGAAGAAACGTTTTGCAAAATCTTTTGTGTAATTTTTTAAAAGGCCTAAATTTCCGTTTGCAAGCTAATTTGTTGCAGTAATAATTTGATGTTAATGACAATTATATCCAAACCTACTCTGAATTTCGAGTTTCATTCCTAGGTTTGTTGTGTCCTTGGACTGGCCTTAAATGAGGACTTTCTGAGAAACAGAGTCAGAGTCAGTAGCTCAATGGAAGCATCATCAGAGGTCTAAGGCTAGTGATCAATACTAAAGCAATTACTGTAATGAGCTCTAAGTAGGAAATATCTTACTGTTTTGAGCTGGATTGATTCCATGGACTAGCAAGGGCTAAGATTGATGTTTGAAATTATTATATGTATCAGATTCAATTCCTGAAGTCTTTCGTTCTTTCAGATTATGTATGGTTAGAGAAAGATAAATAAGCTTGAGAAACAGATGCAAATCTATTACAATAGTAACTTATGATCTTAATGGAAATTTTATTTTATTCATGTTATTTAATCAGGAACTAGTACATGTGTAGGAATGTATATATTACTACTTAAGGCTCTGATTATTAGAACTTGCTATTCAAGACCTTATGGGACTGTTAACTGACTGTCATTCTGAGTCTGACTCCAGGTATGGTTATCAAGGAATGCTAATGAGTCACTGATCCATGATGCCAGCAACCCTGTGGGGGTCTATGAGCTAAAGAAGTTGTTCTCATGGGAAAAGTCAGGAGAACAACTTCTGAATGATTGAGATAGGATTCTCCTGACTAAATTTCCTCAATATGAATATTCCACCTGGCAGACTTTAAGCCTCAATGCAATTGGCCATCTTACATAACTTCTGCCTGGAATTGTCATGAAGTTAGGGAACACGGCTCCTTTACTATAGTTATGTCTCTATTCTTTTATGGCAAATTTCTATAATCAAAAAGTTTCATAAGCACAATATTAAATAATAGATTGATACTGGAACATCTGAAGTTATTACGGTAAAATGCAAGTATAAGATTGAGCTTTTTGAGCTAGAATTTTAGAAGTAAATATTTAGCCTTGACATCTGTTCCTAGTATATATTCCCGTATAAGTTAGGGTCCTTTAATTCCTCATAATGGTATGGAGATAATTAGGTCAAGGACTTGTGAAACCAGGATATTATTTTGTTACTCTATTAATATCATACCTGTCTCAGTTTTGTTACAATTAGTTTATTTTGAAAGAAGAATGGCTTGTGGTCTATCTTGTAAATACCTTAAAAGAAACATCCACTTTAATTATGGATTCTTTATTTGGATGTGACCAGAAGTTAGAATTGTTTTATTACTTGATATGTACTATTTTAAAATTGATCACTCAATGTATTATGTATGTATTAGAGTCCATCTTTTTATAAAAAGTGTTAATCTTATCCTCCTGATGGGGGAATGAGTAATGAATTAATGCTAATTTTTCTGTTTCTTTTTTTTTTTTGAGTTTCTTAAACATGACAACTGGCCAAGGTTCCAATTTTGATTTTATAAAAATACAGACACAAGGATTGAGTTAACTTTTATTATTTGACCTGGTTATTGTAATTTAAAATTGTGTTAAGATCAACTTTGTAGGAGATTTCAACAAAGAAAGAGGATCTCTTTCTCTCTACAAGGAGTCTTTAAGAAGGCAGTCTACTGGAGACTGCTTAAATAACACTCAGACCAGAAAACGTCATCAGATGATGTCCCCCCAGACAGCTGTATAAGGTGAGACTTCTGAGCCTTAATGGACAATTTATTTATTTTGTACTTTTTCCCTTTGCTGTTTACTTACTAAAGGTTCTGCCCCCTTGATTTGTCAATGTGTCAATCAATTTCTCCCTCCCCTCTGCCACATTGTTATAAGTTCCCAAAACCACTGGATGAAGTGTTGACCATGTCAGTTAGTGATTCATTGAGAAGGCTATGACTTTCATTAGAATCATATGGGGGAATGTGAAAAATGATTTATCTTGGTGATCTGTGTCTTGGAGACTCAGAGCTCCCTGCCCCACTTCTGCTCCTGAAATATTCTTCACAAGGACATTACTGATAATAAGCTTATCCTGGTCAAACTCCAGGAGTTTAAATTGATTTAATTGAATTGATTTAATCTGCTCAGGTTTGAGTGGAGACAGATTCCAAGACTGGTAGCAGTATTTCCTCTGTCCAGATGGTGAGTGATACTAGCCCCTGTTGACCAAGAGAGTGATTTGTCATGTAATCAAGACCTCATTTTAATATAGTCCACCTCCTGGTATGTCGACCAATCAGGGCTGATTGGTATCCTTTGGGAATACCTACTCTATGAAGGGCATATAACCCTGTACTCCCAAATCCCAAATCAAGTCAGTTCAGAGCTGGACTTCTTAGGGGGCCCAGTTTTGTACTAAACTCCCATGCAATGCTTGTCAAACCAGCTTGAAAAAAATTAAACCATGGACACATGTAACCTAATTTTGTTTGGCTCTTTCTTAGAACAGACTCTGTAATTTATTGGGTTTGACAAGGGGCACCTTTGATACTCCTGTCACTGGTATGCAGCTTTGCTTGGCATTAGAGAACTCCTAGCACCATTCACCTTATATACACCCAAACAGAGAGATACAGATTGAGAGGAGGATTTGACCCTATGCCAGTAATGCTTTGTGATGTTCTCTGAGTGAAATCAAAAGTTCTTCTGCTATGTCAGCAACCCCAAGACTGAATTAAGCTGAATTCTCCAGTTTATGATTGATAAAAACCAAGAGCCATGAACCAGACACTATCTTGATTAATGACATTTCTCTTGTTATCTTATTGTTTTATGGCCCTCTCTTATTAAGACACTATTTTGTTATTGATTCAGTTTAGGGGTGATGACATGGTTTGGGGGTACTGGGATGCCCAAAATATCAGGGTATAGAGCAGCATAGCCTAGAATGAATTCACACACTCAAACCATCCTCCAGTCAAGTGGCAAAGTTTATTGTGATGCCAATAGAAGGGGTCAAAGTTCCTTAGGGAACTTCCAAGCTAAAGAGGATGATGATAATGCTTATATGGAAAAGGGACAGGAAAAGGAATGCCAAGTATGCTAATTAGGTGCAGGTAGTCTGGGTTGGGCCAGGTGCCTGGGGCACAGGGGTCAATGATCTGGACTTCTGGGATGAATGGGAAAATTCAGGGAGTGCATAGAGATAACTTTATTGAGGGGACAAGATAGTTCTGTTTATACAAAGGTTTGCCAGAGACATTGTCCTTGGGGATCTGATGCCAGGAAAAGAGCCAGCACCATGGCTTTTGGGCTAGCACCCCTGTGTCAGTACTGATAGCCTTTATCTAAGGAATTATAGGGTTAACTCTTTATGTGCCTGTAACAAGGAGAGAATTTTCTCACAGGGGCCCACTAAGATTAGGGGTGCTTCCAGAGACACAGTCTTTGCCTTTGGGGTCCAGGTCCCACCACCCCATCATTATGATACTCTCTTGTTTTACGACATTCCTTTATTTATGGTTGACAGAATCCAGACACCCTGGGAGCACTCTCTTGCCTTAAATAAGAAATCATAAATCATAAGAAATCAAACTGTAACCTTGGCTAACAAAAGTACAGACATCCTGAGTCAGGGATACTTCGTTGCTTATTGGGAACTATAATCTTGGCTGACCAAAGACACAGGCACCCTGAGTCAAGGGGGAGGGAGGAGGGAACACTTCCTCACTCTATGGGTATAGAATCTCCTTCAACTAAACCTTTTTTTGAGCTCAGCTACTGATTGTAGCTCCCATGCATCCATATGCATGCCCACATACTTTGAAAGTAATAAACTTGAATACACCCTAATTCTGTTTGTTTTTTAGACCAAACTCTGGAGGTTGACAAGACATAAAATAATGACTAAAACTGGCCCTGGAGAACAAATGAGAAAATGCATCTCCCTCCACTGCATAAGTAGGTGACTAGAGGTATGGAAAATTCAGTTTGTGTTCTTACATGTTCATACATGGCTATTTTTGCTAAACTGCTATTCTCTTAAAAAAAAAAATCTTTTGCAAAAATATGCCCTTAATGGGGAGAGATATAGTGGAGATGTCTTTAAAAACTGTCAACAAAAATTGATTTTTTTAAAAGTTCTATTAAGAGTACCCCCTGCATTGTCAATCTGGATGTTCTGGTCTTTGCTATCAGGCAAAAGATAACCAATTTTATCTGGCATTGTCAATTGCTGCTTTGCTATTATTCATTTCCCTGAGCTATTTCTCTCTTCACCCTCATCAAGAGCCCTAGAAGTTAATTGCTGGCTTGGGGCCTAGATCCTGCACCCACCCCATGCCCTCCCTAGGGTCTTCAAAGAATTAATGAGCTACATCTCTCCAGGGGATGAGAGGTCAGAGATCTGTTCCTCCTCAATCACTTGTAACCTCTTTCTAATACCACAATGAGGTCTCTTTAGTGCCTTTCATTTCCTCCTTCTTAGCTGGTGAGATTGTAAGATGGCCATTACTCTGAATTTGAGGCTTTTTCCCCACCACCCAAGAAGTCAACCATTACTTAAGATTTTGCCAATCCCCAACCCCTTGTATCTGCACCAAACTACCCAGACAAGGGAGATTTTGTTGAGTAAGAACCCCCTAAGTTCTATCTAAAGTATAACCCCCATTGCCTCTAAAAAAGTGGTTTATAGCAGTTTCCCCTTATTCTCTTTTCTGTTCTCATCTTAATGGGTTGATTGTAGCTAGGCACTGGGCTGAGAGCTCTTTGCCTCATAGTGGAGCTCCAACAGCAAGACACCTAGGAGATTTTTGTCAATGACTCAGGGTAAGTGGAAAATTTGATCTCTGGTTGTCTGAGAGGAGTAAGTTTGACAGTTAGCAAAAAGGAGGTTTTGTCTCCTATTTATGGAACAGACAAGAATCCCTGGGTGAGATGGTTTGGGGAGAGCTATAAACAGAGGTAGTGGGGGAAAAAGACAGAAAAGAGGGAAGAGAGAAAATGAATCACATAAGACCATGTACACTCAAATACTATAGACAAAGTCCTGTTAAATGAGTGAGGCAGAGAAAGAAGGCAAAGAGAAACAAGTCACTGGGAGACAAAGAGATAGCCTGAAGAGATACAGAGATAAACAGGTCAGAATAGCAAGAGAAATGAAAAGAGAGAAAAAGTGAGATAAATATGCAGAGATGATTAGATAGCTAGATAATGAAGATTCCTTCAAACAAGGAATGGAGAGAGACAGAGACAAAATGTATATCTATATCTATATATATGTAGATCCCACAAGGAAGTGACCTTCAAAGGCATAGTGGATGGTCATTAGTCAGGGAAGAATTCATTGCAATCCTGCCTGGAGGCAAGGCAAGACTATGACCAAGATGACCTCTCAGGAACAGTTGACCCTACTATTGACCCCACTATTAAGTGTTGCCTATTGCATTCAGGACACCATTAACCCCCCATTTGTCCCATGGAACAATCTCAATCTCTTACCTCTGAGATTTGGCCTAAGCAGCCTTCCTTATGCCTCTGTCACGTCCCAGTTCTTTTCACCTTAACTCCAAAGAACAAGGCCACCTCCCCCAAGAACTTCCTTGATCCCCTATGACTCTAATGCTCATGAACTTGTGTCCTCTGCATTCAATTTATTTTTAAAAATTTTTCATTTTCCATCTGATTTTTTCCATTACTGTATTTGTTCTGTCTCTCCAACTAGACCAAAGGCTTTTCATATGCATGGATCATGTCTCCCATTTCTTTTCTCTGGGTCATTTCAGTGGGTTTGCATATAGTGTGAAAGAGACTTTCTGAACCAGTTAGCTTCCCAAAAGAGGAAAATTCTATTTCTCAGGCTCAGAACAGATGACTAAATCTAGCCATTTGCCCCAAGTTTGTAGAATGGTTGTAAGGGAGAACAGGGTGATGATGAGGATGGGAGCTAAATCCCAAAAAGGAAAAACCCTGGATTTTCTCACATGGGCAAATCTCTGGCATTTGCCTGAGGCTCTAATCCCATCAACTGGCCTTTCTTTGTAGCTACACCCAATCTCCCAATTCTGTTACCCTTAACCTGGCCTAGCCCTCCCTATGACCCCTGGCCATTCCCACACTTAATCCTAATTAGGCTCCATTGTCCAGGTCCCAGGAGACCTGTTCACCCTAGCTGACTGGCCACTCTCATTCAGATCTTCCTTAGACCCCTCCTCCAGTCACCCCAAACTACTTGGTCACTCCTAGATCCCTCCCACAGTCTTTCTGTACATAAGGTCCATCTTGTCTCCATTAAGAGGCTCTGATTCTTACAATCTAGCCACTGCTGAGACTTTTACAATCTGGCCACTAGCTCACAGGTGCTCAGATTCCTTAAGAGTCTAGCCAATATGGTGGATCTTTAATAAATCTTGTCTTTGGCTGAAAGAAGACTTGGGTCAAATTCTTTCAGGCAGGACCCATGTGTTGTGATCTAGGGGTTCCAGCACCCCTCACCTCTAGACCTCATCAGTAAAAGTGTGTGGATGGTGCTGCTCCCATTCCTGCTCCCAGAAAAACAAATGCCAAGCAGATATCCTATACACACAGTCTCCTGGTCATGAACTTCATTTTCTTAAACAAAAGAATTTTTTTCATTATTATAATTTTTTGGTAATATCCCTGTCATCTAAAAAGAGCAGAACATAGGATAAGAGGAGGGGACACAATCCATGTTCTCCCCTTTACTCAATCAATTAATCAGGACATCTTGAGTTTTCTTACATTTACAAATTTCTTATCAAAAGGACAGAGGATAGTGGTGGTAGTTAACAGAGTTGAAAGGATGGCTACTGTATATTATATAACTTGTCTATGGGAAGAGGTGTCAGTATAGAGGTATGTAAATGGAGTTGGTTCACTGAATAAGAAAAGGGAGAAAAAAATACCTTAACTGCTGTGTTTTGACAAGTTCACAGGCACAAACAACATAAATTTTAAAAGCTTGAGAAATGTCTCAACTCTCTCTCTCTCTCTCTCTCTCTCTCTCTCTCTCTCTCTCTCTCTTTCATTTTCCAGAGCCCAGATCAAAGCTAGGCCATGAATAATAAAAGCTCCCCAGGAGGCTTTATTCTCCTGGGCTTCTCTGACCACCCCAAGTTAGAGAAAACCCTCTTTGTGGTAGTGCTGGCTTCCTATTTCGTGACTCTGGTTGGCAACACACTCATCATCTTGCTGTCTATCCTGGACTCCAAACTCCACACTCCCATGTACTTCTTTATTTGCAACCTCTCCTTCCTAGATCTCTGCTTCACCACAAGCTGTGTTCCCCAGTTGTTGTCCAACCTCTGGGGTCCAGAGAAGACCATCAGCTTTAATGGTTGTGCCATTCAGCTCTTTGTGTTCCTGGCTCTAGGGACCACTGAGTGTATCCTCTTGGCTGTCATGGCCTTTGACCGATACGTGGCAATTTGCCGACCCCTCCATTATGCCATCATCATGCACCCCCGCCTTAGCCAGAGACTAGCAACTACAGCCTGGATCATTGGACTATTGGAGTCTGTGGTCCAGACACCACCCACTCTTCATTTACCATTCTGCTCCCACAGAAGAGTACATGACTTTGTATGTGAAGTCCCAGCCCTTATCCGCCTTTCCTGTGAGGACACCACCCACAATGAGATCCAGATGGCTGTGGCCAGTGTCTTCATCCTGGTTGTGCCACTGACACTCATTTTGGTTTCCTATGGTGCTATTGTCCAGACTGTGCTAAAGATTAACTCAGCAGTAGGACGGAAGAAAGCTTTTGGGACTTGCTCTTCCCACCTCCTGGTAGTCTCCTTCTTCTATAGTTCTGTTATCACTGTCTACCTCCAGCCCAAGAACCCCTATGCCCAGGACCAAGGAAAATTCTTTGGTCTTTTCTATGCTGTGGGGACTCCTGCACTAAACCCCCTCATATATACCCTGCGAAACAAGGAGGTGAAGGGGGCATTTGAGAGGCTGTTGGGGAAGATCAAGCAACCAAGGGAGAGCTGAGACATTAAGAAATGATGTTTCTGAAGTTAGAGGGATGTTTCCAATGCTCTTCAATTTCACCTGGAATCCACAACTAACCCAACCACCAACTCAACACATAACTTCAGAGTGGGGAAGGGCTGGATCTGTTTTGGATGGGAATCTCTGTTACATATATGAAATCATTATATAGCTAACTTCCTTTTATTTTTCTTCTCTACCCTATGTCCATCTTTTCCTTCTTCTGTCTTCACCTTAATTTTTATCTTATATAATATTCCCTAATTTCTCTAGCTCTGTCATAACTGGTCACCTCTTGCCATTTCTGTCTTCTATCTCCAACTATCATCTCTTTCTCTGTTACCACATGAATCTTCTTTGACCTATATGACCCTAAACAAGTCACCCACTCCTATCTCCTCCTCTGCAAAATGAAGGAAATGGGTTAGGTGGCCTCTGAAGTCCCTTCAGACTTGAAATCTGTGATCTTATGATTCTGTCAACTTTTTCAATGGTATCTACATTTTTATTCCTATTTTGCTTCTTCATGGTTTTTCCTTTTCTTCTACTCCTTTTGTTTTTTCATCTTAATGGAAAAAAATTTACAGATTCACAGAAGGTCTCTGGGCATAGATAGAAACTATCTATCTAATTTGACTGGTTACTGATCAAAAGTACCCAACAAGCTGTATACAGACTTTTCTTTTTTCCTTTTGTTTAGCTTTTATTTTTAATTTTATTTTTAGTTCTGAATTCTTTCCCTTCCACTTACCCTTTTCCCAGTCATTGAGAAGGCAAAACAAAAAACAAAAAAACCAACCTTTTACAGATATATATAGTCAAGCACAATAAATTCCTGCATTAGCCATATCCAAGAAAAGAAAACATACTTCAATCTGCACTCCATTAGTTCTCTATATGGAGCTACCTAGCATGATTCATCATGAGCCCTTTTGAATTGCAGTTGATTCCATTATATCGTTTAGAATTCCTGAGTCTTTCAAAGTTGTTCATCTTTGCCATATTGTTGTCGTTGTATGTATTATTGTCCTGGTTCTGCTCACTTAACTTTATTGTCAGTTCATATGTCTTTGCAAGTCTTTCTAAAACCATCCTCTTCACTATTTCTTACAGCACAATACTCTATCACATTCATAAACTGTTAGCCATTCCCCAAGTTTTGGACACCCCCTCAATCTCCAAATCCTTGGAGACTGGAGATGTTGGACACAACAAAAAGAGCTGCTATAAATATTTGTGTGCATATGAGTGCTTCTCTTTTTTTAATCTCTTCAGTATCCATCCTTTTCTCACTGACTTCAATTAAAAGAGAACTCATCTATTAATTGAGAATGTTAGAGCTGGAAAGGATCTTAAAGATCATCTAATTCAACCCCTTTATTTCACAGACAAGGAAAATGAGTCTAGAGAGAAAAAATGATTGTCTAAGTGATTGCCCAAGGTCAAGACAGCTAGGTTGTATAGAGGATAGAGAACTGGCCTTTGAGTCAGGAAGACCTGAATTCAAATCCTTCCTTAAACACTAGCCCTGTGACCCTGGGCACATCACTGAACCTCTCTCAGTCTTGGTTTTCTCATATGTGAAATGATAAAGTTGAACTCAATGACCTCTAAGACCCCTTCTAGCTCCAAATCTATGATCCTAAGTAGCAGCACCATGATTCAAAATCTGCTTGCTTCCAGGTTCATTACTCTTCCAATGTACTATAGCTAGCATTCATGTAGCACTTAAGATTTGTATACATTTTCTCATTGGATCCTCACAACCACCATGGAACGAAGATGCTATTATTATCTCCATTTTGCTGATGGAAAAAACTGAGGCTGACAGAAGTTAAGTGACTTACCCAGGATCACACAACTAATATCTGAGGCAGAATTTGAAGTGAGGTCTTCCTTACTACAAGCCCAGTACTCTATCCACTATACCATCTAGCTGCCTGAAGCACAGAAAGGTTCACTAACTTGCTTAAGATCACACAGGAAGTCAGAAAGTCTAAAGTCCAGGTCTCTTACCTCCCACCATAACACTTTCCTTATTGTACCTGCCTACTCTCATACAATAACCAACGATTATATGGTCTAGGGCTAGAATGAAGGGGAGAGTCATATGATCTCTTGCCATTCTGCTTCGTGAAATTCCTTCAGAATACTTCAGAAAGCATAAGTACAAATGTCAAGGGCCTAACACAATTCATAGAAAGGCAACTGCTTAGTGAAGGAGAAACCACTTGAACAGTTTGTCTAACCAGACTTTACTAGATAGCCTGATAATAGGGATTCTCTTGCCCTCTGGTGGCCGTGTAAGGCATGGCACCTGAAATTCCTTCCTAGCCCCAAGATTTTCTCAGCTTGATTCTGTTCATGAACTGATCTCTGATCCTCCAAACTACTGAGAAAAATCAAAGGCGCCTTTATGTGGACTTTCCCTTACTTTTTTCATTTGTTGTTGTTGCCGATCTCCCTCTTTTGGGTATAAATGGTGCCCTTCCTAATGTGGTTCATTGAGACTACTTTGTTTAAAGAGGCTCTAAAAAGATCATTGGCCTGAAAAAACTTGCTGTCTCATCCAAGACTGAGCATTTTTAGTCTGACTCACAGGAGGTAGGTTGTTGTTGCTATTGTTGCTGTTGTTGCTGTTGTTGTTCAATCTTTCAGTCATGTCCGAGTCTTCATGACCCCGTTTGGGGTTTTCTTGGCAAAGATACTGGAGTGGTTTGCCATTTCCTTCTCCAGCTCATTTTACAAATGAGGAAACTGAGGCAAACAGGGTTAGGTGACTTGCCTAGGAGGATCACACAGCTAGGAGGTACGTAGAAGGTCACAGCTCAGATCCTATGACTATTCTTGGGCCTCATAAGAGACATCTGCTTTGCTTTATCTCTGCACCTTTTGGCACTGCTTTATACTTCATTGCTGTTTTGATTTCTTTTTCAGTCAATCAACTAGCACTGTGCTAATACTAAAGACACAAAGAAAGGCCAAAAATAGTCCCTGGTCTCAAGGAGCTCATGGTCTGTTGGAGAGATAGCATGCAAACACCTATGTAAAATAAGATATATACAGGAAAAATTAAAGGTAGTCTCAGTGGGAAAGCACTCAGATTAAGGGAGACTGGAAGAGGCTTCTCGCAGAAAACAGGACTTTAGTTGAGACTTGAGGGAGGCTAGGAAGTAGACATGAGGAAGAAGAATATTGCAGGCATGACAGAGAGTCACCAAAAATGATCAGTTAAGATGGAATGTTCCAGAATGTTCCAGAACCATGAAGACGCCAGTGTCCCTGGATTACAGAGGGCATGAAGCAGAATGAGGTGGAAAAAGACTGGAAAATGGAGGCAGTGCCAAGATGGAGGAGTACAGATAGGAACTCATCTGAAATCTCCTAAATTCTCCTCTGAACAACTTTAAAATAATGCCTCAAATCAAATTGTAGAGTGATAGAACCAACAAAAGATTGGGGAGAAACAATTTTCCAGACCAGGACAACTTAGGAGGTTGGCAAGAAAGGTCTGTCTCACTGGGGTGGTGATTGGGCCTGTGCAGCACAGGCCATGTGCTGGCAAGCCAGTAGGAGGCATTGGAGGTGGCTCATCAGTAGTAGCAGCAGTTTTGGGAGCTCTCAGCCCCCAGACAGTAACGTGTTGGACAACTGCTCAGAAAGAGATTACAGGAAACCCTTTGCTGGCACTGGGTACAAGACCCTTTTGTATTGTCCATAAACAGTTCCAGTGACAGTTCCAGGGGGAAAAGGAGCAGTAGTGCATCAAAGGAACAGGAGCCCTGATCATGCTTCTAGGGCAGAGAAAAGTGCTTGCGGTTGCTCACAAGGGAGCAGAGGCCCTGGTCTCGGGTCCAAGGCAGAAAGGAGCACCAGCAATAGCAGCCCTAGGAGAGTAGGAGCCCATCTTATTTCCAGGGACATAAAAAGTGATGGCACTTGCAGCTGCAGAAGAAAGTAGGGACCCTAGTCACAGTTCCAAGGTGGAGAAGAGTGCTTGTGGTTACTCAGACCAGAGCACAGGCCAGAAGAGTAGTGACTACCCCTCTTCTTAGATCATATCACCTGGAAAGAACTGAAAACCTACAGACCCTAAAGGTAACTCTGCAACAGCAGTAAGAAAGGCCTAAAGCTTGGGACAATGCCCCCTCCATCCTGGGAGCAGAGCCCAACTAAGTTGTAAGTCAAGAAATAGGCTGGGAAAATGAGCAAACAAAATAATAATAATAATAATAATAATAATCTGACCATAAAAAGTTATTCTGGTAACAGGAAATATCAAGACATAAATTCAGAAGAACACAACAAAGTCAAAAATACTACATCCAAAGCCTCAAAAAAAAAAAATATGAATTGGTCTCAAGTCCAAAAAGAATTCCTGGAAGCTCTCAAAAAGGATTTTAGAAATCAAATAAGATAGATAAAGGAAAAATTGGGGGGAAAAATGAGAATGAAGCAAGAAAATTAAGAAAAGTAAGTCAACAGCTTGGTTAAAAAGGCACAAAAATTATTGAAGAAAATAACATCTTAAAAACCAGAATTGGCCAAATGGAAAAAGAGGTACAAGAATCCACTGAAGAGAAGAACTACTTAAAAAGGTGAACTGGCCAAATGGCAAGAGGGATACAAAAGCTAACTGAAGAAAATAAATCCTTAAAAATTAGAACTGGACAAATGGAAGTTAATGACTCCATAAGGCATCAAGAAATGATGAAACAAAATCAAAAGGATGAAAAAAAATAGAAGAAAATGTGGAGTATCTCTTTGGAAAAACAACTAACCTGGAAAACAGATCAAGAAGAAACAGTCTGAGAATTATTGGACTACCTGAAAGTCATGATCAAAGAGCCTGGACATTACATTTCAAGAAATTATCAAGGAAAACTACTCTGATACACTAGAACCAGAGGGTAAAATAGAAATTGAAAGAATCCACCAATTATTACCTGAAAGAGATCCCAAAATGAAAACTACCAGGAATATCATATTCAAATTCCAGAGCTCTCAGATCAAGGAGAAAATACTGCAAGCAATATTGCCAAAAAGAAACATTTCAAATATCATGGAGCCACAGGCAGGAAAACATAAGACTTAGCAGTTTATACATTAAAGGATTAGAGAGTATGGAATGTGATGTTTCAGAGGGCAAAGGAGCTAGCATTACAACCAAAAATAACCTACCCAGCAAAACTGAGTACAATACTTCAGGAGAAAAATTGGATATTCACTGAAATAAAGGATTTTCAAGTATTCCTGATGAAAAAACCAGAGCTGAATAGAAAATCTGACTTTCAAATACAAGACTCAAGGGAAGCATAAAAAAGATAAACAGGAAAGAGAAATCATAAGGGATTCAATAAGGTTAAACTGTTTACATACCTATATGAGAAAATGATACTTGTAACTCCTAATTTTATCATTATTAGAGCAGTTAGGAGTATACATATTCAGAGTGTGAATTGTGAGCTGATTATGATGGCATGATTTCAAAAAAATAAAATTAAGAGGTAAGAAGTCAGGATCCACTGGAAGAAGGGGGGAAGAGAGAATAGGAATGGGATAAATTATCTCACATAAAAGAGGTACAAAAAAAATAGCTTTTACAGCGAAGGGGAAAATGGGAGTGGCAGACAATGCTTGAGCCTCACTATCATCAAAATTGACTCAAAGAGAGAATAGCATAAACACTCAGTTGGCTATACAAAACTAGCTTACCTACAGAGAAGTAGGAGAGAAAGGAAATAAGAAGGGAGAGGACTGGTAAAAGGGAGGGCTGATTAAGGGAGGCAATGGTCAGAATCAAAATTGACTTTTGATAAGGGACAGCTGAAAGAGAAAGAGGGAGAATCACAGAGTAATCATAACTGTAAGTGTGAATGAAATGAACTCATCCATAAAACAAAAGCAAATAGCAGAATGGATTAAAAAACAGAATCTGACAATATGTTGTTTACAAAAAAACACACTTGAAACAGAGACATACACAGAGTGAAAACAAGGGGCTGGAACAAAATCTATTATGCTTCAGCTGAGGTAAAAAAAAAAAAAAGAAGGCAGGGTAGCAACCATGATTTCAGACAGAGCAAAAGCAAAAATACACCAAATTGAAAAAGATAAAGAAAGAAACAACATTTTGCTAAACGATACCACAGATAATGAAGGAATATCAATACTAAACACGTATGCATCAAAATGCATAGCATCCAGATTCTTAAAGGAAAAGTTAAATGAGTCACAGGAAGAAATAAACAATAAAACTACACTAGTGGAAGACCTCAACTCTCCCCTCTCAGAACGAGATAAATTTAACAAAAAAATAAAGAAGAAAGATATTAAGGAGATGATTAGAATTTTAGAAAAGTTACATATGATAGACCTCTGGAGAAAACTGAATGGGAATAAAAAGAAATATACCTTTTTCTCAACTAACATGGCACTTTCACAAAAATTGACCATGTATTAGGACATAAAAACCTCACAACTAGATGCAGAAAAGCAGAAATATTAAATGTATCTTTTTCAGATCATAATGCAATAAAAATAACATTCAATAAAGAACTGTGGAAACATAGATTAAAAGTTAATTGGAAATTAAATAATCTAATCCTAAAGAACAAGTGGGTCAAAGAACAAATCAGAGAAACAATAATTTCATTAAGGAGAATGACAATACTGAAACAAAATACCAAAAATTTATGGGATGCAGCCAAATCAGTACTTGGAGGAAAATGTCTATCTCTAAATGCTTACATCAGTAAAATAAAAAAAGAGCAGATCAATGAAATGGGCATACAATTAAAAAAAACTAGAAAAAGAACAAATTAAAATACCCAATTAAATACCAAACCAGACATCCTGAAAGGAGACCTCAATAAAACTGAAAGTAAGAAAACCAACAAACTAATAAATAAAAGTAGGAGCTGGCTTTAGTTTAAAAAAAAAAAAAGATAAATCATTAATTTATTTGATTTAAAAAAAAGAAAACCAACTTATCAAAAATGAAAAGGGTGAATTCACCACCAATGGAAAAGAAATTCAAGCAATTACTAGAGCTATTTTGCCCAATTATATGCCAATAAATCTCTAACTATCTAAGTGAAAAGAATGAATATTGACATGTAAATTGCCCAGATAAACAGAAGAGGAATTTTCTAATGAATATTAATGCAAAAAATTTTAAATAGAATACTATCAAGGAGATCACAGCAATATATCACAAAAATTAGACACTATGACCAGATGGGAATTGGTACCAATAATGAAGGGCTAGTTCAATATTAGGAACACCTTAGTATAATTGACCATATCAATAACAAAAATAATAAAAATTATATGATTATCTCAATAAATGCAGAAAAAGCTTCTGACAAAATACAATATTCATTCTCATTAAAAATTGTAGAAAGAATAGGAATAAACAAAGCTTTCCTTAAAATGATAAGTAGTATTTATCTAAAACCAACAGTAGGTGTTATCTATAAGAAGGGTAAGCTAAAAGCCTTCCCAATAAGATCTTGAGTGAAGCAAGGATGACCATTATCACCACTATTATTCAATATTGTACTAGAAATGCTAGCTTTAGCAATAAGAGAAGAAAAAGAAATTGAAGGAATTAGAATAGGCAACAAAATAACAAAACTCTCACTTTTTACAGATGGTAGGATGGTGTCCTTGGAGAATCCAGATTATCAATGAAAAAATTAGTTGAAATAATTAACAATTTCAGCAAAGTTACAGGCTGTAAAAAAAAAAACCTACATAAATCATCAGCATTTCTACATATTATCAACAAAGTCCAACAGGAAGAGACAAAACAAGAAATTCCATTTAAAATAATTGCAAAGTAGTGTTATTGCTGGGTCAAAGGGTATGGACAATTATGTAATCTTTTGGGCATATTTCCAAATTATTCTCCAGAATGGTTGGATTGGTTCACAACTTCACCAACAGTGCATTGGTGTCATAGGTTAGTGGTACCTCAGAGTTGTTTTAATTTGCATTTCTCTAATCAATAGTAATTTAGAGTATTTTTCAGATGACTATAGATAGCTTTGATTCCTTCCTCTGAAAACTGCCTGTTCATATCCTTTGACCATTTGTCAATTTGGTAATAGCTTCTATTTTTATATATTTGACTTAGTTCTCTATTTATCTGATAAATAAGGCCTTTATCAAACACTTATTGTAAAGTCCAGCTTTCTGTTTTCCTTCTAACTTTGTTGCATAGGTTTTGTTTGTGCAAAACCTTTTTAATTTAATGTAATCAAAACTATCTATTTTACCTTTAGTAATGTTTTCTATCTCTTGTTTGGTCATAAATTCTTCCTTTATTCATAAATCTGACAGGTAGACTATTCCTTGCTCTTCTAATTTTCTTATGGTATCACCCTTTATGCTAAATAATGCACTTATTTTGACCTTATCTTGGTATATGGTGTAAGATATTGGTCTATGCCTAGGGTTTATCAAACACTAGTTACTATGGTCATTGACTACTGTGTCTTGTACCTAATCTCTTCCACCAATTCACCTCTCTATTTCTTAGCCGGTGCCAAGTAGCTTTGACAATTACTGTTTTATAACATAGGCTGAGATCTGGTATTCCTAGGTCACCTTCCTTTGTATTTTTTTCCATTAATTCCCTTGATATTCTTGACATTTTGTTCTTCCAGATGAATTTTGTTTTTTTTTTTTCTAGTTCTATCAACTAATTTTGGTAGTTTGATTGGTATGGCACTGAATAAGTAAATTAATTTAGGCAGAATTGTCATTTTTATTGTATTGGTTCAGCCTACCCATGAACAATTTATGTTTTTCCTATTGTTTAGATGTAACTTTATTTGTGTGAAAAGTGTTTTGTAATTGTGTTCGTATAGTTCCTGGGTTTGTCTTGTCTGGTAGACTCCCAAGTATTTCATATTGTTTATAGTTATTTTAAATGGTATTTATCTATCTCTTGCTGCTGGGCTTTGTTGGTCATGTAAAGAAATGCTGATTTATGTGTGTTTATTTTATATCCTGTAACTTTGCTAAAGTTGCTTATTATTTCAAGTAGTTTTTTAATTGATTCTCTAGGGTTTGCTAAGTATACCATCATATCATCTGCAAAGAGTGATGGTTTTGTTTCTTCATTGCCTATTCTAATTCCTTTAATTTACTTTTCTTCTCTTATTGCTATAGCTAACATTTCTATTACTATATTGACTAATGGTGATGATAATGGGCATCCTTGCTTCACCCCTGATCTTACTGGGAAGGCTTCTAGCTTATCCCTATTACAGATAATACTTGTTGATGGTTTTAGATAGATACTGCCTATCATTTTAAGGAACACTCCCTTTATTTCTGTGCTCTCTTGTGTTTTTAATAGGAATGGGTGCTATATTTTGTCAAAATCTTTTTCAGCATCGTTGAAATAATCACATGCTTTCAGTTGGTTTTATTCTTGATATGGTCAATTATATTGATAGCTCTCCTAATATTAAACCAAACCTGCATACTTAGTATAAATCCTATCTGGTCATAGTGCACGATCCTTGTGATATGTTGCTATAATCTCCTTGCTAGTATTTTATTTAAAATTTTTGCATCAATGTTCATTAGGGAAATGGTCTATAGTTTTCTTTCTCTGTTTTATCTCTTCCTGGTTTAGGTGTAAGAACCATATTTGTGTCATAAAAGAAATTTGATAGGACTTTGTTTACTTTTCCAAATAGCTGATATAGTATTGGAATTAATTGTTCTTTAAATGTTTATTAGTTGTGAACCATCTGGCTCTGGAGATTTTTTTCTTAGGGAGCCCATTAATGGCTTGTTCAATTTCTTTCTACAAGATAAGGTTATTTAGGCATGTTATTTCCGTATTTGTTAACCTGGGTAATTTATATTTTTCTAAATATTCATCTATTTCACTCACATTGTCAGATTTATTGGCATATAATTGGGTAAAATATTTCCTAATGATCGATTTAATTTCTTTTTTTCCCTTATTTTAAGCTTTTATTCAATATTTTATTTTTCCTCAGCTGCATGTAAAAACAATTTTTAACATTTGTTTTTAAAACTTTGAGTTCCAAATTCTCTTCCCTCTCTTCCTCCCTCTCCCCCCATTAAGAAGGCAAGCAATTTTATATAAGTTATACATGTATAGTTATGCAAAACATATCAATAATAGTCATGTTGTGAAAGAAAACATAGACAAAAAAAACCTTAAGGAAAATAAAGTTTAAAAAAAAAGTATGCTTAAGTCTGTATTCAGACACCATCAGTTCTTTCTCTGGAGATGGATAGCATTTTTCATCATAAGTCCCTCAGAATTGTCTTGCATTGTTGTATTGTTGAGAATAGCTAAATCATTCACAGCTGATCATCTTATGATATTGCATTACTTTGTACACCATAAATTTCACTTTGTGTCAGCCTATGCAAGTCTTCCCAGGTGTTTTTGAGAGCATCATGCTCATCGTTTCTTATGGTACAATAGTATTCCATCATAATCACACACCACAATTTGTTCAGCCATTCTCCAACTATTGGGCTTCCCTCCAACTTCTAGTTCTTTACTCCCAGAAAGAACTGGTATAAATATTTTTGTATGTATAAGTCCTTTTCATTTTTGTTTTTTTATCTCTTTTGGGATACAGACCTAGTAGTGACATTGCTAGGTCAAAAGGTATGCATGGTTTTATAGCCTTTGGGGCATAGTTCCTAATTACTCTACAGAATGGTTGAATCAGTTCACAACTCCACCAACAGTGCATTAATGTCTCATTTTTCCCACATCCCTTCCTATATTTGTCATTTACCTTTTCTGTCTTATTAGCCAATCTAAAAGGTATGAGGTATTACCTCAGAATTGTTTTAATTTCCATTTCTCCAATTAATAGTGAGTTAGAGTATTTTTTCATATGGCTATAGATAGCTTTGATTACTTCATCTGAAAACTGATTATATCTTTTGATCATTTTTTTGTTTGTGGAATGGCTCTTTTTTTATAAATTTGACTCAGTTCTCTATATATTTGAGAAATGAGGCCTTTGTCAGAGAAACTTCTTCAAAAATTTTTTCACAGTTACTACTGCTAACTGTATTTCCCTCCATCATATTCCCCCACCCTATTTATTCTATTCTCTCTCTCCTTTCACCCTGTCCCTCCTCAAAAGTGTTGTGCTTCTGACTACCCCCTTCCCCAATCTGCCTTCCCTTCTATTACCTCCTCCTTTTCTTATCCTCTTCCCCTCCTACTTTCCTGTAGGATAAGATAAATTTCTATACCCAATTTAGTGTGTATGTTATTCCCTCTTTGAGCCAATTCTGATGAGAGTAAGGTTCTCTCACTCCCCCTTATCTCCTTCCTCTTCCCCTCTACTATAAAAGCTTTTTATTGCCCTTTATGTGAGATAATTTACCCCCATTCTGCCTCTTCCTTTCTCTTTCTCCCAATACATTCCTCTCACCACTTAATTTTTTTTTAGATATCATTCCTTCATATCCAACTCACATCTGTGCCCTCTGTCTATATATACTCCTAACTACCCTAATAATGAGAAAGATCTTATGATTACAAATATCATCTTCCCAATAGGAACGTAAAGAGTTTAAAATTATTAAGTCCTTTATGATTTCCCTTTCCTGTTTACCTTTTTACGTTTCTCATGAGTCTTGTATTTGAAAGTCAAATTTTCAATAGCCTAGACATCATCTTTCAAGAAATTATCAAGGAAAACTGCTCTGATACTCTAGAACCAGAGGGTAAAATAGAAGTTGAAAGAATCCACCAATCACCTCCTGAAAGAGATCCCAAAAGGAAAACTCCTAAGAATATTATAGCCAAATTTGAGAATTCCCAGGTCAAGGAGAAAATATTGCAAGTAGCCAGAGAGAAACAATTCAAGTATCATGAAGCCACAGTCAGGATAACATAAGATTTAGCAGCTACTACATTAAGGGATCAGAGGGTTTGCAATATGATATTCCAGAGGTCAAAGGAGCTAGGATTAAAATCAAGAAATCACCTACCCAGCAAAACTGAGTATAATCCTACAGTGGGGAAATGGACATTCAAAGAGATAGAACACTTTCAAGCATTCTTGCTGAAAAGACCAGAACTGAATAGAAAATTTGACTTTCAAATACAAGACTCAAGAGAAGCATGAAAACGTAAACAGGAAAGAGAAATCGTAAGGGACTTATTAAAGTTGAACCGTTTACATTCTTACATAGAAAGATGATATTTGTAACTCATGAGACCTTTCTCAGTATTAGGGTAGTTGGAGAGAATATATTTATAGACAGAGGGCACAAGGTGAGTTAAATATGAAGGGATGATATCTAAAAAATAAAATTAAGGGGTGAGAGGATTGTCCTGGAAGAAGGAGAAAGGGAAAGGTAGAATGGAGTAAATTATCTCACATAAAAGAGGCAAGAAAAAGCTTTTACAGTGGAGGGAGAGGGGGGAGGTGAGAAAAAATGAGTGAATCTTACTCTCATCAGATTTGACTTAAGGAGGGAATAACATACACACTCAATTGGATATGGAAATCTATCTTACCCTACAGGAAAATAGGAGGGAAGAGGATAAGAGAGAGGGGGATGACAGAAGGGAAGGCAGATTGGGAGAGGGGGTAATCAGAAGCAAACACTTTTGAGGAGGGACAGTGTCAAAGGAGAGAATAGAATAAATGGGAGGCAGGGTAGGATGGAGGGAAATATAGTTAATCTTTCATAACAACAACAACTACAGTAAAAAGAAAGTCAAATTTTCTATTCAGTTCTGGTCTTTTCAGCAAGAATGTTTGAAAGTCTTCTATCTCATTGAATATCCATTATACTCAGGATTATACTCAGTTTTGCTGGGTAGGTAGTTGTTGGTTGTAATCCTAGCTCCTTTGCCCTCCAGAATATCATATTCTAAGCTCTCCAGTTCTTTAATGTAGAAGTTGCCAAATCTTGTGTTATCCTGACTATGGCTCCATGATACTTGAATTGTTTCTTTTTGGCTACTTGCAATATTTTCTCCTTGACCTGGAACTCTGGAATTTGGCTATAATATTCCTGGTAGTTTTCATTTTGGTATATCTTTCAGGGGCTAATTGGTATATTCTTTCCATTTCTATTTTACCCTCAGGTTCTAGAATATCAGGGCAGTTTTCATTGATAATTTCTTGAAAGATGATGTCTAGGTTCTTTTTTTAATCATGGCTTTCAAGAAATCCAATAATTTTTAAATGATCTCTCCTGGATCTATTTTCCAGATCAGTTGTTTTTCCAATGAAATATTTCACACTGTCTTCTATTTTTTTTTTCATTCTTTTGGTTTTGTTTTATTGTTTCTTGATTTTTCATAAAGTCATTAGCTTCCATTTGCTCCATTCTAATTTTTAAGGAATTATTTTCTTCAGTGAGCTTTTGGACTTTCTTTACCATTAGGAAAATTCTGCTTTTTAAGTCATTCTTCTCATTGGCTTTTTGGACCTCTTTTACCATTTGGCCTAGTCTATTTTTTAAGGTGTTGTTTTCTTCCATTTTTTTTATGTCTCTTTTACCAAGTTGTTGATTTGCTTTTCATGATTTTTTTGCATCACTCATTTCTCTTCCCAATTTTTCCTCTACCTCTCTTACTTGATTTTTAAAATCCTTTTTGAGCTCTTTCATGTCCTGAAACCAATTCATATTTTTCTTGGAGAAGTTTTGACTTTGTTGTCTTCTTCTAAGTGTGCATTTTGACCTTCCTTGTCACCATAGTAACTTTCAATTGTCAAAGATTTTTTTTCCCATTGTTTGTTCATTTTCCCAGCCTATCAGTTGACTTTTAACTCTTTGTTAAAGTAGGGTTCTGCTTCCAGGGTGGAGGGTGCTCTGTCCCAAGCTTTAGAGGATATATATAGCTGTTTTCAGAGATACTTCCAGGGACCTGTAAGTTTTCAGTTCTTCCAAGGTGGTATGATCTAAGGAGAGGTTTTTACTCCTCTCCTGGCCTGTGGTCTGGTCTGTAAGCAACCACAAGCACTCTATTCTGCCCTGTAACTGTGAGGAGGCTCCCCATCTCTGCTGTGGCCACAAGCTCTGCTGCTCTAGACTTTGTTTAAAGTCATTTTTAAAAGGTATTTGGAAAGGTTTGAGGGAGAGCTCAGGTGAGTCCCTGCCTTTACTCCACCATCTTGGCACCTTAATTTCTTCTTCATTGGTGGTGATTTCAGCCTTTTCATTTTTTATACTATTTGGTTTTTTCTTTCTTTTTTTTCAAATCAAATTAACTGATGGCTTATCTATCTTATTGGTTTGTTCATAAAACCTGCTCTTAGTTTTATTTTTTAGCTCAATAGTTTTCTTACTTTCAATCTTATTAATCTCACCTTTGGTTTTCAGAATTTCCAGTTTGGTGCTCAATTAGGGGTTTTTAATTTGGCCTTTTTCTAGTTATTTTTTTTGGTTGCATGCCCAATTCATTGATCTGTTCTTTTTCTATTTTGGTGATGTAAGAATTTAGAGAAATAAATTTTCCCTTAAGTACTACTTTGGCCACATCCCATAAATTTTGGTATGTTATCTCATTGTTGTCATTCTCTTTAATGAAATTATTGTTTCTATGATTTGTTCTTTGACCCACTTATTCTTTAGGATAGATTATTTAGTTTCTAATTAATTTGTTTTTGTTTTTGTTTTTTGTCCTTTGCTAGGCAATGGGGTTAAGTGACTTGCCCAGGGTCACACAGACAGTTAAGTGTCAAGTGTCAGAGGCCAGATTTGAACTCAGGTTCTCCTAAGTCCAGGGCTGGTGCTCTATCTACTACATCACCTAGCTGCCCCTCCAATTAATTTTTAATCTATCTTTCTACTGCCTTTTGTTGAATGTAATTTTTATTGCGTTATGATCCAAAAAGGATACACTTAATATTTCTGCCTTTCTACATTTGATTTTGAGGGTTAGTATACCAATACATGGTCAGTTTTTGTGTAGGTACCATCTACTGCTGAGATAAAGGTATATTCTTTTCTATTCCCATTCAATTTTCTCCAAAGGTCTGTCATATCTAGCTTTTCTAAGATTTTATTCACCTCCTTAGTTTCTTTCTTGCTTATCTTTGGGTTGGATTTTTCAAGTTCTGAGAAGGGACAGTTGAGGTCCCCACCAGTATAATTTTGCCATTTATTTCTTCCTATAACTCACTTAACTTCTGCTTTAAGAATGTGGATGCTATACCACTTGGTGCATATATGTTTTATATTAATATTACTTAATTGTCTATGGTACCTTTTAGCAAGATATTATTTCCTTCCTTATCTTTTTAAATTAGATCTATTTTTGCTTTTGCTCTGTCTGAAGTCAGGAATGCTACCCTTTTTTTTTTTTTAACTTCAGCTGAAGCATAATACAGTCTGCTCCAGCACTTTACCTTTATTCTGTGTGAGCCTCTCTGCTTCAGGTATGTTTCTTGCAAACAGCATGTTGCAGGATTCTGGTTTTTGATCCATTCTGCTATCCACTTCTGTTTTATGGAAGAGTTCATCCCATTCACATTCACAGACATGATTACTAACTGTGTATTTCCCTCCATCTTATTTTTCCTCCTGTTTGTCCTCCCTCTCCTTTCACCCTTTCCCTATTCACCAGTGTTTTGCTTCTGTTCACCATCTCCCCGAATCTGCCATCCCTTTACTTAATCTCCTCCCCTCCTAGTTCCCTGTCAGGTAAGATAGATTTCTACATTTAACTGATTATGTATATTATTCACTCTTTGAACCAATTCTGATGAGAATAAGGTTAAAATGATGCCCACTGCCCACCCTCCTATCTTCCCCTCCACTGTAGTAGGTCTTTCACTCTTCTTCATGTTAAATAATTTACCTGATCTACTTCTCCCTTCCTTCTGCATCCAGTGTATTCCTCTTCCTCATCCCTTAATTTTTTTATGTCATTCCCTTAAGTTCACCTTACACTTGTACCCTCTATGTATATTCCTTCTAGCTGCACTACTAGTGGTATAGTTCTTAAGAATTACAATTATCATCTTCCCATGTAGGGATGTAAACACTTTAACCCTATTGAATCCTTTATGTTTTCTTTTTCCTTGTTATGCTTCTCTTGAGTTTTGATAGTGGAGATCAGATTTTTTGTTCAACTCTGGTCTTCTTTATTAAAACTTGAAATCCTTCTATTTCATTGAATGACTATTTTTTCCCTTGAAGTATTATGCTCAATTTTGCTGGGTAGGTGATTCTCGGTTGTAGTTTTAACTCCTTTGCCTTCCAGAATATCATGTTCCATGACCTCTGATCCTTTAATATTGCACCTGTGTATTCCTGATTATGGCTCCCCAATATTTGAATTGTTTCTTTCTGGCTGCTTGCAATATTTTTTCCTTGACCTGATAGTTCTGAAATTTGGCTATAACATTCCTTGGAGTTTTCATTTTCAGACATCTTTCCTGAGGTGACTGGTAGTCTTTCAACATCTATTTTGCCCTCCAGCTCCAGAATATCAGAGCAGTTTTCTTTGATAATTTCTTGGAGTATGATGTCCAGACCCTCCTTTTGATTGTGGCTTTCAGGTAGTCCAATGATTCTTATATATAAATATATATGTATCTATATCTATATATATATATTTATATATATAGTCAGATTCTTTTTTTGTTGTTGTTTTTTGCTCATCTTTTCCAGTCTTTTTCCTTCCTTTTAATTTTGAACTCTGATCCTGGGATGGAAGGGGTACTGCCCCAAGCTTCTTGTGCCAGGGGCTTCAGGCCCTGGCTGTTTACCTGGTGCTGCCCTGAGTCCCATGGAGGGCTCTTCTGTCTGGTGCTGTGCTGAGGGAGTGAGTTGAGGAGTGGCTAGCACTGCTGGAGGCCTAGGGGATCTGGCAGCTTACCTGGTGCTGAACTGAGGTCCTAGTGTTGATGTTTGTCCATGTGTTGAGGTCCATGGAGGATCCTTGCACTGTCATCTGCCAGTGTGCTGAGGCCTGTGGGGGTTCCTAGAGTTTGGTGTCTACTTGTTCTCTTGGCTATGCTGGGTTGTGTGGGGAGTCCCTGTACTGGTGTTTGCTTAGGCATGTGTGGGGTCCAGGTTTGTTGACATATGTGGGTGGTCCCAGCACTAGTGTCTGTGTGTACAGGGGCTACTCTGAAGTATGTGAAAGGTCCCAGCACTGGCATCCGTTGATCGGCCCGACTATGCTGAGGCACTTGGGGGTCCTGGTGTTGGTGTTTGCTTGCTTCACTGCACTGGGGTTCAGGACTTCCCACTGGTTTGCTGAGATAGGGCTTGCTGCTGGCTTGCCAGAATATTTCCTGTCCTGGACTACACTCCTTTTTTATCCAAAGAGACAGACCTTTCCTGCTGACCTTCCAAGTTTCTTGGGCTAGAAGACTGTTACCCTTCATCTTTTTGCTGGTTCTGCTGTTACAGGATTCATTGGGGAGGGGAGGGAAGCTATTTTATAGTTGTTTGGAGGTAAAAATGAGAGAGTTAAAGCAATTTCCTGCATACTGCACCATCTTAGCTCCTAGAAGTCCATACCAGATTTCAAACTATATCACAAAGTGGTAATCATCAAAACAATCTGGTTCTGTCTAAGAAATAGAGTGGTAGATCAATGGAATAGATTAGGTATACAATACATAGTAATAAATTACCCTAGTAATCTAGTATTTAATAAACATAAAGACCAAGTGTTTGGGACAAGAACTTACAATTTGACAAAAACTTCTGGGAAAACTGAAAAGCAGTTGGGCAAAAACTAGGTATAGACCAACATCTATAGCAAGTAAAATCAATAATCAATGCCTTGAGTACTTTGTTTTGTATTGCCTTGCCAATCATCTATCATTTTAATAGGATAAAAAGGAACTGTGTGATTTACAGTAAGAATATAGTCCCAGGTGAAAGCCTATGTATAACAAAAACTAAGATGTAGTCCCAGGGAAACCCCTGTGTTAAATTAATCTTAGGAGTATAATCATAATCATCTTTATATTGAAATAATGGATAAAAGGTGAACCTAACTTATTATGTAAAGGGGCTTATTGTAACACTGTAAAAATGTACATGTGATTTACCATAACATCAAAGGTAATGAGCAGCTTTACTGTAACATCGTAAGAAATGAGCTATGTGTTGAGAAATCATGACCTGCTTGAGCCAAGAGCCTGCTTGAGAAAAAGGGCACTGACCATTTACATCATAACTAGCCTATTTGCACCAAACATGAATCAAGAGAATTATAAATAATTAAATTCTGCTATTTCAGTTCTCAGACCATCCTGGATGAACTGTAGACTCCACCTTTGTTTTTATTAATAAAGATTAGTTTATTTGCCCAGAAAGGCTTCCTAGTTTCTTTATTTCACATCTCATACCATATACCAAGATAAGGTCAAAATGGGTACATAATTAAACATTATGATGCCATAAGCAAATTAGAAGGGCTTTTTTTTTAATTGTAGTCTTCAGGGATTGCAATGATTCTTTTTTAAATTGTTCAATTTTATTTTACTTTTGGTTCAAAATTCATTCCTTCTCCCACCCCTTCCTAACCTATTGAGTAAGACAGAAATACAAAACCCATTATAAATATGACGACATGCAAAACAATTTTTGCATTAGCCATGTTCCAGAAAAAAAAGAAAAAAAAATATACACTACAAACTGCACTCTGAGTCCATCAGTTCTCTATCTAGATATGAATAGCATTTTTCATCATGAGTCTTGTGGAATTGTGGTCGGTCATTGTGTTAATCAGAGTTACTAAGTCTTTCATAGATTATCTTTACAATATTACTATTATTGTGTAACTGGTTCTCCTGGTTCCACATCAGTTCACGTAAGTATTCCTAGGTTTTTCTTAAATCATCCCCTTTTTCATTTCTTATAGTATGAAAGTATTCCACCCTATTCATATACCATAATTTGTTCAGCCATTCTCCAATTCATAGGTCTTCCCTTAATTTCTAATTCTTTCCCACCACAAAAACAGCTGCTATAAATATTTTTGTACATTTGGGTCCTTTGCTTTTTTCTTTGATCGCTTTCAGGTATAGACCTAGAGGTGATATTGCTGAGTCAAAAGGTATGCACAGTTTTATAGCTCTTTGAATGTAGTTCCAAATTCCTTTCCAGAATAGTTGGGCTAGTTCACAGCTCCTTCAACAGGGCATTGGTGTGTTTATTTTCCCAATGCCCTCCAACTTTTGTCATTTTCCTTTCCTGTCATCTTAGCCAATCTGATGGGTATGAGGTGGTACTTCAGAGTTTTAATTTTCATTTCTCTAATCAATAGTGATGTACAGCATTTTTCATATAATTATTGACAGCTTTGATTTCTTCTGAAAACTGCCTGTTCTTGTCTCTTGTCCATTTATCAATTGGTAAATGACATTTGTTCTTATAAATTTGACCCAGTTCCCTATATATTTGAGGAATGAGAACTTTATTAGAGACACTAACTGCAAAGATTTTATTCTTTGTTTCTTGCCTTCTAATTTTAACTGCATTGGTTTTGTTTATGCCAAAGCTTTTTAATTTTTATGTAATCAAAATTTTACTTCCCATGAACCTCTCTATTTTTTATTTTGTCATGAACTCTTCCTCCATTCATAGATCTACCAAGTAATTTCTTCCATGATTACAATGATTATTAAATTCCCTATTTGTCATATTTTCCAAGTCAGTTTTTTTATATCAGATATATTACTTTTTTCCATTTTTTCAACCTTTTGATTTTGTTCTAACATTTCTTGCTGTTTCATGAAATCTTTTATTTCTGTTTGAACTATTCTAATTTTTAGGATTTCCATTTCTCAGATAAGGGTTATCACTTTCTCTTCTAAGCTAATTATTCTTCTTCCAATTCTTTCCTCTAAAGTTTTTATTTCATCTCTACCTCATGCTTCATTTGTCCTAAATATTCATGTAGTTTTTTTAAAAATTCATTTTTTTTTCCTTTTGAATCTATGCCTGCAGTTGTTACTGAGTTTTGTGTGCATTTCTTTGGGGGAACCTCTAGATTTACAATAATTTTTTTATTCTGTATTGTATTTTCTTTTATTTACTTATATATCCAACTTTAGCTCCTGAATTGGGGCTTTATGCTAGGACTAGGTCCCTTCCCCTGCTGCACTTTGAGCATTGTGGTGGAATGTTGGCTCTGGGCCCTATGGGTTCTTGAAATCACCTCCACCTCCCTAGCTGTACCAGATCTTAAATTGTATTATAAAGCAGCAATCATCAAAACTGCTTGGTACTGACTAAGAAATAGAGCGGTGGACAAGTGGAATAGGTTAAGTACACAAGACACAGTATTCATTGACTTTAGTAATCTACTATTTGATAAACCCAAAGACTCCAGCTTCTGGGATAAGAACTCACTATTGAACAAAAACTGCTGGGAAAACTGGAGAATAGTATGGCAGAAAGTAGACATAAACCAATATCTTATACAGTATACCAAGACAGTCAAAATGGGTACATGATTTAGATAAAAAGGCTAATACTATAAGCAAATTAGGAGAGCAAGGAATAGCTTGCCTGTCATATTTATGGAGAATGGAAGCATTTATGACCAGACAAGAGATAGAGAACATTATGAAATGCAAAAAGGATAATTTTGATTACATTAAATTGAAAGGTTTTTGCATGAACAAAGCCAGTGCAACCAAGATTAGAAGGGAAGCAGAAAGCAGAGAAACAATTTTTACAGCCAGTGTCTCTGATGAAGGCCTCATTTTTAAAATATATAGAGAACTGAGTAGATTTTATAAGAATACAAATCATTTCCCAATTGATAAAGGGTTAAAGGATATGAACAGTTTTCAGATGAAGAAATTAAAGCTATCTATAGTCATATGAAAAAAATCCTCTAAATCATATTAACTAGAGAAATGCAAATCAAAACAACTCCGTGGTAGCACATCACACCTATCAGATTGGCCAACATGACAAAACAGGAAAATGATAAATGTTGGAAAAGACATGGGAAAACTGGAACACCAATGCGTTGTTGGTGGAATTGTGAACTGATCCAACCATTCTGGAAAACAATTTGAAACTATGCCCAAAGGGCTATAAAACTGTGCATAACCTTTGACTCAGCAATAGTACTTCTAGGTCTATATCCCAAAAAGATCATAAAAAGGGAAAAAGACCCACATGTACAAAAATATTTATAGCAGCTCTTTGTGTGGTGGCCAAGAATTGGAAACTGAGAAGATGTCCATCAATTGGGGAAAGGCTGAACAAGTTGTGGTATATGAATGTAATGGAATACTTTGTTTCATAAGAAATGATGAGCAGACAGACTTTGGAAAAACCTGGAAAGACTTACTTGAATTGATGTACAGTGAAGTGAGCAGAACCAGGAGAACACTGTACACAGTAACAGCAACATTGTGCAATGACTAACTTTGATAGACTTAGCTCTTCTCAGCAATGCAAGGATCTAAGACAACTCCAAAAGACTCATGATAAAAAATGCTATTCACAACCAGAGAAAGAACTATGGAGTCTGAATGCAGATTGAAGCATACTATTCGCTCTCTTTTTGTTTGTTTGTTTGTTTTTTCTTTCTCATGGTTTATCTCATTGGTTCTAATTCTTCCTTACAGTATGACCATGAAAATATGTTTAATATGAATGTACATGTATAGTCTATATCACATTGCATGCCACATTGGGGAGGGGAAAGGGGAGAAAAGGGAAAAAAATTTAGAACTCAAAATTTTATGGAAGTGAATGTTGAAAACTAAAAATAAATAAATTGTTTTTTAAAAAGAAAGAAACAGGAAGGGAAGATGGAGGGTGGGGGTGAAATGAGCTCCACCTCCCTGGTTTGTACTGGGATCTTTGAGGTTCAGAATCCAGGGCCTTCTCTGGCTTCTCAGAACAGAGTATTAGGTATGTAAGAGCCCCTGGGCCTGGGTTGTCTTGACCTGAGCACTGAGGCACCTACCTAGTCACTAGTTAATGCCTAATTCAGTTCCCCAGGGCCTCCAAAGGTTCTATCCTGGGGCATTCTCAAATGAACTTTTCATTCTTTCTGCCTTTGTACACAGAGCCTCATAGATGACACATCTCACATCTCTGGGCAGTCTCTACTTATGCTGGGAGTTAAACCTGTGCTGGCACCAGCTTTACTGGGGGACCCTCATTTCCTATTGTCCTAAGCTTCTAACTGACTTTTTGTATAGTTCCAGAGTAGAGGAAGACACATTGTTTCTCATTGGATTTCTTGTTCATTATTTAATCAGCGATGAACTTCAGAGTTTTGCTGAAGTTAGGTATATGGGAGGTAGGTATGTAGGAGCTGAGAGATATGCTTCCCATTCAGGTAACCAGTTAGTAGGAAGTCTCAGATAAGATTTCTAAAGATGCCATTTCCTAATCTCCCTAGGGCAACTTTGGTTGTGCTAAAGTGCCCACACGCAGGTGATTGAAAATAAAGGCACAGAACAAAGAAGACAAAAACCTGATTTTAATTCGAATCATAACCAAAATAAACCTAATTGCAACATTAATCCTAATTGTAGTCCTAACTCTAATCTTAGCCAACTCTCGAAGAAACCCTGCTTGGTTTGTACACCCACAGAACATCATGCCTCTCCTAGGATAAACTCATCACCTGAAATCTCATCGTCATATAGACTGACTCAGTTTTTGATGCTCAATACCTTCTCAACTCCTTCAGTTGCTTTTTTGGAGGGTAGATCAATAAACTCCTCCCTCCTTCATAGAAGGTTCAGATCTTTCCAGATAACTCTCCATTTTCTACCAGGGGCTCTTCTTCCTTTCAACTTCAAGAGTAGATTGTAAGCTCCTTGAGGGCACAGATAGTCTTAGCCTTATTTCTATCCCCAGTATTAGCACAGTATTTGGCATATAGTAGGTGCTTTAATAAATCTTATTGAAATAAATTGAACCATAAATTTTTACTAATCACATCAGCTCTACTTATAACCTTAACATTGAACTCAGGATTAATTCCAATTCTGATCTTCATTTTATTCTTAAATTTTCCTGACCATGACTTCAGAACTAACCCTAACCTTAACTCTACTTTAAATCTAGCAAATAACTAGAAACAAAGTAGAACCCATAAACTGGGAAAGAACTAAGCAAATTTTAATACATGAATGTAATACAATATTACTAAGCCACAAGACATGATGAATATACAAAATACAGAAATGCATGGGAAGATATATAAACTATTGTAAATCAGAATAAGAAAAACCATGAAAATGAAAGACAATATTCATTTAATGACAATAAATATAATTCTTCAAGTGTAAAAGAACAACAACAAACCGAACCCTGTGTAATTATAATAAAAATTTGATTCTGAAGAAGAGATGAGAAAATATATCTCCCTTCTTTGCAGGGGTGGGGGACTGTGGGTATAGAGCACGGAATGTATTTGTCACACATTTTATTAATTATTAGTTTTGCTGAACTGCCTTTTTTCTCTCTCTTACTCTTTGTCACAGGAAGTGTAACTTCCTTGGTAGGGGAGGGGAAGGTATGTACATGTATGCATGTATGTATGTGTGTGTGTGTGTGTGTGTGTGTGTGGAAATGAAGGTGAGGTTAAAAACAAAAAAGTGATATTTTTATAAACTAATAACTTTTTATAACACTTTCCAAAATCATGCTTTTGCAAACCTCACCTGGCTACTACACTATCCTATAAATCCTTCAAAGGCAACGACTATTATTTCTCATCATTGTAACACCAGTACCCAATCAGTACAGAGCATCACATATAGTAGGTATTTTATAAACATACTCAGTTTTCAAAAATGATGAATATTTTCAGTGGTGCTTCCTCACTCTATCCCATTCAGGCAACCACCAATTCCTTCCTTCTGTTGATATCTCACTACTCATAGATGCTAACGTCTGCATGAAGCAAATGCACACAATGTCCTTTCCAGATGCAAGACCCAGAAAAGTGCAAATGAGCAGAATGTGGCTATGGTGAATCTGCTTCATTAATTAAATTACTGAATGCCTGGCTTCCTTTAAGCTGTGGCCAGGCTTAATTAAGTTCAATCTAAAACTTCAACACCTAGAATTAATCAAAATCATGTACTATGGACCTTTTGTACAAATTCTTCCTGAGCACTGGGAAGGGCTATTAAGAATTCAAGTCACTTGACCAACATGACCACTCTGACCCTAAGAGAACTACCAGGTGTGATTGCTGGGCCACTGTCAATGATGTGTAAAAGATTGTAGTTAACAGGACAGGTACCACAAGATTAGGGAAGGGTAAATGTTGTGCTGGTTTTCAAATAAAGGAAAGAAAGCAGAATCTGCAAACTATGGGATGGGAACCTTGACCTCTACTTCTGTGAAAATTATAGAATGTATTATTAAAGAGATATTTGGAGAACATCTTAAAAGGGAACCAGGGATTACAAAGAGTCATCATGGCTTCATCGAGAACAGATCATGCCAGACTAACTTAATTTCCTTTTTTCACCAGATTATTAAGCTAGTAGATGAGGGGAATTCTGTGGATATATTTTGCCTAGATTTTAGTGAAGCTTTTGATACATATATCACATTCTTCTTGGGATGAAAATGGAGAGATGTAGATTTGTCAATAATGCAATCCTATTGCGAAGTAGTTGGGTATATGGACTCAAAGAATAGTTAACAGCTCAATATCAACATGGTGGAAAGTCTCCAGAGGTATCTCTGCTTGGCCTCGTGCTATTTAATATTTTTTTTCAAAGGCACAGATTTTATGTTCATTGCATTTGAAGAAGATGCAAAATTTGGGGTGAGGTGATAACTACCACAATGGCTGAAAGGGCCAGGATCCAAAAGAATCTTAATAGGCTGGAGCATTGGACTAAATTCAATTGCTCTTGGGTACCAAAAAAAATCAATATCATAAGCATAATATGGAGGAGATAGGATGTTAAGATCAAAATCTTCTAGGGTTTCTCTCTGCCTCCTCTTCCTCCACAATGTAGATTAGGCAAGTTCTTTCCCTAAAAGACAAGTATAGTAACCCCAAAACATCATGGTTGGCCCAGACAACTAAGGCTCAAACTACAGTTTCCTAATGAAATCATGTTATTTTAATATGGTGTCCTGGTCACCTTATAGTCACACATAAGAAGGCCCCCCATATATGAAGTAGGGCCCTTAACATTTGGTGGACATCTCAAGGCGATATATGTCTCCCCTAATGACCAGATGAGCAGTACAGAGAATTTCCTACAGTGAAAAGGGTGACCACAAACAGAAAGAACTCAAGAACTTGAGTCATGACATGATCCGCCTGAGTTGCCTCATGTGAGGGGACCTGACTTCATCAACTAGGATGGACCAACCAGGGGCAGGGACATTCTGGCCTGCAGTACCTGGCCCAGTAAGGGGGGGTGGGAAGGGAAGGAGAATTAGGGCCAGGAAATAAGAGAAAACACTTGCCCCAGCATGGGAGGGGCACACTTTGCCTTGATATAGGGGTACAGTCAGACCTCTGCATAGGACAGATCTCACGCTCACGTAGTGGCAGTTGTCTGCCATGGCAAATGGAAGAAGTAGAAGTATCATAATGCAACTCAGGTCTCAGTCCCACACGAGTGTAGCTCTTGATCCAGTGGGGCAGGCATCAATGGCAATTGCAGCCCAGCAGTAACAGAGTGGGGAACCCCAGAAGTGGGAACTGACATAAGTCCTGGCAAAATCAGATTCACTCCAGCCGTTGCTTGATGTAATCTAAAACCAACTAGCTCCATATTGCTATAAGACAACTCCTCCTCATGGAGGACTTGGAGAACCAATGGCTGACATTGTTGGGAGGGGGCTTG
>NW_020954589.1:5471536-5727792 GCF_900497805.2 Vombatus ursinus
ATCTAGGAATTCCAATCCTTCTAAAGAGGAAGATGAAGCCTGGAATTTCTGTTCTTAGTACTCTCATATTCAGACACTCCTTCAGGAGGCTTACATTATTTCTTTTCTTTTGTTATCTTTCTAGCTTAGTGTTCTTTTTCCTCATTTAATGCTACTTATATCAAGTTGCTTGCATTCCTGAGGTCAGCAATGACCAGTAACAGCCCTAAAGTTATTTAAGGGGTAGTTTTCTTGAAGACCTTAAGGATCTTGCCACCAAGGGGTAGGGTGTGGAGAGTGCAATACTCTAACCCCTCACCCCCATGCAAGTTGGGCTAGTGTTCCCTTAAAAGATATTGAAATCATTCTCCAGATTCAATTTGCTCAGAGGACTCAAGGCATCATTTCCCGTTTGAGTACTAAAGGCCTAAAAGAGATCCAGACACTCTTCCACACTTGGCTGGTAGACTTCTATGATGAACTCAGAGGCAAGACAGCGTCATTCAGCTGAATCAATTCTCAGTATCCCTAGACCAGGGATGGGGAATCTGTGGCCTCGAGGCCACGTGTGGCCCTCTAGGTCCTCAAGTGTGGCCCTTTGACTGAATCCAAACTTCATAGAACAAATCCCCTTAATGAAAGGATTTCTTCTGTAAAATTTGGAGTCAGTCAAAAGGCTACACCCAGTGACCTAGCAGGCCACATGTGGCCTCACCCCTGCCCTAGATCATATCCTTGTTGATTGTCTTTCCTCTGCTATGGCTAAGTAAATCTCCTTTTGTTTACTATTGAATATCTTGAGTATCTCATTTTGCTCCAATATGGTACTTAACTAACAGGGAACTAGCCTGAGTCAGACCCAGCCCAGAACATTCATAAAAATGAATTTTCATTGCAGACAGTTTTCAGATGGGATTTTGCAAGGGAAGAAATACAATTACTAAGGAAAATAAGTTTGATAGATTGGATCTATACAACCTGCCATGAACTTGGCAGATGATTCTAAAAATAGTCCAGAATAATCTGACACTCTGTTCCCCATAATAAAGAAACCCAGAGTCTTAGTGGACTCTAGCTTTTGGAGAACCCACATTCCCCATATGGGTATCCTTACAACCCTCAATTATTGAGGCATCCCCAGAAAAGTTAGAACTCTAGGAGACCTAAAGAGAGGCATTCAGTAAGCTCTGCTCCCTAGACCCTTTTGACCTTGTAGGGTGCACATTTTTGGAGGTCTCCTATCATAAAGACCAAGCTGATTAGAGATTTTTGCAGGCACCTGGACTGCATTAAAAGGAGTACAGCTTCCAAGAATAAGGGGGATAGTTCCACTATACTCTGCCATCATATTGTGTTTAGTTCCAGGTATTACAGTTAAAGAAAAATATTGATAAACTTGAGATTGTCCAGAAAAGGGCAATTAGGATAGTGAAAATTCAGGTCCACTTCATATAAGGATTGTTTGAGGTTACTGAGCATATTTTACCCACAGAAAATAAGACGTGGGAGGAAAGGAGACACAATGACTATCTTCAAGTATTTGAAGGGCAGGGCTATCATATGGAGTAGGGATTAATTCCATTTGGCCCCAGAGAGAAGAACCTGGAGCAATAAGTAAAAATTACAAAAAGGCAAATTTAGGCTTGATATCATGAGAAACTTTTAAAAATTAGAGCTATCCAAAAGTAGAATAAGCTGTCTAGAAAGGTAGCAAGTTATCCCTCCTTGGAGGTCTTCAAGGAGAGACTGGACAGATAACCACTTGTTGGGTAGGTTATAGAGGGAATTCAGTTCATGAATGGGCTAGACAAGATGGATGCTGAAATATCCTCCAGCTCTCAAATTATATGATTCTATGATTCTCCCCTTAGAAACACCCAATCTAATCTGAAGTTGTTTGTCCTTCATTCTCAAATTGGACCATGATATCAGGAAGGTGATGCCATGACTTGTGAGTGGATTGGATTGAAGTGAGGGAGGGCTATGCAAAATCACCAATCTCACTTTCTCCTCCAGAGTCATCTGGGTCCAGTGGCCAGATATGGATCAGGACAACTGGAGATGGCCCAAGATGAAGTATCTGAAGAGTTGTCATGTGGAGAAGGGATTCAACCTCAGAAAGCAGAATGAGGAGAACTAGATAGAAGTTGCAATGAGGTCCATTTATACTTGATGTCAGGAAAAATTTTCTAATAATAGAACTGTACACAAGTAGAGTGGGATCCACTGGAAGGGAATGGGATTCCCTTCATTGGAGGTCTTCAGGAAGTGCATGGATGTACAGAGGATTCCCTTTGGGGGAAAGGGTTGCAATAGAGTTGCTAAGGTCTTTTCCAACTTAAGGGTTCCATGATTCTGTAACTCCTTCCCAGAGTGAAGCGGGGTGGGGGGCAGAGAGAGAGGAAAGAAAAGTCTTCCTAACTACTATTCTGTAGCCAATGTATTCTCATTCCACCAGACCGTGTTCTTCCATCGCCATCACTCATGCCAAGGGAGACTCTGATTTCCCCTTTGTGAGCTCAGCTACTGAAACAACTCCACCCTCAAACTTTTAATTTTTGCATGAGGATGGTGGTAGAACACTTCTCTTTCCGTATTCTGCCTAACAGGGATTATCCAGACAATAGTTATTTTCTTTGTCTTTCTTTCTCCCTTGAAGTTATATCAGAAGAAGATGGGACTCAGTAGATATCAACTATGTTCCTTCTGTCTTTATAATAATATGTCTTTAGATAACATAATATATAATTATATAATATGTCTTTATAATAATATAGATAATTGGAAATCACTAATTCTCTTTAGCTTTAAATAAGATGTCAAGGGCCAAGCACCTCTCTGCTGAGACATGTGGTCAGGGGAAGGCAATAAATCTTAAGTTCTGGAACAAGAAAAGTAAGGCCCAAACTAATAACAGAAGAGGGAAACACTTCCACTGTATTTTGCACTGTGTGCAAAATTTGAAAGTGTTTTGTGTTTTGATTGTTCTGTTTTGTTTTGTTTTTGTGGATGAAGCATAAAAGACTAGGGTAGAGTAGAGGGGAATCAACAAAGGCCTCCTGGTAGTGGTTTGAAAGGAGATGAATATACCTAGTACATTTCATATTCAATGAATATTTGACTAATTAATGGGGAGGAAAGGAATTAAAGCAAGCCATGGAGGGAAAATGGTTGACGTGAAGGGCCAGAGGCTAGAAGGAAATCCCTCATAACTTAGCTCCAACTTACCTTTCAAGGTTTATGATACTTCACACACATCATGGTCTAACTAAACCATGTTTAACTAAACTAACTAAACCATGTCTAACTAACTAACTAAACTTGTGTCTGTTTCTCACATATGACATTCAATCTCTCATCTCCATGTCTTTGCACAGGTTGTCCTCTGTGTCTGTAACGGACTCTTCCTTCAACTCCCTCTCTTATAATTCCTAGCTTCCTTCAAAGCTAAGCCACTTCCTGAAAGAAGCCTTTCCTGGTCTCCAGCTGCTAGTGCTTCTTCTATATCCTTCCCTTCCCAACATACACACACAATATACAACTAGATATACAGTAATGGCCACGAGGTATGAACAATACAGATTTCTTAGAGGCCTGTCACCTAACACATGGTCCAAGGTGACCTAGTAGAAGCTGCAATTTTCTCTAATAGCCAAGTTGGGAGAGGGGGTGGTTAGGTGATGCTAATAGGGCCAATGTCCAAGGATAGGGTACTATGGGATGTATTCCAACACCTGAGTAGAGGTGAGCCTGAGTAAAGCTCTGTCATACAAGAACAGCTATAGAAAAGAGCTATCCAAAAAAAGGGCAAGAATCTATTCTTTAAGAGTTGAAGGGATTTTTGAGGCCATAACCCATATACGATAAATAATTCCCAAGGAATAGGTGAGGCAAGAGAACTTTGCACTTCAAATTAGAAGTCATTTGTGTTTTATGATATCACAATAATAGGACATTCTCTAATGCCTGAGGACTGGACCAGAAACTCAAGGTGGATACCAAAGGAAAGTTAGTTAAGACAGGGAGGACAAGTATCTGCATTTCAATCTAGGCAGACAGTTCCAGAGTCCAAAAGGTCAGAAAGTCAACTAGAGCAGAATTGGCAATTTGGATGGTAAACTCTGATCTTAAGCAAAACCTATTTCCTCTCTGCTATTTTAAACTTGATGTTGGCAGCTCTGAGCACAAAAGTATTAACTAGGGCAGGAAGGAGGTCAGAATCCTGAAGAGGAATCCTGTCCCAGATTGATGAAAAGACAGAGATGCCACTACTAGGTCTGTATCCCAAAGAGATCAAAGCAAAAGGAAAAGAACCTATATGTACAAAAATATTTACAGCAGATCTTTTTGTGGTGAAAAAAAAACAAAGAACTGGAAAGTGAGGGAATGCCCATCAATTGGAAAATGGCTGAACAAGTTGTGGTACATGATTGTGATGGAACACTATTGTGCTATAAAAAATGACGAGCAGGATGCTTTCAGAAAAACCTGGGAAGACTTACATAAACTGATACAAAATGAGGTGAGCAGGGCCAGAACATTTTACACAGTAACAGAAATATTGTCTGATGATCAACTGTGACTGACTTAGCTATTCTAAGCAATATATGAAAATTCTGAAGGACTTTGACGAAAAATGTTGTCCATCTCCAAAGAAAGAACTGATGGAGTCTGAATGCAGATCAAAGCATACCTTTTTTTTTACTTTCTCTGTGTTTCCTGGTTTTTTCTTTCTTTCTTTTGTGATATGGCTAATATGTAAATGTTTTGCATAACTTCACATGTATAAATTATATCAAATTGCTTGCCTTCTCAAGGTGGGGAGGGGAAGGAGGGAGAGAATTTGGAACTCAAGAATTTTTAAAATGTTAAAAAAAAAAAAGTAGAAAGACCAGAGTTGGGGAGGGGGGTGGAGGACAGATGCTAGGCTTGCTTTACAAGTCTTAAAGGTATCAACAATTCTGATGAGGAAAAAATGGGAATTGTCTGAAGAGATCCTCAGTGGATGAATGAAGAACTCACCAACTAATTTGTATTTTAAAAGGATATATATGGAAGATGGAAGCAAGGGCAGTTAAGAAGATGAATATAAAGCATGGCACAATCCTATGAGAACAATGTTGGGAATGCTAAAGTTCAGAATGTGCTGAGACTGGTGAGGAAAGTTAAAATTATGTTGAAAATTCTGTTGACTCAGTGACCCACTGTTTCCAGCCCTATTTATCAATCAGTGTTGGGGAAGGTTCTAGTGGGGAAGGACACATCAGGCCTGCAGCTATTCGTATTACCTGCAAATTGTCACATTCTTGCTACCTTGGGAAGGAATTGAGATGCAAAGTCCCAACCTCTTTTGCTGAGGTGGACCAATCTGGATTGTCTTAAAGTTACCTATAAAACTGTCTCCATCTTGAAGCCATTGCTGATCTCCAGTGATCAGCCTGTCAACTTGACGTACTTATAATGAAAATTCTCTTTGTCCTGAGTTTTGCCTTCTCAATCAGGGTGAAAAGCCCAAATGAAGAATTTTCCTTTCACCTAAAAGACAATGAAATGTAAAAAAAAAAATGTTTTCCCCCATCAGAAAAAGGGGAAATGAGTATAGTATCTCTAGAAGCAGCTAGGCAGCACAGGGAATAGAACACTGGACCTGGGGTCAGAAAGACCTGAGTTTAAATATAGTCTCATATATTTACTAGCTGTGTAAACTTAGGCAAGTCACTTAACCTGTGCCTCAGTTTTTCCATCTGTAAAATGGAGATATATAATAGTACCTACCTCCCAGGATAAAATGAGTTAATGTATGTGAAGTGTTTTCCAAATCTTTATGGTTATATAGCACTTTGATACATAAATGCTAACTATTAGAGTCTACAAATTATCTGACTGTGATCTTTGCTTTGCTTCCTGGCAAAATTCTGGAATCATTTGTTAAATATATTATTAGTGAATAGCTAGAAAAGGAAGTGGTGATTACAAAGAGGCTTCAAGAACAAGTCCCACCATAATCATCTTTTTTACTTTATTTGACAGGATTACTAAGCTGGTGAGCCAGGGTGATGCCATAAAGAGCTTATGTAGACTTTTAATCAACATTCAATAAAGTATATTATGTTCTTGTTGAAAAAAAATCAAGAGCTATAGACTAGAAAAGAATGGAATTAGATTCAGAACTGGATGAATAGACAGACTCAAGGAGTAGTCTCTAATAGTTCAATGTAAATTTGGCAAGTCTCTAGTGGAATGCCCCAGATCTCTACACTATTTAAGGTTTTTATCAATTACTGGGGGGAGGGGGGAAAGGGAATCACAAATGCTGAAGGCATTTTATTTGTAAAGCATAAAAGGCTGATCAAATTTGCAGATAACTCAAAGTTAGGGAGAGATAGTTAACAAAAGCCTTCCAAATGGGCTCCTTTCCTACTCACTCCTGTCCATCCTCCACATGGCTGCTTTGTTCAATCATTTTTCAGTCATGTTTAACTTTTCATGACTCCATTTAGGGGTTTCTTGCAAAGATACTGAAGTAGTTTGCCATTTCCTTCTCTAGCTCATTTTTATAGATGAGGAAACTGAGGCAAACAGAGTTGAGTGACTTACCCAAGGTCACACAACTATTAAGTGTCTGAGGCCAGACTTGAAATCTTAGGAAGACGAGTCTTCCTGACTCCAGGCCTGGCACTCTATCCACTGCACCACCTAGCTGCCCATCCACGTGGCTGCCAAAGTGGTATTCCCAAAGCAAAGGTCTGACCATGTCATTCTCTTTACACAAAAAGCTCCAGTGGCTTCCTCTTGCCTCCAGGATAAAATGCAAGCTTTTGTTTGATGTTTAAAGCTCTATAGGCTTATTATACATTATTCCCCTTCATGTATTCTTTGGTCAGATCAAACTACTTGCTGTTCCTTGTATATGTTTCATCTCCTGTCTTTATGTCTTTGCAGAGGCTGTCCCCCATACCTAGCAAACACTCCTTCTTTACCTCTATCTTCACAAATTTTTTGCTTCCTTCAAAGCTCAGCCCAAATGTCACATTCAACAAAAGACTCCTCCTTCTTAAAATTAATTGGGATATAGTTTTATATTTATGTGTTATTTCCCAAAATAGAATACAAGCTCCTTGAGGACAGGGATTATTTCTTCTTTTTTTTTCTTTATATGCCTAGTACAGTGCCTGGTCCACAGTAACATGTGCTCAACAAATCTTACTGAATCATTGGATGACAGAGGATCTAAAAAGATCTAGAAATACTTGGATCTTGTAAGAGGAAATTTAATAAATAATGTAACATCTTGCACTTAATTTCAAAAAATCAACTTCACAAGCACCAGATGAGGGAGACATGTTTAGACAGTAGCTTGTCCAGAAAAAAAAATTCTTGGGGTTTTGGTACACTGAAAGCTCAATATGAGTCAACAATGTGATATGCCATCTTGGGGTACATTAAGAAAAATATAGCTTTCTGCAATAAGTGATAGTCCCATGGTACTTTGCCATAGTCAGATTATATCTGTAGTATTGTTCTGTATCATTTTAGGAAGGACATTGGTAATTATGCCCACGAGAATCCATATGAGGGAGATCAGGGTAGTGAAGGACCTTGATTCTATCATGTGAGGTTTGGTTGAAGAAACTAGGAATATTTAGCCTAGAGAAGATTTCAGGGGGCAGGGAAGAAGGAGCAGGGACATGACAACTGTGTTCAGTGACACATCAGAAAGTGGTACATCTGTAATGAGAGCACCTATGTTCAAATCCCACCTCTGATATTTATTACTTGTGTGACCTTGGGCAATTAATCTCACCTGGCCTCAGTTACCTCCTCTTTAAAATGAGGTTGGACTAGATGGCTCCCTTCTAGCCCTACATCAATGATCCTAAGTATCTGAAGTTGTTTGTCCTTCATTCTTGAAGAGGACCATGACATCAGGAAGGAGACGCCATAACTTACAAATGGATTGAATTTAAGTGAGGAGCTATGCAAAGTCACCAGTCTCACTTTCTCCTCCAGAGCCATCTGGGCTCAGTGGTAAGATATAGATCAGGATGACTGGAGATGGCCCAGGATGAAGTATCTGAAAAGCTGTCGTGTGGAGGAGGGATTTGACCTCAGAAAGCAGAATGAGGAGAACTAGGTAGAAGTTGCAAAGAGGTCCATATGTACTTGATGTCAGGAAAAATTTCCTAATAATTAGAACTGTACATAAGTAGAGTGGGCTCTCCCAGAAGGGAACGGGATTCCCTCCATTAGAGGTCTTCAGGAAGTGCATGGATGTAGAGAGGATTCCCTTTGGGGGAAAGGGTTGCAATAGAGTTGCTAAGGTCTTTTCCAACTTAAGGGTTCCATGATTCTGTAACTCCTTCCCAGAGTGAAGGGGGGGGCAGAGAGAGAGGAGAGAAAAGTCTTCCTAACTACTATTCTGTAGCCAGTGTATTCTCATTCCACCAGATCGTGTTCTTCCATCGCCATCACTCATGCTAAGGGAGACTCTGATTTCCCCTTTGTGAGCTCAGCCACTGAAACAACTCCACCCTCAAACTTTTAATTTTTGCATGAGAATGGTGGTAGACCACTTCTCTTTCTGTATGCTGCCTAACAGGGATTATCCAGACAATAGTTCTTTTCTTTCTCTTCCTTTCTCCCTTGAAGTTATATCAGAAGAAGATGGGATTTGGTAGATATCAACTATGTTCCTTCTGTCTTTATAATAATACAATATAATATAATAATTTAGTGAATTGGAAATGATTAATTCTCTTTAGCTTTAAATAGGATGTCTGGGGCCAAGCACCTCTCTGCCATGTGGTCAGGGAGAGGCATAAATCTTAAGTTCTGAAATAAAAAAAGTAAGGGCCAAGAGATACCTCCCTACAAAGAAAGAGTGCCTGGGAGCTCACAGGATACAAAAATCTAAGCAGCAAAGTCTTATCTTTTGGTCATTAAATAATAAAGATTTTATTTCACTGCCCTCAAACTTTTTTTTTTCTCTAGGAAGCAGTGTTCAAAGAAACTTACTGCTGAAGGATTCCTTATAATGCCATTTCATTCATCTCCTACAGATGTTCTCATTGTATTTTAAGTGCAGAGGAGACTTCTCAAACTCTGATGGAAACATGCTTCAGGATGTGGAGACTCTTCCTATTAAGGAGTTGTTTCTCCCCTCAATGATTCTAAACAGCAGCTGACTACCACCCTCTCCCAAAAAAAAAATTTCTCCTTAATGTCTCCTCATTGACTTAAAATTTAAGTAATTCCTTCTGTCCGCTCCAAGATAAAGAGGTGTTTGTTCCTTTCTCAACAATAGAGGAAGGAAGAGATGCCATGTGTCACATTGATCTCTGGTTTATTGAAGGCCTAGGAGAATTTTCCCCAAAAGACACCACAATATGAGGAAATATCCATGCCCAATGTGTTCGTCTGTTTATCCTAGTTGTTGAAGGCACCCCTCCTTCAGGTCAAGATTGCTTGCCAGCTAGCCATTAGAAGTAGCTCCATTGTGCCCCCTATGCCTTCTCCATCAATTCTCCCCAAAACCTAAGCCCAAAGGAGTTGTGTCAGAAGGGAAGGATCACAGGGAGGACAGATATGAATATGGATAGAGTGCTAAGCAGTTGTGACTAAAGGAAGGTGAGTATCATGTGAGGGGAGAAAAATTGTGGTTATAGCATGGGTATGGGTGAGCAAGAGAAAGCAAATAAGCATAGAAGGAGAGAAAATCCATCAACATGAACAAAGAATGTATAGGAGGGGCACAGGGTTTATGAATGAGAATATACAGGAAAAGTGAATGTGTGGTTGTGAAAGTACAGTGGTGACTGAGCATGTATAGAGAAAGCATTAGTTATAGCACTTGCAGATAGGGGCATATGTAAAAGTACACATGACCATGAGCACAATGACAATGACAAGAGCACATATGTAATGTTGAACATAGGGATAAGGATCAAACCTGTGATTTTATTGGTATAGGGGATTCTTAAGTGAGAAAGCTATCAGTGCAGGTTGGCACCTTCTCTGCAACTTATGGTCTTAGAGGGTTGGCAAGAGCACTGAGAGCTTAAGTTACTCACCCAATGTCACACAGCTAGTACATGTCAGAGTCAGGACTTGAACCCAGGTCTTCCTGGTTTCAAGGTCAGTTCCCTATGCACCATATCACACTGCTTCTCTGATTTGCTGGACATCTCTAGCCACAAATGATCCTTCAATTGCTCATGTCACCCTGACCTTTCCTATGTGTTTATAATACTCTAACTTGTATTAAAACTGATTATTAACATATCTAATCTCTACCACACTGTAAGTTCCACAAGGACAGGGACTAGGTGGTTTTTTCATCTTTCTCTGTGCCTAGAACATATTAAATCCTTAAAATACACTTGTTGAATTGAATGCAAACCAAGTATGTTTGTGAGCAAAGATGTGTGGGAAGAATCTAGATGCAATGGTGAGCAAGGGCAAGAACAAGCCAGAGGCAAAAGTGCAAATAAGCCTGGGCAAGGAAAAGGAGAATGTGGGCAAAGTAAGAAGGGCAAATGGAAGAGCCTGAACATGTGTGGAGGGAGCAGGGAGAAGAGTGAAAAAACACAAAGATGCTAAGTTTAGCAGAGATGGCCCAATACTGGAGAAAACAATGGTGAGACAGAAGGAAAAAACACATTTATAAAGTAGGGAGAACTATGGGTGTATGAAAGTACAAAAAGGTACATAGCACATGGGATGAGGGGTCCAGAAGACACAATAAGTATGAATTAGATGAGTTAAGTGGATAGGAGATGGAATTAGATGTGAGTCACAAGAAGACAGGAGATGGCAGCGATGAATATGTATGTGTCAAGAGATAACCAAGAGCAATTAGAGCTGAGGTAATAAAGCAAGACATGAAGATGTGTGGGTGTGAGGAAAGAGGCTTGTTTCCCAGAGTACTGGAAACCCAAGCTACGATAGGAGAGACAGACAGACAGCAGTGGGATTAGAAAGCCCATTCCTGTCCCCTGGGGATGAGGGCTTTTCCCTATTTCTCCCCAAAGTTCTCCAAATCTTTCCCCACTTCCCCCCATCCCACCTGCTTCCCTCTCCCCACTCCCCCCCCCCAAAAAATCCCTTATCTACTTTCCTTCCCCTCATTCCCATTCCCTCACTTATAGAGCAAATGGACCCGGCTTCCATCACAGCTGAGCCGGTCAGGAGGCTCAGAGGTACCACAAGGAAGGCCCCCTGAAGGGTCTGGGGGAGTTGGGGGATGACGCCGTGAACGGAGCTGTTGCCGAGACTGGAGTTGATGGCGAAGTTCAGAGACACGTTCCTCTTTCTAGTGACAGAAAAACAAGAGCAGAAGGGAAAGAGATGACAGTGAGTAGGGAGGGAATGTTGAAGGAGAGGCAAAGATGTAGGAAAAAAGGAAGAGGGAATTGAAGAAGAGGGAAGGAAGAGGATACCAGGAGAATGGCAAGAGATAAAAGGAGTCAGAAGGAAATGAACTGAAGGGGGAAAATAAGAACTGAAAGCTTTCAACATATATAAATACAATATAATAAAATATAAACCCCACAAACACTTCTTCCCAAAACTACCTGTCCTTCAGAATCACAAGCTGACCTTCCTTTAGACTCCAGCACCCACCTCAGCAATGATCTTCTCTAGCTCCTGATTCTCTTTCTCTAGGAGCCGTGATTTCTCTTCCTCATTGTTATTAGTAGATGAACCTGTCTTCATGGTGTCTTGGGCTTCAGACTGCCACTCTCCTCTGGTGATCAGCCTCCGCATCTGAAGGGAATTGGTACAGAAAGGAACAACAAAACACTCAGCTGAGTCTAATGGCAAAGGTGGGGAAAGAAAAGCAAGGAATGAAGTTAAGTGGACAGCAGCAGCACAGAGACAAGAATGGGAAAGGAGAAGGGTAGAATCATAGAATCTAGAAAGTATGTGGAGGGAGAGGGAGATCTCCTGGGTTATGGGAAGGGATAGAATACAAGATAGAACAAGAAAGAGGGTTAAGGAAAAGGGAAACAAAAAATAAAAGGACAGAAATAGAGTCAAGAAGGAGTTAGAAAACACGGATAAATCCAGATTAAGAAAGAGGAATTCATTAAGAAAAACACCTTCCTCTTATTCCAAAGCCTCACCTTGGGCACAAAAAGCACAACCAGGGTAATGTAGGAGGAAAATACAATGGCAAGAGAAGCAAAGGCAAAAGCGGCATCCTGTTGACTGGACAGGATCATAGTGACTGGGGCAGTGATGAGACACAGGACCTGAAAAAGACAATAAGAGATTAAAGACACTAGGAATTTTAGAGTCCAATAAGATGTGGGACAAGTTTTCTGCCTCCCTAATTCTTACCACAATGCCAGTTTGGGGAGCTACTGAGGAAAGCATGTTGGGTATTGGCTATCTCATTAGAGATAACCTCTGTCAGGGATCATGGTAACCACTGATTTGGAGATGAATTTCAAAGAAACTTTTCCCACCAATCATTTTCTCCAGATCTGACCAATCCCCTTCTCCCTTCTGCTTCCTTGGAGATATGAGTATAGCCAATAGGTAGGCATAGAATCAGCCTACACACACATGTGGTATTCCCCATCTGCCTCAGAAATGGAAAGACATTTAATTTCATTCAATAACCACTTATTAAATGACTACTGTGAACAAAGCACTGTGAAGAGGCAGAGTAGAATCCATTTCTTTTAGACTTACTATGAATCTTAGGCAGAGCCATAGTAAGGGTGCCTCTACCCAGGGTGCTAACAATGGGAGGTATGTTTCCAGCCTATGTGTCCCAGTTCAATGCATCTCCCAGTCCAAGGCCACCCATCCCAATCTCCTAGAGGTGGTATCACTCTACTATCATCTCTCCTCTGTAACTCTTCCTATGGAAAGGTCAGGGACTGTTTTCTATGCCACAGAGGCATGAGCCAGGCTCCCTGGGGGATGAGTCAACTCCTTTTTCTGTATGACTGTACCTAGGGAAGACTATGCCACCTCCCCCAATTTCCATTCTCCCCCTCTTTCCCCACCACCCTACCCACTCCAAGTGAATTTGCTCTAGTATCACAAATTCTTGGTTAAGGCTCTGATCTTAGGCTCCACAGCCTTCATGTTATCAGAACTCCATTTCTGAGTCCTGGAATGATATACCCATATGTAGTCATAGGCCACTAATTCAGAGATCACATCAAAGTGGCTCACCGCCACATTGTAGATTGCCATGCCAACGGCACGGTGGTCATTGATTTTCTCAGTGGAGACACTCTTGGTCTCATAGGCAAGGAAAATCCCAAGCAGCAGCAACAGTCCCTTATACCCATAGAAGATACCTAGGGATTAAAAAGGTCACATGGAAAACATTGATCTTCACTCCCTCCCAACATCTATTTCTTCCCCAATCCCCCTGACTTCCCTAATCCTTCACCAGCTGCCATCTTTTATAATAGTTCCATAATTTATCATTAAAGCAAAGAGAAGGGTGACCTTTCTAGCCTCTCTAATCCAGTAGCACCACCAATCCTTTCTTCCCTCCCTCCCACATTGACCCCACCTCCCACTCATCTTCCCTAAACCTTATTCCCTTTTCCCTATAAAGTGCTATCCTTTGAACATAAGGTGACACTGCTGGTCTCTTTTCAGCAGGACATATGCTCCAAGTTGTTGGGTTTTTTTTTCTCAGTAATGGTGATGGACTATACTAAACTGTACATACTGGCTTTCCAGATCACCTATTCTGGTAGCCAACAACAAACAAGGTGTATGGGTAACAGGACTTTCCAGGGTTAGGGATATAGTCTGTAGCTATAGAACACAGCAACACCAACTAAACCAAAGGAAAATGAAGCCTATGACTTGCCAGTCACAGATGGTATATACTTGTCGATAAGGTAGTCCCAGCTTATTCCTCTGCCACTACAGAAGTGTGACTCATATCTCTATCTTAGAGTTTCAGTTCCTTGCAGACAGAGACAAATTTTCTTCCATTCTTGGAAAGGTCTTTATTATATGAAATACTTTTGCTTGGGAGATATGCAATCCAAGTTGTTTAAAATGTTAAAACTTTGTGCATCTTGCCCCAGGTGATTCCTACCCATTCCCCCCAACCCCCTTTACTGTTCCTGTCCTCCTCCCTTCTGTTTTCATGACCACTTTCACCTCCAGGTTCCCCCATGCCCCACCCACCGAGCCAAGTATTCATCTTCTTGGAGCTGCAGTGCTCCAGCTGGGGTAGAATGGAGATATCAATATCTTGCTTTGGCTCCTCCTTGGTGAAAGACTATAGGGAAAAATGGGACCATAGGTACAAAGGCTACCACTTCTCACATTCTACTTCCTGTCTAGGATATGGTCTCTAACTTTTCCCCTTTCTCTGAATAAGTTATCCTCAATACCAGTACCTCCCACTCAATAACATTCCCAGTTTCTGTTCTGTCTGTGAGTGTTCCTTCCCCATCCCCACCCCCAAATCCCAGCTCCCCATTTTTGAGAGTACTAGTTCCTTAAATGCACCCTACTTGATTACTATCTACATAATACCTTAGGTCTTCTGCTTCCTTCGCCCCTCCAAAACTGTATAATAAATAAACCTTTGATAGAACTCCTTCTAAGGGGAGAAGGGTCTCTCCAATGCCTAGTGGGGGTCAGAGAATTATCTCTGCTAAGGTCTTCTGAACTAATTTCTAACAAGATCAATGACTTTATGAATTGCCCTCAGCCCCTTCAGTTCCAACTCCATAGCTTTTTAAGTGTACCTCAATAGTTCGATGTAAGGGATCCACAATCTGCCAAATAACCAATGTGAAAATATCCAGTCCCACCAGCAGCCCCACTGTAGCATAAAGTTTCCAGGATTCTAGAGTCTGAGCCAAAGAAGACATGGCAATTAATAATAGAGAGACCCCCCCTCCCTGGGATTCAGCCACTCCCCACCTTCAATACCACCAAAGGTCTATCAGTGATTCCTAACAAGGATCAGGAGATAGAGATAAGGGAGGCTAGGCTTGACAGAGAGTTAAGGGAGAGGGCAGGTCAGCTCACCTTCCTTCTTTCCTTTTTCTCTTCCTTCTTTGTGAATACTGTGTGGACCCACCAGATCTTAGTGAACATGGAGCCATACCCCAGACTGAAGCCCAGGCCTAAAAGCCAGAGGCGGGCCTAAGGAAAGAAAAAGAACATGCACATGCATTGTGGAAAGTGGAGAGAAGAAAGGGAGGGGCCCAAGGCAAGTAAGGAATAAGGGAACAAGGGAGAGACTTGAACAGAGGAGTTGAAGATGGTGGAGTAGATAGAGAAGGAAGAAGGTTGAGAGAGAGTACACACAAGATATGAGGAGTCAGACATAAAGAAAGATGGAGAAAAGGAGACGGGAAAGAGTGAAGAGTGCCAAAAAAATAGACACAGGGTAGTTATAATAAAGTGCTCCCCAACCCAATGTGGGGCTCCCTCTTGTAAGCCTTCTATTCTTATCCTGAAGCCCTACTACACCACAGGGATGTTGTCCTAATGGATTTCTTGTCCATGCATTCATTTTCTTTCCCTCCACTTCATCTTCTACTCACATATAGTCTAATAGTGACTTTGGAATCCTTTTCATGTTTTTTATAGAATTTCATCATGTAGGGAGCTCCCATTTGGGTTACTACCTGAACCAATGTGGATTGGCACCTGATTTGCAACTTATAGTTGCAGAGTTGCCTGGGGTACTCAGAGTAATGGACCTGCCCCAGGATCACACAGCCAGAAGTAGGACTTGAAACCAAAACATCCTGATTCCAAGGCCATTTCTTTGTTCACTATGCTATTCCCTGGAATTTATTGCAAAATGAAAAAGGTTGGGAAGGACTTGAATAGTCAGGCAGAGATAAGCATGAGATATCACTAGGTGGAGGAAAGGAATATGAAGGACAAAGTTGTAGGGGAAAGGAAAAAAAAAGAGAAAATAAAGCATGAGAGATATCTTAAGTAAGATGGTAGTAGGACACAATTTCCAGGATCAAAGGTCCTTACCTGACAAACAAAGGGGAAATGGCCTGCCCTAATGTGGTAGCCATCTAGCCCAAGTGGGAAGACAGCAGCTAGGGCCAAAGAGCAGCCCACAGCAGTCAGATTGTTCAAGTTAGGTTGTGAGTTCTGGATATACCTAGAACAAAGGGGGGAAGGGGAAGACCAATTACCCTTCTGTGGATAAACTCCATCTTTCCTACTCAACACCACAGGTTTAAGCCCAGGCATGGAGATCATGGGACCACAGGAAAGCAGGCTTTAAAAGGCTTGAGAGAAATCGGGTTAAGGGCAGATCAGTCTTTGGATATAGATAGAAATTTCTCTCTTTAACACTAGGAAGGAAGAATGGAAAGGACTATATTCATAAGTGGGCAAAAGGTAGAGCTACAGAGGGCCTAACAGTGTCACAAGTATCCTTGAGTCTACATTTTGCTTAGCATCCATCAGTGCTTTAATGTGATCCTGAGGGGGCATTTTTCCCCCAGATAGATGATTTAAGGATAGGAAGGAATTTATAGCCTACATCCCTACCTTTAATTCAAGTGCTAACTGGGAAGTCAGTGAGCCAACACTGGGCAGACACCCTTGGGGTACATGGCTTTATGATGAGGCAAAGTTTTGTTTCTACCATGATATCCATTCATAGGTAGACTGATGGGTAGAGGCCACAGTGGTCATTTGAGAGGTAAAGACAAAAAAAAGAGAGGGAAAGAGAAAGGTGTAAAAGGAACTGACCGGACATGAGAGTTGTAGATGTTAAAGGACAGACATACGATGGCCAGCACGATGCCCAAACTGGATAGTACTGAGACTGAGATAAAGAGCTTCTGGGACAAATAACGAAATCTCTTGATGACCACGGTTTGGTCAGCTGGGGGGGACCCTCCTGGATTGGAAAAGGAAATGAAACAGAAAAGGAAAAAAAGGAGAGAACCTTAAAAGGTGAGGGATCTGAAGCAAATGTCTCTGGAAAAAAATATAAATATATGTATATTTATGTATAATATATGCATATGTATACATATACATACATATACATAAATATACACACATATATGAAATCCTAATCCCACTAAAGAAAGGAAGGAGGCTGCAAAAGATCTAGAAGTTACACTATGGAAACAAACATTCCTAACAGACAGAACTGGGAGAGATGCTGACTTTCATCACCAAAGTAGGTTGTAAAGTTTCCATTTCTTAAGCAAAAGGAGGTGCAGGACAGTGAAAGGAGCAGGGCACAGTCAGGATCGGATAAAAGGGTGGACTAAAAGAGGTTTCTTCTAGGCTTGAATCAAAAAGTCATCAAGCAAGAGAACTAAAGAATCACAGAGCTGGAAAAAATCTTGAACATATTATCTAGTCCAATGTCTGCTTTTGGACAGAATATCTAAGTCACAATACCTCAAAGTATCTACAAATTCCTTAAGGGGTATCACAAAATTCTCCCAAAGTTCTCCAAAATAATTCACTTTAAATAAAATATAAATATATATTGGATATATACATATACTGTATGTGTGTATATATGCACATATACACGCACATATATATATTACATGTATATATTTATAGATACATACATATCATATGCATACAATACTTAGGAGGGAAGAGGCTATATTTAAATAAAACAACAAAGTGCTGAAACACCAAAAAGAAAAATATGGGGTATCAATAAACTAAACCATTAGGGACAAATGCTTGGTTAGCTTCTTATCTTTCTCTTAAACATCTTTAGGACAGAGACTATATATTTACCCTCAGTTACCCACCTCAAAGTTTTTCCCCTCTGAAACTCTTCTTTTTAACCAAGTATTAATCTCTATTTTAATTTAAGCTAATTTACACATAAATGAAGAATACTATGTAACATTCTTCTCACTTAAAACTTTTTATGTGCTTGCAGACAAAAATAGGTCACTCCTTAGCCTTCTCTTCTACAGGATAAACACCCCAGTTTGCTCCCTGAATTTTGATCTCAAGACAATTCAGGGGTTTAGATTGTCTGGAATTTTTCCATGATAGCACTAGAATTTAGAATTGCAGAAGAATAAAATATTAAATTTATAAAGAGTCTTAGATATTGTCTAGACCAATCACCTTATTTTACAAATATAGAAAATGAAGCACTGAAAAGTTAAGTATTTTGCCTAAGGTCACACATCCAGCTAGTGGAAGAGAACACAAATTCTCTTATACTCATGGTCTTTCCACTATATCAGAAACTCTCAATATGAAAACTATTTCCTTCCTTTAACCACCACATACCAATGGTGGTAGGCCCCAACCCTATACTTCAGTACACCTACTGCTAAAATCTGTGACTCTCTTGCTGCTCCATGAACTACTCCAATAGTTCTTCACCAAGATAAGAATCTTTTTCAGTTTCCCTCCAATTTCCTGATCCTGGGTCCTGTGCTATAGCTGCCACGTTCTAGCGATAGCCTTCCCCCACCTCCACCAACATTAATGGCCTGTTTGTTTTTTCCCTTCTCAGAAGGACAAGGGATGTAGGAAATAAAGTCACAAAAAAGACAACAGGTGTCACTTACCAATCCACTTGTCAGCACCCAGCCAGTGGAGGTCATCCTTGGTGCTGTCATAGTAGCCAATCTGCATGTATTTTCCACCTAGAAGTGAGAAAGGAAGAGAGTAGGCACAAGAGGAATTTAGAAAACAACCTGAATCCCCTTCTCTCCCCATGTCCTGAAAAGCTGCACTGCCATTGTCTTTGATTTCTCTTCTATCTGACCCTAGGGATGTCAAGTTTAGAATCAAAAGGATTTTGGGAGTGTTCATTTCATTTATCTCTATGAAAGTAGTACAGCACATCTAAGCCAGCTCAGGCAGACAAGAATCTCTCCTAGTTCTAAAATTCTCTAGAGAAGGGTGCTCCACAACTTTTCTCAGTTACCTATTCCAATGTCTCACACTCCTTCCTGCCATTCTCTGTTTTAGGCAGCTTCTGCAGGCACTACCTTATATCCCTTCCATTGTAGCTAAATATCTTTCTTTTTTTCTCATCGTGGACACAAAAATAAGGGGATAGGGTAGAAAAAAAGGAGCTTTTCAAAGAGGCTCAAGAAATAATTCTCTTTACCAAGGACTGGAGAAGGTAAATTAATTCAGAGAAGCTTATTGATCATACAGGAAAACTCACATTAAGAAAATCCAATACAACATTGATTCATAAATTTATAGAAATGTCAAACTTAAAAAGCAAGGTGGTGGTTGGCATTACCAAAAAAAAAAAGTGATCATTTAGATGGCAATGCTGTTTGAAATAATTAGAACTCTTTGTAAATTTAAAACATATTAACAATTTAACATAAACAGATTAACATAAAAACAGATTAAAACTCCTTGATTGGAAGAGTGAGGGTGAAAGTGAGAGTGGGGAAGATTTAATATAGGACACTTGGCATTTTAAGGTCTATCAGAAATGAGGTTAAAGGATCTCTGAAATGGTAATACAAGTCATTGGGAAAATAGGATTAATTCAATTTACAAACAACTGTTTAAGAACAAAGCTATTAAATTATAAAGTGAGTTACATATATAGGTATAGTGTATATATGTACATATGTGCATATATGTTTACATATATGTGAATTATAGATAGAAAGATGGATGGATGGATGGATAGAAATTTTAAGGTTGTCACTTTCTTCAATCTGAGAAATGGAGGAGATAAGCCAGGGCACGGGGGGAAAAGGAAATGAAATAACCTTGTCATTTTTCTCAGTGTTCCACTTGACAGCTCTCCCCATTTGGTGTCTCCCTCTCCACTTAGGATCCCTCCCACATCCCAATTCTCCTCCCCACAAACCTTGCCCTCACCCTGCAGCTGTTCAATGAGAGTCCGTGCCATCCTAGAACCACTAGCATCAAATACCACATGGCCCTAAAGAGAGGAAATGGGGATGGGAGGAGGGAAGTGAGGAGGGATGGGTAAAAGGAGGACAGAAAAAAAAAAAAAGAAAATCAGGGGCACTTTCATTTCTCATATTTTCAATAAAGGCTATTTATGGTATTTTCCTATATATAGGACACACCCCAGTTGTCAGTACCCTAGATTTTAAAACATCATTCCCCTAAAGAGATAAAGCTAAGCATCTGTGACTGCAAATCACCTTCAAATTATGAAGAGCACTAGGCTGAGTTGAGAGACCTATGGTCTAGTTCTACCTTTGCCTTAAGCTAGCTATATTACCCTGGGCAAGTCATAAACCTCTATAGGCCTAAATTTCCTCATCTATAAAATGAAGATGTTTGTGTAGATTCTCTCTAAACTCTCTTCCAGTGATAAAAATTCTATGATATTAAGGAGACTCATGAAAATCAGGTGGCAATCTGATAACAGGTCTAAAGGAAATTGAATACTTTCTCTTTTATAAAAATAATAATAATTCTCTGTTATAATAATAAAATTTATATAGAGCTTTAAGGTTTGTGAAAGGCTTTATAAATACATTTTTCATTTTATCCTTACAACTCTGGGAAGTAGGTACTATGACTATTCCCATTTTTACAGATGAGGAAACCGAGACAGGCAGGGTTAAGTGACTTATCCAAGGTCTCATAGCTAGTAAGTCTTTGAGGCAACATTTTAATTCGGGTCTTCCTGACTCCAGGTCCAGCATTCTATCCACTGTACCATCTAGCCGTCTTTATATTGGCTATTTCTGTAACTTTTTAAGGGGGTGAGGAACAGACAGACAAGTGCCAAAAATGAGACTGGGAGCAAAGGAAGGTTAGGTCCATGCTATCTAAGGAAATTTAAAAAAAAAATCTATTCTGAATAAAAGTATACTGTGGATCTGAAAGAGGAAAGATATTTTAAAGGGTAAGTCTTTGAATGATAAAAAAAACCTAGCGAAAAGCAAAGTATGGGACAAGACTCACAGAAACGCCTTCAAAGGATGAAGAGTTCATCGCCCGGTAGATCTGGTCTGTAATAGTCTGGTTGTTATAGTTGAAGTCCTCCAGTCGCACCCCACCACTTGAATGGATACCACTGCCCCCTGATGTCTTGTTCAATGCTAAAGCCAAAGCCCAGATGGCGTCATAAGCCAGGGGTGCCTCCTGAAAGCCACCAGTCTCCTCAGCTTTCTTGCTCCCCAACCGCCGGGTCAGTTTTTGCACAAACTCCTGGGATGTCTGATGAGGGAAGGAATAGAGAAGGAATTAATATGCCAGGTTCTCATTGGCATATTCAATTTCCACAATTCCTGCTTCAATCCCCATTTAATTCATATATTTATTCATTTAATGGATGAATGAGGATCAGAGGTCTAAGAGCTAGAAAGAATCTTAGAAGCCATGTAATCTAAACCCCATCATTTTACAGATGAGGAAACTGAGGTCCAGGAAAGTTAAGGTCACCCAAGGTCACCCAAGTAGTGACAAAGGGGAGATTTGAACCCAGGTCCTCTGACCCCAGAGCCCTTACTCTTTCCATCATACCATGCTTCCTTCTTGTTATCCATCTATTTTGGCCTCTATCCATATGTCTGTCATGGCTTATAAAACAAATATGTAGAATGAGGGCACTGAGTTTTTTTAATTTAGTTTGATTAGCTCCTACCACAGAACCATATATAACTAGATTAATTCATAAAGACTTTGGATTATTGAGGATCAGCAAAGGGTGAAAAATGGATGTGGACAGGGGGGAAGGGAGAGAAAAGCAGAAGTTTGAGAGGGTTCCCTCTATATTGATACACAAACTTCCCTCAGAACTCATCAGTTTAAGGCCTCGAAAGAGAGTGAAAAGAAAATTGAATTTAGAATCAGAGGATGTAAGTTTGAATTCCTGTTTTGCTATTTACTTCAGGAAAATTATTTGTGTTCCATGAGCTTGTTTACTCCTTTATAAAATGAAAGGGTTGCTCTACTATATAACTTCTAAGGTCCTTTGTAGCTTTTAAGTCCTATGCACACCTCACCTCAGGTCTAGTTTTTTTTTTTGTTTTTTTTTTTATTACCAACATATAACATCTCTACTTGAATGTCCCATTACTTCAAATTCATTATGACCAAAATTGAGCTAGTCTTTCCCCCAAAAAACTAGCTCTCCCTTACAATTTCTCTATTTCCACCATTCTCCCAATCATACTGGCTTGAAAACTTTGGAATCAATGTCACCTCTTTGTTCTCTATAACCAATGATCAAATCCTGTCAGTTCTCCCTTTGAGATCTCATTCAGATTTGTTTCTTGTTTATTCCCACTGTGACTCTCCTTTTCCAGGCCTGAGCAATGACATCCACCTTTGAAATGGTTTCCCTCTTTCCATTCTCTCCCCATTACAATCTATCTTAACCACTATTTTAAATTCCTTGGCAATTTAAGGCATCAGCATCCACAAGTGATGACCCCAACCAAATACCCAGCCCAGTTAAACTCACAATCCCTTTTCCCATTTTCCTACCTTAAAACTGCCCTAGTTCTACTGATTTCTGAGTTGGAATAAACACTGCCACTACTGTCTAGCCTAATTTACCTAGCCTTTTAACACTTGTGGAAAATTTCCTTTTGCCAATTTGCCATAGTTTTCAAAAGAAACTTTTACTGAGAAACTAATAGAAAACAATAAGCAAAACAAAGCACATAAAAATGAACAAGTCTACAGAGTACAGATTTCTGTTCCTACCACCTAGCCAGAGATCAGCTTGCTGGCATAGCTCACAGGAAGCCAGCTTTTTCCTCCCTTTTCTTCACCTCATCCTTGTCTGGGTTAGATGTGTGAGAACGGATGCTAGACCAAAATACAGAAATTTCTGGCTCAAGATCGACTTGGCTTGGCACTGCTGCTCAAGCTGGTGGGATTCACAATCCCATAAAACCAGCTAGTGGGCCTGATAGAATTCACAGTCCTTCCCAGAACCTGTTTCAAGGTCTAAGAGAATTCTCAGTACCTCCCAGAATTTGCTTCCTAGCCTTATTTCTGAATGTAAGCCCCTCTGGCCCTGGTGTTCCTTACATTTCACAGTATAGTTACTCTGGGTCCCTGCCAAATGGCCCTTTCCCACATTACTTTGAAGATTTTTTTCCCCTTAGGATACGTTGACTTGCCCCCATTTTTCTGTCCTATTCAGTATGCCTAAAGCCTACTCCCTAGGCAATTAAGGCCAATTCTACCCTTTGATAAAGCTAAATAACTTTAGTTCTTATTCTAAGCAAGCAACCAAGCCTAGTATGGTGGCCTTGATGGTGAATGTTATCATACTCTAGAACCTATCTACATGATACCAGTTCCCTCAAACAACCAAAACCAAATTCCCTGTCATTTCCAATTTCAAAGCCTGAGCAACCTTTTTGAAAGGCCTATTAAATTCCTATTTCCTATTTCAGAATACTTGTAGTTGGCAGTTCATTTGCAGAGCAGGGATGACTGACAGGTCCTGAACTCAATGAATGAAAAAGCCTTTCTTGGCTCAGTTGACTGGTTCTATCCACTTTCCCCAAACTCCCTTTGGTGATTCATTTTTCAGATCTCTCCATCTGAGGATTAAGAGTTTTCCAAATCCAAGCATTACGCTGAAGGTAAGAGGGGAAAGAGAAAGAATTGGGGAATTATTTTCTGTAACTAATTGACTGTCTCTCAGGGTGACTTTTGGAGTCTGAAGACCTGGGTTCAAACCTTGCCTCTGTCACTTACTACCTATGTGACCTTGAGCAAGTCTCTTCATCTCTCAAGAGATCAAGGGTTCCTCACCTGTAAAATGAAAGGATTGGACTTTGATAGATTTAGCTGTTCTCAGCAATGCAATGATCTAAGACAATTCCAAAAGACTCATGATGGAAAATGTTAGCCACTTCCAGAGAAAGAACTGATGGAGTCTGAATGTAAATCAAAGCATCTTATTTTCTCTTTTTTTCTTTATCGTGGTTTTTCCCTTTTGTTCTGATTCTTCTTTCATAACATGACTAATGTGGAAATATGCTTAATATGCTTGTACATGTATAGCCCATCTTGGGGAGGGGGGATGGCAGAGGATGAAAAATTTAGAACTCAAAATCTTATAAAAATGAATATGGAAAACTAAAAATAAATAAATATATATATATTTTAATGAAAGGATTGGACTAGTTGGCCCCTGAGTTCCCTTCCAATTCTAAATATTTGTCATGCCCCTCCTCTAAACATCATCCTTCAAGGCCTAGGCCAATCTTATTACCTCAGGGAAGCTTTCTCCAACTTCTTCAGCCCATATCAATTCTCCCCCTTCTCTGAACTCCCATAGCTTTAGTTGTAACACTCATATTGGCACTTTTATATTGCCATGAATTGTTGCCATTAATGTTTTATGTAGTTCATTGTGTTTCCCCAAATTGACTGTTTATTCCTAAAGGGCAAGGCTCCTGCCTTCTAAGCTCTCAGTAAATGTTTACTGAATCAATATACATAAGAATATGCAAAACAGATAAATTAGATTGTTTTGCTTTACAAAAACACACACACACACACACACACACACACACACACACACACACACACAAACCCCATTCACTAACTAACTCCCTTAGTTCTTTTAAGTATTTATTTACAAACCATTAACTACTTAACATAAAAATTTAAAGAAAGCATTAGAAACCAGGCTGAGTATCAATCAGAAAGAAGGATAAAACATGTAAGTAATATAAGTCCCTGGGAAAATTAAATCTGATTTATAACCAGCTTTTCAGGAACAGAATGACTGCCAAGCAAGGTACAGTTGCACATCCAAGGAACTAAGTATTAACTCCACTGCCCTCCCTTTACACGGTTCCAACTTCTCTTCATCTCCATGGTGACAGTCACCCCCCCCCACCTTCAGTAGCACACTGAGCATACTGAGAACTTGATTCCCTACCCCCACCCATCTCCAGAGCAACCACAACAGAGGCAGACCCTACAGTAAGTACCATTCAAGCACATTCAGAACAGGAAAGTGGCCACATTCTCTAACCCTGACTCCTGAGTTCCAGTTACACCATCATTCTCTTAGTTATAACCCCTCACCCAGACCCCTGACCCACTTTACATACCTACTAACTACCCACACTCAAACACTTCTCACCATGTTAGAGATACCACGAGTGTTCTCAGGATTTAGCATAACGATCTCTGTGGTGACATGTCCCTCTACTGCTTCTGCCATCTCCTGCTCGGTGCAGTTGATGGCTGGGTCTGGGGTTCTGAACCAGTTATCAGCATACCAGCCGATGAGGAACCAGACATACTTCTTTCCAAAGAGACGCTCCTTGTAAACCTGAGTATAGAGAAGAGGGACGGCTAAGATTTGCTCTAACCCCTGACCATCCTCTTGAGAATAAGAGAAAAAAGTAGAGGCAAAACATGACATGTACAAGTTTCAGGGGTAGAAAGAACAGGAAAAGCCCATAAATTCCCCTTCAGAGGTCCCTCCTTAATGCCCTCTACTAATTCATAGGACCCCACAGGAAACTGAGGTAGAATACAATGATATTTGAAGAAAGTAATGGCAGAAAAACTAGGAGATGTGACCACCAGGTACTAAAACAATCATAATAATGCTTGGACAGTAGAGCACAAAAATGATAACATAAGAAACCAAGGCTTGATGTGTCCTCCCTGCCCACCCTCCCCCTTCAGAGTTCAGCTCCACCTCACAGAAAACTTTACGAGCTTCAGTTTCATAGAAAAGTCCCACGATGATGCGAGCATCCTGGCGCTGCAGAAAGAAGGAAGTGAGGCAGAGATCCTGAAAGAGCTCTGTGAGTCTCCCAAAGTCCCTAATACAGTAATTCACATATAGTTAAGTGTCTGATTGATATTAACTGAATTAGTGAGATGTAAACCATTCCCTTTCAGTACCAGGACCTAGATCTCTTGTTGCCCAGGCTGACTTTCCTCCCTAATCCCGAATCAACTTTTGTCATCTTCACCAATTCCTAGGGTTCAGGTTGTCCCAGACCCCTATTTATTTTTCTATCATACCTTAAGGTTCTTGACAGGCACAGCTGGATCAGAAAAGAAGCTCTGGCGAAAAGTAATCTCAATCCCTGCTTCCTTCACACGCTCCTCCAGATCATCCAAAGTCTGATAAGGAGAGCAACAAACAATTGGGGGAAAAATGGAGTATACTTTGAGTAAGGACAAAAAGCATTAACTAATACGTGTTCTTAGAATCATTCTTTCGTACACTCTCTCCCCACAAGATCTCTTTTGCCCTAAGGCAGAGCCATGTGAGGTAGGAAAGACTGTAAATAGGAGGGAATGGCATTCAAACATACAGAGTATTATGTACAGGGTGGTGTTCAGGGCAGTTTCCTCATTCATCTACTCCCCTATTTAGTTATATCCTTGATGAAAACCACAGGGAGAAAGCAGACAGAAGAACAAGTTCAATGCACACACACACACAATTCAAAGAAAGAATGGATTTGTTTCCTAAGTTATTCATGGCAGAAACCATGAGGCCTCAGTACCAGGTTCAAATTCTAGATGAGGTTTGAGGAGAAAATTAGTTTAGAATGGGCCAGTAATCCCACTGGTCAGCTAACTACAAAGTTATCCCAGTACCATAGTATCTTGTCCCCTGTGTAGAATCTGTAATTTTTTCTGCTACCCTTTAAGAAGGTAAATAAACCTTCCTAAACTATTTATGCTTAGGAATGAGAATGACAGAACTAGGAAGAATATGAGATACTGAATCTAGGGGCATCCTTATGTGGCAGAAAGGACTAAGGGGGTCAATAAGATTAGAGATTGCCGGTGGAACCTTTAGGACAAAACTGATCAGATTTTTAAATCAGTAGAGTGTAGAATAGGACCTTCATTGACTAGAGGTCATTGGGAAAGCCATAAAAGTTAGTGGAGACCCATGGAGGGTTTCCATTATAGGGGGTGATATAGATAGATAATTAGTGGACAGGGACAAACAAGTGTAAAGATGGACAAGAAAATCAGAGTTGTATCCAGAGTAAAAGAAAACAAGCAATGCTAAGTAGGAGAGTGGACACAGATCCAAAAGAATAAGATCAGAGAGATAAATACAGACCCAATGATGTCTCTCTTCCTCAGGTGTAGAGTTATGTATTTTTTTCTCCACTCCGACTCCAGCCTTTCTCTTTCAATTAATTTTCTCAGCATTTCCATTGTCAGTGCCCTTTTCTATGTGGCTATTTTACCCAATGTATATGATCATCTGTGTATCTTTGTTTACCAGCCTCCTTTTCTTTGTGTTCACCCCTCCTCCCTTTACTTTCACAATCACACACACCTGCCTCTCCTTTCTGACTCTATTTGTACTTTTGTTTCTGTGTTCCTTTCCTATCTTTGAGTGCGGGATTAATCTCCAAAAGATCTGAACAATTATTTGTCTTCTGATCTACAAGGTGAGAACATCAAGAGAAGAATGACAGAACTCTTGGATTAGAAACTTTAGTTATTACACCTAAGAAATGACTTCTGTTTTTATGAACTTAATACAGTGCTTAGCACATAGTAAGTGCTTAATAAAATGCTTGTCCATCCTTCATTTACAATAAGGAAGTGACCCCCATTATATTCTTCCCCACTGTGGTTTAGATAGCTTCACCCCCACTTCTGAACCCAGTCTCCCCCTCCCTTACCGAAGTGAAGACCTCAGTGGTCTGCTGAATGGTGGCAATCTTCTTCCAACCCCACTTTTCAAAGAGTTTCACCCGGGTAGGATTATGGAGGGTAGCTGATGGATGAGTTCGGAAGAAAGTAGGAAAGCGTTGCCGGTTTGAGAGGGCTGGTGAGCTTGAACCATAAGAAAGCTGAAAGAGATGAGAGTGGTAGAATAAGACTTGAAAATTCAACTCGGAGTCTAAGCAATTAAGGGTTATTGGAAGTCAAATCAATCCCTCTCCTTTTCTCCCTTCTCACTATTCATACAGACATAGGGTTTCTTCTGTGCCAAGATAGTCCTATGGAAAGAGATACCAATGACTCTCTTAGTCATTCCTACAAAAGTTTCATATTCACCACAAAATTGGGAAGTTTTTCCCCAGATCTAACTAAATCATCTTGCTAGAGAAACTAGCTGAACCCCCAAAGTATCATATTTCAAGCAACTATAACTGTCTTAACATTTCTGGGATACCAGTCAGAGTGGGAGATTTGTAGATTTGGTCTTCAGTAGTCTCTGAACCTGGGACCATTTTCCCCATGGTGTTCTCAAAAATAGCAAGATCCCAAGCATTCATTCATACTGTCAAAGAGTATGGCCCCTACCTCCCAACTAAATCACTCCTACAGGTTGAATTTCCTAGATAAATACCCACACCCTAGCTCACCACAATGAGGTTCCACATCCTGGCAGCCTCTGCTACAAGGGTGGAGACAGAGCTGCAGCCTGGCAAGAGGATGATCTTGATGGGATCATTGTAGAGCAGCTCATATAGGTACTTGGTAGCTTGTCCAGGATCACACTGCATAGGAAAGGTAGGAAATCAGAGAGTAATCTTACTTTAGACACCTCTCTCCTTCATTCCCATTCTCTTTCAATTTAACACATCATTATCCCCTATTCCTGCTTTGAGATTATTTCCTTCATTACCCTTCTGTCCCTCTTCCTTCTCCAGATGTACTTGCCTATCATCCATTTTCCTCTCTATTCTATCAAATAGCATCCTCTCATGCCATTTTTCCCCTCCTCTTAACCATGACACTATTTTCCTTTTTGTCCCTCTCTGCTGATCCCCAGACACTTTCCCCTCCTTCCTCAGACATTGATGTCTCAAGGTTTCTCTATGAATAGAAAAGAATGAATAAGAATATAAATAAAATCCCCATAATCCCCTATCCCACTTTAAATTTCCTCTTCCTCACTCGACATTTTTCCTTTATCTCTCTTCAGGAGTGGTAAGAGATAAGAGAAAAGGACAAGAGGAGGGACACTATGGGAATCTCAGCTATCCCCCCCCCCCCCCACTGTGTCCTGACATTTTCAGTGGTACTTTAGAAAAGAGAAACAATTGAGAGATGGGGGAAATCAGGGACCTAAAAAGGAACCAGAGGACAAGAAATAGATAGGGAGTACAGAAGAGAATGGAAAGAGGTCTGGGAGAGGAAATTGACAGTAGAAGATAGGTGATAGAAGAAAGGAGGAGACAAAGGGAGAAGGGTAAATAAAGAGAAAGAAAGGGGGTTAAAGGGAGCAAGTATGAGCCACAGGTCTCAGTACATGTTCTCTTTACACTGAAGCTTGACCTTTCAAAAGCTGCAGAAATCCAACAGGGGAGCAGGGGCATAAGGGAGATAGGCAGGAAACACAAGGGGCCGGGAGATGGTGAAACATAGGGGCAGGTAGAAAGGAAATAAATGTGGCCCCCTGGAGATAACTCCTTCCACATTAAGGTTTGACATTTAGGCCACTGTAGGAAATCAGGAAATCAGAGGGAACTACAGGGAGGTTAGCACAAAGTGAAGAAACAACATTCAATTAAAATTTAACCACCCTACCCTCACCCCCTATGAAGGTCAGTTCTCAACAATATTCTGATGGTTTTTTTTTTTCTCATCCTCTCATTTTCTAGAATCTTCTTCCAGACTATTCTTCACTCTTAGGGGCCCCCTTCTCCCAGATAGCCATCACTTATTATCCCAGTTCCTTTCCTTGCCTCTCCCCAGTGCCAAATTTTGAACCCCTTCAATATTCCTCTAATTTTTTACCCAAGGTAAAAGTTGTCATGACCAATAACCTATGTTTCAATGAAATAGTACATATGAAAGTCCTTTTTTAAAATAAAGCACTATATAACATTACTTTTCCTTGTGAGTGGGGCACTACCCTTCCTCTCTCTCTCCCTCCCTCCCTCCCTCTCTCTCTTTTTCTTTTCATCTTTCTCTTCATCTTTTCCACCTTTTCCTATACTTCCTTTCTCTCTTCCACACCTATTGTTCAGGCAAGTATGTATTTGACTCATTATGGGCTAAGAGACTCACATATTACCACTACTCTCCCCTCCCCCATAGCCTACCTCTCCTCTCTAGTGCAGTGAATCTGGATTTGTAGTCAGGAAAAACATTTTTTTCTTTCTCCCCTTCCCCCTACCTTCCACTTCTATTTTTTTCCTCTAGCTCCATCTCCCATGTCCCCCCATCTGCTCCCCCTACACCTCTAGAGAATCACCTGTCATGGTGGATGAATTTGAGCTCATAGTCAGGTCTCTCTCATTTCCCTGTGATCTTGGCTCAGAAGGGATCTTCTTGTATTCCATCCCTCACCATGATTCTTTCCTGTATCCAGTTATTTCCCTTTCTCTTCCAAACAAGATTGTTTTGCATCTCATACTCGGCATGACCTCTTAAATGAGATCTCCCCCCTACCCCCTGCTTTTTGTCTATCCTCCAACTCTCCCTGTACTTTTTTACTTCTCTTGTATTAACTTGCTCTTTCCATGTATCCTGGGGTTATCTGATCTTCTCAGGGGTTAGCCAAGGGCCATGGTTGGTTTTGTCATTCTTTTATGGCCCCTACCTAGGCTCTTCACCTCACTCAAGTTGACCTGAAGACTCATACCTCTGGGCTTACTTTGCTACCCTAAAGAATCAGCATAAGGTCAGAGTCATATAGGATATCACTAAGCTAATTCTACCCCTTGCACACCATTTTACTCCTCTCCCCATATTTTTTCATACACCTCCAATACCCTCCTTTGCATCTGGGGTTACCTGTCATGGAGTATGCCTAATCCATTAGAATGTCCCTGAATTTCTCCCCAAATCTTTATTCTCAGTGTCACATGCCCTACATTGCTGGGGAATGGGAGATTGTTTCTCCTCTTGGAGGATAAACTTGTGCCCCTGTCCCTAGCTCTCTTCAAACACCATTTCTCTCTTAACCACTATCTTACTGCTAAGAAAAATAATCATGATCTCTAGTTCCTAATAACCACCAAGGTTTCTTGTCATTCCTGTACCCTGCCCCCCCCCCCCCCCGACCCCCCCCCTCACTTACATAGGCGATATCCCGGAGTGGAGGGTAGTGAGTTTGAGCCTACATCCTGCTCTGAAACTACTTCCATTCCAACCCCACCCCCACACCCTTCTTCTTACACCTCCCTCCACAACCGTATTTCTCCATATTTACTCCCCCAGACCCTCAGGTCTATCTTGGTGTCACTGAGTTTCTAGGTCAGGATGTCCCTGGGTCTCCCCCACCCCAATGCTGTTCTGAATGGTTCTAGCCCTCATTCTCCCTTGTACATTATTTCTTCTCATAGCCTAAATCGCCCCAACCCCCACCTCAGGTTCCTACATCATAACAATTACCTTGATATTGTGTAAGCTCAGCTTGTACCCCGAAACTATTTCCTTCTCCAAGTCTCTCCTCCCCTCCCCCTCCTTTATATACCATTTCCTCCCATGCCCCCACACTCCCTGCACGAGAAAATTCAGATTATTTTTTTAGGTAGATTACCTTGGACCCCTAGCTCCTCAAGATGATCCTAAGTCTCTCTCTACCCTCTGGTCCTCCGAAACTCCATACCCCCACATGGAAGAGGGGGCTGGGCTCTGCCTCGTGATGCTAGAGTCTCAGCTTAAATCCCAGGTATATACATCTCCCTGGCCTGAGCAGTGCCCCCAGCCCAAACGCCACTGTCCCCTGCACCCACATCCCGGGGGGCTACCTTGCTGTCGTGGTGGATGAGCTTGAGCTCGTAGTCGGGCAGGATGTCCCTGCGGCTGTTCACGTCCTCCAGCGCCATCTCCACCGCCGGCTGGCAGGCCTGGCCCCCGGGCCAGCCCCCGCTCATGGGGAACAGCGCCCCGATATAGACGGCGCGCCGGCCTGAGGAGGGGGCTGAGGGGGCCCGGGGGTGCGGGTGAGGGTGCGGGAGCCCGGGCCGCGGGGGAGAGTGAGGGGCCCACACCGGAGGCACCCCCACCACCAGCACCACCCCCACCAGTAGCGGCCAACCCACCCTAAGGGAGGGAGACCCCGGGCCCATGGCCAGCGGAGGGGGCTGTTTGGGGGAAGGAGTGGGGAACCTCAGGGGAGACACTTTTTAGGGGGGGCTGCGGAGGGGGAATCGGGACTGAGGAGACGTCTCCATCCCGAATTTGGGAAAAGGGAGGGGAGAGGGGACTCAGGGTCTGGTCTCCCTAAGACCCCGCCGCACCCGTTGCCGTTGCCGCGAACTCTCCTATAGCCGACTGACTGAGCGAGGGAAGGAGGAGGAAGCTATGGGGAGGGGGGAGGAAGGGGCAAGAGGCGGGGAGGGGGCGGGCTCTGACGTCACGGGCGGCGGCGCGGCCGCAGGGGGCGCAAGGGGCGGCGATTGAAAGGGAGGATGCGGGGCGGGAAAGGAAAGAAGAGGGCTCTGGTCCAGAAGGAAGCTAGGAGCTGCAGCGTGCTGAGAGGGGAGAGGGGCGACCGAAGGCGGGGAGAGGAGTGAGGGAGGGGAGCACGTGAGAGAAGGTGAGGAAGGGACGTGGTGGGGCGCTAGAAGTGGGGGAGGGAAGGTGGATGGACTGCGGGGTGGGGGTGACGGAGAGGAAGGGGGGATGGGTGAAGAGTTGAAGAGGATGAGAAAGGGAAGAGGGCGGTAGAGGAGGAGAATGGAGTGGGAGGCTAGGAACACAGAATGGGGAAGGGTTTAAGGAGAGATCAATGAATGGTAAGGAAAATTTGGAATAGAGAAGGGAGTTAGGGAAAGGATATTGGAGCATTTGGAGGATTAAGAAGTGATGGGGGTGTTTTGGGGGGCAAAGAAATGGGACATTGGGGAAAGGACTTGGTACAGTTGAAGGAAAGTGATGGACAAACTATATGGGATCTTTGGCAGTAGTATTTAGGATTAGTGTTATAGATTGATAGACAGGGTTGAGGAAGAATGAGGCAGGGGTCATTTGGATAAGGAGAGCACTTCAGTGAGGGTACTTGCAAAGTCTGGGTAAAAGGAAGGGGTCGTTAAGAAAATGAAAGGAGGGATGAAAGATATGCACCCTGTCCTCCTGCTGGTATCCTGACATTTGATGAATAGGATCAGGGAAGAGAAGATAAGGGGAGGCAGGGAATCTGGAAGTGGGGGATGGGACAGTGGAATGGGAGTGGACACCACAACCCATAGGAAGAACTGGTAGAGGGAATAGGAATCAGGTAGAACAAGAGGAGGCTAAGAGAGCAGAATGAGGAAGGGATCTCACGGTCTAGGGCAGAGAAAGGGAAGGTAGCACATTAAATGGAATATTGGTTTTCTGGTCTCACCTGTGTATGTGGTTCTCTTCACTGGCAGCAGGAAAGACGAGGATGCAGAGAAGAGTTATCACTGATGCCCAGCTTTCCCCGGCCCGATCCCCATCACCCCCCCACACCTGTCCAAGTCGAGCACTTGGGAGAGCAGAACGCCTGAGTTTCTGGGAGGGGAGGGTGTCTGGGGATAAGAGCAAGTTGGGGCTGGAAGTCAGAACTTGTATTTTCTCAGTAGTAGAGCAGAGTTTGGGGAAGGAGAGCCAAAAGCTAAGGTTGAGATTGCTGAGTGTCAAGGAATAATGGGCATCATGTGGATTTAGGGTCCAATGAGGAGAGCCAGAGGTTGAAGGGTAAGACCAGGATCTTAAGGGGGAAAGTAGTATATAAGGTTAGGGAATCTGGGACAAAGAAACAGGATGCCTGGGTACTGGGAATCAAAGATTTAGGAACAGGCTTCCCTAGGGGGGAGTAAAGGCTCGATAGAATGGAAGAAAATGTGTGTGGGGTGGGAGTGGGGGAGAATGATGGAGGACCAAACACCAGAATCTCTTTAAGAAAGAGGTTAAGGGAGGAGATCTAAGGACTAAAAAGCTTGAGTGAGTAAAATAAGTTTACTGTAAAATCCCTATCCTCCTAGGTTGGCTCCCAAATGTTATATTCCCTTTTCCCAACTCCCCTCCCAGCCCAACCTCCCCATTCTAAATTTTGGAATCTTTTTTTTAAGTAGAACCTGAATATTTCAGGGAATGGTATAGGCAATTTGGTGGCAAAAATAAGAAGATGGGGTCCAGGGAGCAGGGGGAAAGAACCTTAAAGTATAAAGAGAAACTCATAAAGAAACAGTAAGACTATGGAGAAAACAATGGAGTATTTATAAGAGTGAGGTGAGACAGATTGAGAAAGAGTGAAAAGTTAAGGGTCAAAGATGAGGAGTAAAGAAAAAAGAAAAGAATAAATCCCAGAGGTGGACAAAGTTAGAGAAGCAAAGTTGTAATTAAAGGAGTGGAGGCTGGGTTATAGGAAGAGGGGACAGAATATTATTTCAGTCTCTCTCGCCCCCCCCCATTCAATCTTCCTAACATCTATATCCTCTTCCCTATACATCCCCACCCAACCCTACTCAGGACATATCCCCTAAAAATTGTTGTCATTAAATACACCCAAGTGCTTGTTCCCCTCACCCTGGCAGGAGGGCTTCGGGGTGTCCCACTGTCCCCGGGCACAGATGCTTCGGGAACTGCCCACTAGATGGAAACCGGGGTCACATCTGAAATCCACCCAGGCACCATCCAGGGCTGGACGGTTCCCTCCCCTGAGGAAAGCTGTCCCATTATCCAGTGTCAGATAAGACTTTGAACAGGTACGTACTGTAAAGAAATGGGGAGAGAAAAAGAGAGGCAAGTATACACAATATACATATATATGTATACATATATATATATACACACATATATACACATATATAATGAGTTTTGTCCTTTGATACATATAATTCCACGTATCTCCTTTGATATATGGATCAAAGAAGAAAGCTCTTTCATTTCAATGAGCAGGAAAGAAACTGGATTGGGAATATGGAGGCACAGACAGAATGCTTTCCAAGTAAGTGGGGAAAGGAAAGGACAAGATCCCAAGAGAGAAAGAACCCAAGATCTGTAGGCACACCAGAGAGAGGCCCTTTCTAAATATTAATTTATTAAACAAGCATTTAAGTAGCTATTACGTGTGGTGAACTATACCAGGTCCTCATGATAATAGGAAAAATAAGACATGTTCTTATTCTCAAGAAGTTTAGTTGATTATAACAGTTAAAACTCAGTTGTACATACTAATTAAATACTTATTAAGTTATAGATAATGCAATAACAATTTCTCTTTTTTATAAGTAGTAGATACATCTCTCCCAAAGGTTACTTAATCTAATATTAAAATCAAGTTCATAGGACCATAGCTTTAGAGCTGGAAGGAACCTTAGGGGTCATCTCTCCAATGCCCTCATTTTACAGATAAGGAAACTGATGACTAATCAGCTTAAGAGAATTGCCCTAAGTAACACAGTTAGCAAGTGGCACAGTCAGGATTTGAACCCAAGTCCTCTAACTCCTAATCCAGGACTCTTTCTACTGCACCATGATGCAGTAAACATATGTAGCTACATTGGGAGATGGGAGTAGCCAAGAGTGTGATGGGATGGGATGGATAAATTATGGATTTATGAATTTATTTTTGTAAGGTGCCACCAATAATAAAGTAAAATAAGAAAAATTCAATTAGCCATAGTCATAATGGACTATGTGGAGAATATGGAAAGAATGCTACAGGCTGATGACTTCATTATATCCCTAACAGCACATAGCACAGCTCTCTAAATATTTATTTTTATCTTATTTAAAATCCTTACTTGCACGATTGCAATGCCGAGGAGTTTGGGGGGAGCAGAGTGAGAGGGAGAAGGAGAAGGATTCCTTGAGGAAAAGGAAGGGCAAAAGGAGCCATTGCAAGTTTACTCACCACACCGGCTTGGCATGTCCATATCTGTCCAAGAACCATTGGAGAGACATTTTCGAACCTTGGGACCCACAACCTCACGATCCCCCCGGCACACATACTCAATCTCATAGTCAACGGGCAGGAAGTTGATTGCCCGAACCTGATCTCGGGTCAGGCCCCTGTAGCGGATCCCCCCTTCCCATGGTGGGTGTATAATTTGGCAGCCTGTCAGAGATGTAGGGGAAAGGGAAAAGGTAGTCAGTTTTAAAGAAACGTGATGCAAGAGAGCAAGGATCAATGGGAAATGTCACGAGGGAATAGAGGGAGGGATGGGAGTGGTGTTAAAGGTTAGGAAGAGGGGCCAGAGGGAAGATGGGAACAGAAAGACTGACTATGATTCGGGAGTTTAACAAGGAGCCAATAAGATCAGGGAAAGAATTGAGAGTTGTTCAAGTAGGGTGGGGAAAGGAAATGGAGTATAGTAAGAAGGAAAGGGCAAAATGGGTTGCCCCGAGCTAAGTTAAAATGAAGGGACAGATGGGCTGGGTTGAGATAGTGAATGTAAGAGCATGGAAACAGGGAAATGCAAGTGGGAGTGGTCAGGTATCTGGAGAGATTTTAGAGAAAGGTGCACCTTCTGAGGTTGTGTTGGAGTTCTGGGCCCCATCAGAACCCAAGGGAAGAAGGAGATGCAGTAGCAGCAGCAGCATCTGGATAAGAGGCACCCGGGTTAGGACAGAACTGAACCTCACTGGAAGCGGACCGGACGGGGTGCGGCTCTGTCTTTCATTCCCGTCCTAGGTCCTACAGTGTTTCCCTGGCTGCTGCTTGATTCAGCATCGGGACGTGTGGACAGCGCCCCGTGGAGGAGGCAGAGGCGGAGCACCGCGCCAAGTCGGGTTGAGGGGGAGGAGAAGAGAGATTATGTCCCCTCCCTCTTCCTCCTTTCCTAGGTACCCCACATCCTTTTGGGACTCTACCTTACCATCATCACCCCCGTACCCCCTCGTCCCCCTCCTCGGGAACCCATTTCCCACTCTCATCTGCTATACGGCATCTTCCACATCCCCTTTTCCATCTTTCTCCTCCGCACCATTTGTCCCCTACCTCATTTTTCACCTTCTTTCTAGCCTCTTATTACCCACTTCCTACCCAATCCCTCCCAACCTTTCCGTATTTCCTTCCATTCCTGCTCCCCTTCCCCATTCCTCTTTTCCTATTTCCTTTCCCCTTTCTTCCTCCATCTCCTCCCATGTCCTTTCCTCTCCTCCATCTCTCTTCCCTGCCCTCCTCCCACCAGGCCCTTCGCTCTCTTACCTCGGCGCTTTGGCCCAGCTCACCCGGCTCTTTCCCTGGCCCAGCTCCCCGCCTCTCCCCGGGCCTCAGGGCCCCAGACCGGGCCGCTCCTCCCTCCCCCCAACTCCTTTCTCCTTCTCCTCCTCCTCTTTTCCCTCCTGCCTCCAGTACACAGCGCTGGGCCGAGCAGGGGTCTTTTCCCTCCTCTCCCTCTCTTCTGCCCAACCCCCCCAGTCCTTCCTTCCCCCGGGCAGCGGCTGTAGCGGGAGCCCGGAGCCGGGAAAAGAGTAGGCGGCGCCGGGGACCCGGGAACCTCCGGGCGGAGGGAAGAGGGAGGGTGGAACGGAGGACAGGGAGGGGGACAGGGGAGAGGGCGCCGCCCACAACCGGAGCCCCGGGTACCGCCCCGGATCCCGGCCTCGCCCTGGACCGCCCACCGTGATGGAAGAGAGAGGTGGGGAGAGGGAGGCAAAGAGAAACCGCTTTGTGAGTCAAGAGCTGAAAAATGGGAGGAAACACTCGAAAACAGGGAATAAGACAGAGAAACCAAGCTCAACCTAGAGAAGAAAATTAGGCTGAGGGATTGGTAGAAGAGACTAGTGACTAGGGCTGAAAGCAGAGACTATGGGAAGGAAAGAGAGATGGATACATACAAATAGAAGCTGGGTTGGTCTGAAGGACACTAAGCCTGGGAGTAGAACAGAGGGGTGAGGGATGGAGATTGTACGAGTGAAGGGAGTGGGGTGAGGATTTAAAGAAGAGATCAAGAAAAGTAAACTGGGAAAGGAGAGATGCCAGAAGAAAAGACGGAGAGGTATAGGAACAGATGGATATAGGAACAGGTAGCACAGGGATGGATGCGACCTAGCCTAATGAAACAAGTACCAGATTTGGAGTCAGAAAGCCTGTGTTGAAATGTTGCCTTCCAGTTCAGATATTCTATGACATATACACAGGGCAGGAGACTGAAAGAGTCAGCAATTCAAGCAAAGGTGAGAGAGAGATGGAAGAAAATGGATAATATTTTGAGATAAATGGGGACAGAACACAGAACAGGGGGAAAGAGATTGCAAACTCCATGTGAGTAGAAACCACGTCTTATACTTCTTTTTTATGTAGCTCCAACAGTCTCTAACAAAGTTCTGGATACAAAGTAAAACTGAACCAATGTTTGGTGACTGAATGAGAATTGAAGAAAGAAACCAAGAAAAATTCACCCAAAATGCATTTATTGAGGATCCATTATGTTCAAAGCACTGTCTAAATCTCTGAGATCCTTAGAAAGTTTAGATAAAGCATAGTCCCTGCCCTAGGAGAGTTTATAATCTAGTTGGGGAGAGAAGCATAACAATACATAAATAACTATAAATACAATGTGGCTTGTCATATGTATAATAGAAGTGAAAAATGCTATGAGATCTGACAGTAAAGATTCCTGCTAATTGAAGCATCAGACAATTCATGGATCTTCGAGGAAGTGTCAAATAATAAAAGAACACCAGGTTTGGAGTCAGAGGACTTGGGTTCAAAGCATTTTGTTCAGTTGCTGGTTAGCTATGTATCCTCAGGCAAATCAATAACCTCTCTGGCTTTCAGTTTTCTCATCTGTAAAACAAAGGTTTGGACCGGGAACCTCTAAGGTTCCTTTCAGTTCTACATCTATGATCCTCTAAAGTAAGTGTTAAAGGAGAGGAGAGGGAGGGAGGGAGTGAGGAACAGAATTGGGAACTCAATGGGCAAAGACAATGAGGGGGACCATTCCAGTATGAGGCAACAACATGAGTGAAGGCATAAAATTAGAAAAGCCAGGGCCTTTTTAAGGAAACAGAATTTGACTAAAACATTGTATGTGTGTCAAGGAATAGTATTGGATAGATCTGGAAAGGTATGGTGATGCCAAACTATAGAAGATCTTGAATGATTTTTATATAGGGCTTTAAATTTTAATCTTCAAGTATTTGGCATCTCCTCGATAGGCAATAGACAATGAAGGATTTTGAGCAGAGGAGTGATATAACAAGGTCTATGTTTTGACACCTGGGGTACTTCCATGTGTAGACATCCAGAAAAAATACCCTAAGTTCAAGGCACTCTAAGGATCAGTATCCTCTCCAAACCATAGTTCATGAGTCCTCATCAATGTTTTTACTTGTTGTAAGCCAACCAGGAAGTACACAGTTCAAAGAACATGACATTTAGTGAAACAGTATAACAAATAACAAGACAAAGAAAAAAATCACCATAAGAATACATGAAATATACTCCCACAAGTTACCATACTACCAGTGAGCAAAGGGATACCTGCAGAAAACATACATAGAGGATATGTATGTATGTGTGTGCATATATACAAACATATAGACACGTATACATATATATGTGTGTATGTGTAAATATACATACATATGGAACATGTGTCAGAGGCAATTCATGTCTTCAAATGCTGCATAGCTCCTAATGTTATCTAGTGATTTCATCAAGCTGAATGTCTCTGCTGGTTTTGTGATTATCGATCTGCTGTCCTCTAATATTAGTTGGGCTTCAGCCCTTCAGAGCCATCTTTTGGGTTTTATGTTCCCAGCTACTAAGATGCAGTGGGTAGGTCTCTAGCTCAAAAGAACAGGTTTACAATCTTTTAATTAAGATATGCTGGGGGTTTTGTTAAGTCATTTTTCAGTCATGTCCAACTCTTCATGACCCCATTTGGGGGTTTTTTTGACAAAGATTCTGGAGTGGCTTACCATTTCCTTCTCCAGCTCATTTTACATATGAGGAAACTGAAGCAAACAAAGTTCAGTGATTTGCCCAGGGTCACACAGCTAGTAAATGTCAGAGGCCGGATTTGAACCCAGGTCATCCTGACTTCAGGGCAGGCACTTTATCTACTGCACCACCAAACTGCCCCAATTAGAGTAGGCAGTAATTCCTTGTACATTTGTATAATAGGCAGCAGTTAATGAGAAGAGGAGCACCCTCAGGACCTCAGATGTGTGACCATCTAGAAAAGAGTATAGGAATTGCTCTATCTGCTGCCCAGGAGCTACTTAGACCTGATTGAAGGACCATACAGTCCACCTCTATCCAGACTTACTCAGTGTTCCTTTGTAGATAATGAAGGTAAAGAGAGGCCATGTTTATTGTGTATTGGTGTGCTTAAATTTAAAAAAAAAACTGCTTGATTTGAATATTTTGGTTCTAAATGTTGCATTTTCAGAAAATTAGATTAAATTTAAACTAGAGCATAAGGCTTCAAGCCACCACACTTATCCAAGGAGAACTAACAAAGGCCTACAAAATGACCTGAAGCTAAGATTGTCCATTCTTTTTATTCACTTTTATTATGTCCATTGTTGATTCTAACTCTGTGGTTCCACACAACATTCTGATTTAAGATTAAATTCCTTTTAACTCTTGTTACATCCCTGATTGGAAACTTCTATTCACATAACCTATTTAAGAGATGTTAGTCAAAAAAAATTGCTACAGGAATTGTACAGAGGTTAAGGCAATAAAATCTCCTATCCCAAGATCTTACTTGATTTGCATGTAAATGAGGTTGGGAAATATTTCTGCCTTTATTGCACACACACACACACACTCACAAACACTACTTTTATACTATTTTCTAGCAAGTACAAAAACTAGTTGTCTCATAAGGAAGCTAAAACTGTGAAGAGTATGGTTTGGAGAGGGAAGAGAATAAACACATGAAAGATGAAAGACTTATGAGGATTTTATAATAACCTAGGAAAGTGACAAGAGTGGTAGTGGAAAAAGAAGTGAGGGCATGAGTGCAAGAAATATTGTGACTGTAGTATTGACAGAGATTAGTAACTAGATATTGGCATGAGAAAGAGAGAACCAAGACAAAGAAAACCTTAAAGTTTGGGACATGAGAGATTAGCTAGATAAATCGTGTCACTGACAAAAAGAGTGAGGTTATAATGAGGTGTAGGGAAGAAAAAAGCAGAGATCTAGTGAAGATGGCAGAGTGAAAGGAAGTTTTAGAGTCCAGTTCTCTCCCCATACCTCCTCAATAAAATATACCATACTGAATCCTGATCAAGAAAGCCAAGAAGTCATAATGAGTCATTTTTCCAGCCCAGAGCAGCTGAAGGAGATGGATAGAGGTCAGTGGATACTGGAGAGAAGTTCTAGCCATGAGCTCATGGCTGCAGCAGCAGAAGAGGGGAGCATTCCAGGGCCCAGGGACAGAGAGAGGTCGCAGATAAAACATCAGAAGGAGATCCCAGGTAGTTCCTGAGCAAGTGCAGGAATGAGTGCCTCCCACCACATAGTGTTGGGCCACAGATCCAGGGTGAAAAATAACATCCAAGGTGAAAAATAACAGAAGTAAGCATTGACTCTGGCAGTGACTGAGCCTAAAACAAGTTCTGGGAAGCACCTGGTAGCTGTGTGGGTCTGAGCCCAGGAGAAAAATGCAGCATTCCAGACCAAAAAGGAGCCATCAGTTCAACCACTCTGAACCTGCAAAGCCTCCCAGCATGACAACAGTGGTTGAATCCAGTGGCAAGCTATTGGAACTCTCAACAAGAAACAAGCCAATAGACCCAAACCTGTGTCAGGAGCTTGTAGAACTTAGATAAGGTGGTCAGTGACCAGATCACCTCCTGGATCCTACCACTTTGGGAGCACAGAAAGCTTTGAGGACCCCATATAGAGCTATGAAAACAGTAGAAGGAGGTAAGGGAACAGAAGCTCAGGCTAGATGTCCCCACTTCCCTCAAAATGTGCAAAGTCTAGTAATAACATAAAGTTCAAAGTGAAGAAGTAGGCTTGAAGAATGAACAAACAAAAAAATAGTCCCATCATAAAGAGCTACTATGGCAGCAAGGAAGCTCAAGACTCAAACTCAGAAGAAGAGAATGACAAAAAAGTATACAAGCAGGGGCAGAGCCAAGATGGCAGAGAAAAGGCAGGGACTCACCTGAATTCTCCCAAATTCTACTCCAAACAACTTCAAATAATACTTCAAAATGAATTATAGAGTGGCAGAACCCAAAAAGGATGGAGTGAAACAATTTTCCAGCCCAACACAACTTAGAAGTTTTGCAGGAAAGGTCTGTCACAACAAGGTAAGAGTGGAGCACAGTCCAGTGTAGCCAGGTCAGGCTCTGTCCAAGCAAAGTAGCAGCAGGCCTTGGGGGCAATAGAGTTAGTAGTACAGCGGAGGACTTCCTGAGCTCTCAGCACACAGACAGCAAGGAGGTCAGACAACTAATTACAAGATTATAGGGGTCCCCTTGCTGGCATTGGATGCAGGACTCTGTTGCATTACTCATACACAGATACAGAAAAGAACTACCTTCCAGCATCCACAGACCTGGGTTTCAGTCCCAGGATGAGCATTCGCACACCAGAGCTTGAAGCTGCAGGGGAGTGAGGACTCTGGTCACAGTTCCAGGGTGGAAAACAGTGCTTGTGGTCACTCACAGGCCAGAGCGTAGGCCAGGAGAGCAGTGACCACACCTTTCCTTAGATCATACCATGTTGGAAGAACTGAAAACTTACAAACTCCCAGAACTAGCTCTGAGAACAGCAGCAAGAAAGGCCTGAAGCTTGCAACAATGCCCCCTCCATCCTGGGAGCAGAGACCAACTTTAGCAGAAAGTTAAAAGTCAAGGAATAAGCTAGAAAATGAGCAAACAACTATTATGGCAGAGTAAATCAAAACACAAATTCAGAAGAAGACAATAAAATCAAAACTGCTACATCCAAAGCCTCAAAGAAAAATGTGAATTTTGTAGGCACAAAATAAAGGATTTTAAAATAAGAGAGGTAGAGGGAAAATTGGGAAAAGAAATGAGAGTAATGCAAGAAAATAATGAAAAAAGAGTCAACAGTTTGGTAAAGGAGGCACCAAAAAAATGAAGAAAATAACATCTTAAAAAAGAGAGTAAGATAAATGGTAAAAGAGACACAAAAATCCACTAAACAGAATTCCTTAAAAAGAAAATGGAAATGGAAAAGGTGGTACAAAAATTTATGGAAAAAAGAACTCTTTAAAAAGTAGAATTGGCCAAATGGAAAAAGGAAGCACAAAAACTCACTGAAGAAAATAATTCCTTAAAAATTAAAATTGGGCAAATGGAAGATAATGACTCCATGAAACATCAAGAAACAATAAAACAAAATAAAAAGAATGAAAAAATAGAAGAAAATGTGAACTATCTCATTGAAAAAGCAACTGAACTGGAAAACAGATCCAGGAGAGATAATTTAAGAATTATTGGACTACCTGAAAGCCATGATTAAAAAAAAAAAAGCCTAGACATGATCTTTCAAGAAATTATCAAAGAAAACTGTCCTGATATTCTAGAACCAGAAGGTAAAATAGAAATTAAAAGAATCCACCAATCACCACCTGAAAGAGATCCCAAAATGAAAAATCCCAAGATTATTATATTCAAATTCCAGAGCTCCCAGGTCAAGGAGAAAATGTTGCAAGCATCCAGAAAAAAAAATTCAAATATCATAGAGCCAAAGTAAGAATCACACAGGATTTCATAGCTTCTACATTAAAGGATTAGAGGGCTTGGAATATGATATTCTGGAAGGCAAAGGAGTTAGGATTACAATAAAGAGAATAACCTACCCAGCAAAACTAAGTATAATCCTTCAGGAGAAATAAAATGGACATTCAATGAAATAAAAGATTTTCAAGCATTCCTGATGAAAAGACCAGAGCCAAATAGAAAATTTTACTTTCAAATACAAGACTCAAGAGAAGCATAAAAAGGTAAACAGGAAAGAGAAATCATAAGTGATTCAATATGGTTAAACTATTTACATTCCTACATGAGAAGATAATACTTGTAATTCCTAAGGACTTTTTCATTATTAGGGTAGTTAGGAGTATACATAGATAGAAGACAGAGTTGTGAGTTGAATGTAATGAGATGATATCAGTAAAAATAAAATTAAGAGATGAGAAAGAGGCATGTACTGAGAGAAGGGGAAAGGGAGAGGTAGAATAGGGTAAATTATGTCACATAATTTGCACAAAAAGGTACAAAAGAACTTTTACAGTGGAAAGAAATATGAAGGAAGTTGGGGGGGTAGAGCACTTAAACCTTACTCTTATCAGAATTGGTTCAAAGAGGGAATAATATACACATGTTGGGAATAGAAATCTATCATACCCTACAGGAAAGTAGCAGGGGAAGAGGATAAGAGAAAGGGGTTGAAGGAAGATGATAGAAGGGAGAGTAGATTGGAGGAAGTGGTAGTCAGAAACAAAACACTTTGGAGAATGGACAAAGTAAAAGGAGGAGGGATAGCATAAATGGGGGAAAAGGATGAAGGAAAATAGTAATCATAACTGAAAAAAAATTACAGCAAAGTTTCTCTGCTAAAAACCTCATTTCTCAAATATATAGAGAAATCCAATCAAACTACCAAAAATTATTTTATAGAGTTAGAAAAATCACAACAAAATTATTCTGGAAGGATGAAAGGTCCATAATATCAAGAGAAATGATGAAAAGAAATGCAAGGGAAGGTGGCATAGCCATACTAGATCTAAAACTGTATTATAAAGCAGCAATCATAAAAATTTGGTACTGGCTGAGAAAAGAGCGGTGGATCAGTGGAATGGGTTAGGTACATAAGACACAGAAGTCAATGAGTGTAGTAATCTACTGTTTGATAAACCCCAAAACTCCAACTTCTGGGATAAAAATTCATTATTTGACAAAAACTTCTGGGAAAACTGGAAGATGGTATGGCAGAAACTAGGATAGACCAACATCTTACACTGTATACCAAGATAAGGTCAAATTGGGTACATGATTTAGACATAAAAGAGGAGACTATAAGCAAATTAGGAGAGCAAGGAATAATCTACCTGCCAGATTCATGGAGAAGGGAAGAATTTATGATCAAACAAGAGATGGAGAACATTATGAAATGCAAAATGGATAATTTTGATTACATTAAATTAAAAAGTTTATGCACAAACAAAGCCAATGCAACCAAGATTAGAAGGGAAGCAGAAGACTGGGAAACAATTTTTACAGCCAGAGTCTCTGATAAAGGCCTCATTTCTCAAATATATAGAGAACTGAGTCAAATTTATAAACATACAAGTCATTACCCAATTAATAAAGGGTCAATAGGCAGTTTTCAGATGAAGAAATTAAAGCTTTCTATAGTCACATGAAAAAATGCTCCAAATCACTATTGATTAGAGAAATGCAAATCAAAACAACTCTGAGGTACCACATCAGATCTATCAGATTGGCTAACATGACAAAACAGGAAAATGATAAATGTTGGAGATGTGGGAAAATTAGAACACTAATGCATTGTTGGTGGAGTTGTGAACTTATCCAACCATTCTGTAGAACAATTTGTAACTATTCCCAAAGGTCTATAAAACTGTGCATACCCTTTGACCCAGCAATACCACTTCTAGGTCTGTATTCCAAAGAGATCATTAAAATGAGAAAAAGACCCACATGTACAAAAATAGCAGCTCTTTTTGTGGTGGCCAAGAATTGGAAATTGAGGGGATGCCCATCAATTAGGGTAGGGCTGAACAGGTTGTAGTATATTAATGTAATGGAATATTATTGTTCCATAAGAAATGATGAGGTGATGGACTTCAGAAAAACCTGGAAAGACTTATATGAACTGATTCTGACTGAAGTGAGCAGCAGCAGAAGAGCATTGTACACAGTAACAGCAACATTATATGATGACCAACTTTGATAGACTTAACTCTTCTCAGCAATACAAGGATCTAAGACAATTCTAAAAGACTCATGATGGAAAATGCTACACACGACCAGAGAAAAATCTATGAAGTCTGAATGCAGATCAAAGCATACTATTTTCTCTCTTTTTTTAATTCTTTCTTGTGGTTTTTCCCTTTTGTTCTAATTCTTCTTTATGAGATTATTAATGTGGAAATAAATTACAAGATTACTAATATGTTTAATATGATTGTACATGTACAGCTATATCAGATTGCATGCCATCTTGGGGAGGGGACAGTGGAGGGAGGAGGAGAAAATTTAGATCTCAAAATAGAAGTGAATGTTGAAAACTAAAAACAAATAAATAAATTAAATTAAAATTAAAACAAGTGATAGGATACTCTATAGCCAGGTCCAACTCTCTATAAAACTGTTAAGTTCATCTTTGGCAACTCCTGCTTTTATTTTCTATATCCTTTTTCACTTCTATTTTATATTCTACCTTTTGCTTTCCTCATAGCAACCAGTTTTGCCTAGCTGCTGCTCTATAAGGAAGAAAACAGATTAAATAAGTTACTAGCATTTTAGTGTTAATTTGCTCAATCTATTTCCTTCCCTAGGAGTATCTACATTAAAAAAAAGTATCAAATAAAAAAAAAAGAAATAATGAGCAAGACACTCGCAGAAAAACCTGCGAAAATATACATGAACTCATGCAAAGTGAAATGAGCAGAACCAGGAGAATATTGTACACAGTAACAGCAATATTACACAATGATCATCTGTGAATCTATTCTCAGCAATACAATGATCCAAGACAATTCCAGAGGACTTATGATGAAAAATGTTGTCTACCTCCAGAGAAAGAACTGGTGGAGCTGAATGCAGATGGAAGCATACTTTTTTAAAAACTTTATTTTTCTTGGGTTTTTTTGGTCTGTGTTTTCTTTCATAACATGATGAATATGGAAATATTTTGTATTACTGCACATGTATAACCTATATCAAATTCTGAATAAGAGAGGAGAGGAAGGGAGGGAGAAAGAGAATTTGAAACTCAATTTAAAAAGTGAATATTAAAAATTGTTTTTACATGTAATTGGGGGGAAAATAAAATATTAAATAAAAAAAGAAAAATGTATAAGCAAAGCCTCAAAAATAAATGCAGCTTGGGCACAAATACAAAAGAATTTCTAGAGAGTTAAAACAAAATTTAAAGAAGGAGCTAAAAAAAGTAATAAGTTTAAAAGCCAAATGAGGGAACAAAGATGGCAGAATAGAGGAAACACTATAGCTGAGCTCTCCCAGCATTTCCCTCCAAACAACTTTAAAATAATGTGTCAAATTAAATTCTAGAACAACAGAACCAACAAAAGACCAGGATGAGACATTTTTCCAGCCAAAGACAACTTAAGAGGTTGGAAGGAGAGGACTGTGACATTAGGGTAGGACTGGCCAAGAGCCCACATGACAGCAATACCACTTTGCTTTAAAGGAAGCAGCTTCAGAAGCTTTCAAGCCATAGATGGTAAGGGGATTGGGCAACTGTTCAGAAAGAAATTACACAGTGCTAGCACAGTGTGCAAGACTGGGCACTGTTAGACAACTCCATTGCCTATACCCACTTCTGGATCACAATTCTAGGGTAGAGAGGAGTCACAAGGGATCAAGACCCTTCCTGGGTCAGGATAAGAAAGCAGACCAGGATAGCAGAAACTACACCTCTCCCTGGATCCCATCACCTTGGAAGTGCCAAAAACTTCCAAACTCCTAGTTTTACCTCTGAAAACAGCAGTATGAATAAGCCTGAAACTTTGGACAGTGTGCCCTTCCCCCTTCCCACCCCAGGAACAGAAACCAACTTTAACATAAAGTTCAAAGTCAAGAAATAAGGCAGGAAAAATGAACAAACAAAAAAGAAAAGAACCCAAGCATAAAAAGTTACTATGGTGACAGGGATGATCAAGACACAAACTCATAAGAAGGCAATGATGTCAAAATAGTTATAATCAAAGAAAAAAATTATATGTAAATGGAACACAAGCCCAACAAGAATTCATGGAAGAACTACTATATATATATATACACACACATATATATACATTAAATCAAATAAGAGGAGTAGAGGAAAAATAAATGATAGCAATGCAAGAAAATTATGAAAAGACAATTAACAAATTGGAGAACTGGAGAGAGGGGGAGAGGGAGAGAGAGAGAGAGAGAGAGAGAGAATGAATACTGAACAAAATAACACCTTAAAAAAAAACAGAATTGGCCAAATGGTAAAGGAGGTATAAAACTTCACTGATAAAAATAATTCCTAAAAAACAGAATTAGCCAAATGGAAAAAGTGTTGCAGGCACTCACTGAAGAAAATAATTCCTTAAAAATTAGAATTCAGCAAGTGGAAGCTAATGACTCCATGAAACATCAAGAAACAATAAAACAAAGTCAAAAGAATGAAAAATAGAAAAAAATGTGAACTATCTCATTGGAAAAACAACTAAACTTGAAAACAGATCCAAGAGAGATAATTTAAGAATTACTGGATTACCTGAAAGCCAAAATTAAAAAAAAGAGCCTAGACATCATCTTTCAAGAAATTATCAAAGAAAACTACCCCAACACCCAGAAACAGAGGGTAAAATAGAAATTGAAAGAATCCACCAATCACTTCCTGAAAGAGACCCCAAAATGAAAATTCCCAGGAATATTATAGCCTAATTTCTAAGCTCCCAGATCAAAAAGAAAGTACTTCAAGCAGCCAGAAAGAAGCCATTCAAATACCATAGAACCAAAGTAAGGATCACACAAAATTTAGCAGCTACCATGTTAAAGGAGCAGAGGGCTTGAAATATGATATTCTGGAAAAATGGATATTTAATGAAATAGCAGACTTTCCAGTATTCCTGATGAAAAGACCAGAGCTGAATAGAAAATTTGACTTTCAAATGCAGGACTCAAGAGAAGCATAAAAAGGTAAATAAGAAACAGGAGTCATAAGGGATTCAATAAGGTTATACTGCTTACATTTTTACATGGGAAGATAAGAGCTTTGTCATTATTAGGGCAGTTAGAAGGAGTCAACATAGAGAGCATGATGAGTTGATAATGTTAGGTGAGAAAAAGGAATGCTCTAGGAGAAGGGGAAAAGGAGAAAAAGAATGGGAAAAAGTATCTCACACAAAAGAGGCATGCAAGGAAGAGCTTTCACAGTGAGGAGGAAATGGAGGAGGGGCAATGCTTGAACCTCACTCTCATCAGAATTGGTTCAAAGATGGAAGAATACACACACACTTAATAGTGTATAGAAATCTATCTTACCAAACAGTAAAGTAGGAGGGGAAGAGGATAAGGGAAAGGGGAGGTAATATATGGGAATAAGGGAAGAGACAAAAAGGAAGAGAGAGAGAGAGAGAGAGAGAGAGAAGAAAATGGAATGGAGGGAAATGCCTAGCTAGTAATCATAATTGTAAATGTCAATGGGATGAACTCACTCATAAAACAGAAGGGGATAGCAGAATGGATTAGAAACCCTAATCCAACAATATGTTGTTTATAAGAACATACTTGAAACAGAGAGACACACACAGTTAAAATAAGGGACTAAAGCAGGATCCATTGTGCTTCAGCTAAAGCAAAAAAAAAAAAAAAAGGTGGGGGGGAGGGTGCAATCATGATCTCAGACAAAGCAAAAGAAAAAGAAAAAATATACCCAATTAAAATATAATCAAAGAGACTACATTTTACTAAAAGGTACCATAGACAATGAAGTAATATCAATACTAAACTATAAATGCGCCAAATGGCAGACCATCCAAATTCTTACAGGCACAAATAAGGCAGCCAAAATGAGAAGGAAAGCAGGAAACTGTGGGGAGGTGGGGAGTTTTATAGCAAATTTATCTGATAAAGGCCTCATTTCTCAAATATATAAAATTTGTAAAAATAACAGCCTTTCCTCAATTGATAAATGGTCAAAGGATATGGACATGCAATTTTTAGAAGAATAAATCAAAGCTATGAATAGTCATATAAAAATGTTCTAAATCACTATTGATTAGAGAAATGCGAATTAAAACAACTCTTAGGTGCCACCTCACTTGCCAGATTGGCTAACATGACAGAAAAGGAAAATAACAAACACTGGCAGTGATATGGAAAAATTGGGACACTAATCCACCCATTTTGTTGACAATGTTGTCCTTTTCAGAATTTATGCCTTGATGTTCACTGTTCCCATAATAAGAATCCATGGTACGTTTCTTTTTGCTTGTGGTGCTTGCTTATTTCCTGGCCTTTAAAAAAATTGAGCCTCCTACTGGGGAGCAGGGGGCACTGATCCAAGCTCCTTGTGCTGGGAGCCTGGGGCCTAGTCACTGGCTTTGTGTGCTGGGGCCTTCAATGCTGGCAGTTGGAGGCTGTAGGGTTCTGACAGCATACCTGGTGTTGGGCTGGAATCAGCCACACTGGAACTCTAAGGGTAAGGTTGGGTAGTCTGGCCCCTGGAGGTTGCCTGCTTACCTGGGCCTTTCCTTTCACTTTCTTCAGCTCCTTGCAGATGGATGTTTGACTGCTGCAAGATGTTTCTCCACCTGGAGCTTTCCCTCTTGGAGTTGTGCTTACCAGAGTTTTGCTGAGGCACTGGGAGACTTGGCTGCCGGAGAACACAGTGGCACGTGGTGGTTTTCTGAGCCTGTTTCCACTGGTTCCCCTGCCTATACTGAGGCACTCGGGGGTCCTGGTGTTGGGGCTTGCCTGCTCCACCACCTGGGGTTCAGGATCTCCCTCTGGTATGCTGAAGTGGGGCTTTCTTCTAGCTTGCTGGGACATCTCCTATTCTGTACTGCTTCCCCCTCCCCCAGGGCAAGAGGGTCCTTTCCTGTTAATCTCTCAAGCTTCCTGGGCTATAGGACTGCTGCACTTTTTTCTAGTCTTTCTACTGGTTCAGCTGTTCCAGGGTTTTTCCTGTGGCTACATTTTCTGGGCTTTCAGAGGTTAATGAGGGAGAGTGAAAGCAACTTACTTCTTACTCCGCCATCTTGGCTCTTTAATCCAACCATTTTGGAGAGCAATTTGGAACTGTGCTCACAAAGCTATTAAACTGTGCGTTCCCTTTGACCAAGCAATGCTACTACTAGGTCTGTATTCCAAAGAAATTTAAAAAAAAAAAAAAAAAAAGAGGAAAAGGAGCTGTATGTAAGGTGGCATGGATCCAATTTGATACAAGTTCCCAGAATCCATGGCCATAAACAATCTCACTGCGCTTGAGTATCTTTATGTAACCAAGTTGATGTAAACATTTAAGTTTAATCTGTAAATACCCCTACAACACTTGCACCAGGAGTTTCTGGTTAACATATGGCCTTCTTTGTCTGTTTCTCTATAAATCAAATGAGCAGTGGTCAGTGAATACAAAATGTGAAAGTGAAAAGCTATGCTTGTCTCGACCTGCCACCATCAAGGCTTACGGGGATGCTGTAGGAGCTGAGTTCCCTCACCTCCTCCCCAACTCGCTGCCATCAGGAAGAATAAGGAAAATTAACCCCTTTTCATGTCTCCACTGCTATCCTTCTGTCTGTCTGGATCTAGAGTGAACCTGCTAGAGGCTGGAGCTGAGGAGCTCCTGCATTACAAAAGCTATTTGTACAAAAATATTTATAGCAGCTCTTTTTGTGGTGGCAAAAAATTGGAAAATGAAGGTATGCCCACCAATTGGGGAATGACTGAACAACTTATGGTCTGTAAATGTGATAGAATATTATTGTATTATACAAAATGATGACAGAGATGGTTTCAGAAAAATCTGAGGAGACTTGTATAAACTGATGCAAAGTGAAGTGAGAAGAAGCAGGAGAACAATTTCTACAATAATAGCAATACTGTAGAGGTAAACTTAGAATTGATAACTCTGATCAACACAATGGCCCATCACAATTCCAGAGGAATACTGATGAAACATGCTTTCCACCTGCAAAGTGAAACATATTTTCTTTTCTTTCCTTTATTTTTTTCTAGACATTTTTAAAGCAGAAATTTGTTTTGCATGACTATGAATATTTGTGATATATTTTGTTTATCTTGCCTTCTCAATAGGTAGGGAAGGGGGAAGAAAGAGAAAGAGAATTTGGAACCAAAAATAAAATAAAACTGAATCAAATACATAAATAAAAATAGAATAATAAGTTTGGAATATTTTGAGTTTGAGTTACTGGTAAGACATTCAAGTAAAAATATAGTGTAATAAAATAACACAAGGTGATAGATAGTTCAGGAAATGGCAAGAGTAGCAGAGAGCCAAGTTCTTCCTCCACAGTTCTTCCAAAAAGATCTAGAAAACATCGAACCCAGTTCTGATCAGGAAATCTTTTTTTTTTTAATCACAAGGAATCATTTTTTTCCAGTCCAGTTTAGCATAGGGAGATAGAGAGGGAAAGATTTGTGGACACTGGGGATGGGATCTGGCTGGGATATGTGAGGGAGGGCAAGGCATAGAGCATTTCAGTGCACAGGAACCGAAAAAAAAAAAAAAAAAAAACCAAGACTGTGTCCAAGAAAAAGAAGAGTTCCCAGACCCATAACCTGAGACCCTGTGAGGGATAGAAGAACAGTTGCCAACTGACAGCTCTGTTGCTCACTATCTAGATCTAGGTCACAGACCCATGGCAGACCGAGGACCAGATCTGTGTCCAGGGATGATAATCTAGGGGCAAAAGCAGTCTCAGGTCTTAGGCTATGTACTGAGCAAGGAACAAGTTCAAAAGCAAAGAGTGGTTGTGTGGCTCTGATCCCAGGAGTGAAGAAAAGATTTCAATTCCAGCCCACAGCCCAGGTCTAAAACCTACAGTGCAATAAATAGCACAAAAATCCTACACTAAAGGGAACTCTACAATTCTGCCATTCTCAATCTGCAGAGCTTTCTATTTATCTTCTGGAACTTCCAGCAAAGGGCAAGACAACAAGAGTGTTAAGTAGACCCAAACCCAGGTCAGGAATTTGCCAAGCTCAGACCAGGAAGGGCAGTGTACTATGTCCTTAATGAGATCATTTTGGAAGCAGGTTTGCAGGTCCTCAGCATGGTCTGTCCCTGAGATCCTGAAATAACAAACCACTCAATATTCCAAGAAATCAGCAGAAGAAACCAAGAGGACAAAAATTCAACTGAAACATTTTCCACCCACCCCCCAAAAGTGCACACAGCACAGCACTAACATAAAGGCCAAAGTCAAGAAGTGGGCTGGAAAAATGAGCAGAAAACAAAAAACAAAAACCACCATAAAAAAACTATGCTGAAGATACAAACCCAGAAGAAGAAAATTATTCAAAAGCATTTATAAGGAAATCCTCACAGAAAAATATAGCTTGTGCACAAGTCTAACCAAAATTCCTAAAAGAGATGAAGCAGGAGGTGAAAGAGAGAGAAAAAGCTTTCTAAATGATGTTAAAAACCAAATGAGAATGCTAGATGAAAAACTGGGAAAAGAAATGAGAGTTGTGGAAGAAAGATTTGGGAAGAAAATTAATATATTGGAACAGAGGATATAAAACCTTACCCTAGGGGGAAAAATTCCCTGAAAATTAGAATTGATGAAATAGAAGCAGATGACTCCATGAGACAACAAAAAATATTGAAGTTAAAAGACTGAAAAATAAGAGCTCTCATAGACATCTCCTAGCAAAGGCTATGAAAGTCTAGAAAACAGATTGAAGAAAGTTCATTTAAGAATCAATGTCTGAAAGCTATGACACCCCAAACACACAAAAAAAGGCATAGACATCATATGTCAAGAAATCAAAATCAGCAACAACAAACAATAAACAAAACCTATCCAAATCTCTTAGAATCACAGGACAAAGTAGAAAAAGAAAATCTCCCAGTCACCTTCCAAAAGAAATTAAAAAAAATAAAGCCTCCAGAAATATTATAGCCAAAATCCAAAGCTCCTAACTCAAGAAAAAAAAAATATAAGCAACCAGAATGAAAGAATTCAAATACCAAGGAGCTTTAGTGAGGATCACGCAAGATATAGCAGCCATCACTATAAAGAAACAGTGGGTTGAAAATACTATATTCCAGAAGGCAAAAGATATAGGCTTACAACCAAGAATAATTTAACCAGCAAAGATGAGTATAATTCTGCAAGGAGAAAAGTAGACCTTTAACAAAAAACGATTCTTGGGCTTTCATGGTGAAAAGACCAGATCTGAAAAGAAACCTTTAAATACAAACATAAGAATCAAAAGAAACATTAAAAAGTTAAACATGAGTGAGCAGTTTTAAGAAACTGAACAAGAAGATAACACACATAATCTTCTCAGAACTCTATCATCATTAGGGATCATAAAGAAAGTCTTATTGGGGCAGCTAGGTGGCACAGTGGATGGAGCACCAGCCCTGGAGTCAGGAGGACCTGAGTTCAAATGCAACCTCAGACACATAACACTTGCTAGCTGTGTGACTCTGGGCAAGTCACTTAACCCCAATTGCCACACACACACACAGACACACACACACACACACACACAGTCTTATTAAACAGAGGACTCCTGGGATGGTTCTGTTATGATGATCTTAAAATAAGAATAAAAAGGGAGGGAAGAGAAGTACACTGCAGAGGGAAGGGGAAAGAGGAAAGACAGGGAAAATTAACTCACTTGATTGGGGTGTACAAGTGGAAGTCTACACAAATAATGATAAAGTTGTTGGCATGAAGTAGGCAACATGAACTTCACTCTAATTTGAACTGATTAAAAGAAGAAAGAATATACACAAACAGTTGAGTACAGACATATATTTCAATCAACAGAGAAGCATGAGGGAAAGGGGAGAAGGGGAAGAAGAAAGTAAGAGAAAGGGAAGATTAAGGGAGGAAATAGTCTTAAGCAAAAGAAATTCTTAAATATTGGATGGGAAAAAAAGAAAAGGAAACATATAAGAGAATAAGACGAAGGAAATACCCAATTAGCAGCCATAACTGGGAATGTGAATGGGAGAAACTCACCCACAAAACAGAAAAGGAAAGCAGAATGGATTAGAAACCAGAATCCAATTATATGTTGTTTATGAAAAAATGCAACTTGAAACAGAAAGATGCACTTAAAATTAAAATGATGGGCTAAAGCAAAATCTAAAGCATGCTTCCACTGAGTAAAAAAGGAAGAGGTTGCAATCACAATCTCAGACAAAGCAACAGTAAAAAAAAAAAACCAGACTTAATTAAAAGAGATAAATAGAGAAACTACATTTTGCTGAAAAGTAGATAGGCACCAAATGGCCTAGCATTTAAAATGCTTAAAATAAAAGTTAAATGAGTTCTTAGAAGAAATAGTAAAACTATAATCTTCAATTTACCCCCCTCAGACCTAGAAAAAAAATCTAATTAAAAGGTAAACAAAAAAGAAGTGAAGGAGCTGCATGGAATTTTTTAAAAGTTAGATATGATAGACCTCTGAAGAAAAGTGAACTGGAATAGAAAGGAGTATACATATGTCTTAGCTATAAACAGCATCTTAACAAATATTGACCATGTAATTAAGGCATAAAATCATCATAAACAAATACATAAAAATTAAACTCATATTTTATATACCACAGTATAATAAAATTATAAAATATAATAAAGAGCACTGGTAAAATTATTAAAATTAACTAGAGACTAAATAACTTAATCTTGTAGAATACATAGATTAAATTATGAAAACAATAATTTCATTAAGATAATGACAATGAGATAACATATCAAAAATTCTGAGATGCAGCCAAAGCAGTCCTTGAAGGGAATTTTATATATGTAAACACTTGCATCAATAAAAGAAAGGTAAACCTTACATAAACTAATTTTTAAAAAATAAAGGAAAAAAACTGCATTTCCAGTATCAAAAATGAAAAAAGTTAATTCACAACCAATGGAGAATAAATACATTGCTAAGAACTATTTTACCTAATTATATGCTAATAAAACTGACAATCTGAATGAAATGAATAAACAATTACAAAAATATAAAATTCCCAGATTAACAAAATAAGAAATAGAGGGCTTAAATTACTTAATCTTAGGGGCAGTTAGGTGGTGCAGTGGATAGAGCTCCAGCCTTGGAGTAAGGAGGACCTGAGTTCAAATCCAACCTCAGACACTTGACATTTACTAGCTGTGTGACCCTGGGCAAGTCACTTAACCCCGATTGCCTCACAAAATAAATAAATAAATAAATTATTCAATCTTAGAAAAAGAAATTGAATAAGCCATGAATGAACTCCCAAAGAAAAAAAATCCAATACTAAATGGATTTACAATCAACTTTTATCAAATATGTAAAGAACTATTCATTCCAATGTTACATAAACCATTTGAAAAAATAGGAAAAGAAGAGATCCTACCAAAGTCCTTCTATGAAACAAATATCATCTTGATGGTTTCAGAAAAACCTGGTAAGACTTATATGAACTGACACAAAGTGAAGTGAGTAGAACCAGAAAAATTTCTACAGTAACAACAATAACGCAAAGGCAAACAATTTGGAAAGACTTAAGAATTCTGATCAATACAATGATCGACTATAATTCCAAAGGCTTCATGATGAAACATACTGCCCACCTCATGCTAGGAAGCTGACAGACTTAGAGTGCTGATTGAGAAATAATTTTTTTAAACATAGTATGGAAATTTGTTTTGCTTGACTATACATTTGCAACAGGGTTATTTTCTTGCTTTCTTAATGGAGACTGGGGAGAGGACGTGGGAGAGAAGAAAAAAAAAGAAATTTTCACTTGAATATAAAATAAAATTTAATTTAAGAAATATGTAGCACAGGCAGTTAGAGATATAGCTCCACAGCTCTGATTGAATTGGAAATATAGATCAAATGAGATAACATACCTAGCGTTTATAATCACTGGGGAGCTTTATCCTAACTCCCACTTGTACTGATGAGTCATGGCCCCCAGGACAAGACTAACCTACCTATCTCTCTCAAGGTCCTAGAATACCCCTGGGGGGAAGTAGGGTTCTTTAATGCCATCAGCTAGAGGTCCCATTCTGGAGTGTTCTCCCCTAAAATAAATCACCAATGGTGAGTGGAATTGTGAATCTATCTGGGGGGACGGTTGGGATGTAAAAAAAAAAATTTCCTTGCAAGAGTGAGGATTCTGTTGAGAATATATAACATTAATTTGTAGTAGAGTCAGTCAGCACAGTTTTAGTACTTTCTCCAGTTTCATTCAACACCACAAAAACAAGAAAGAGAACAGCAGATGATGACAATAATCCAAGGCTGGATCTGAGCACGGCAAGATCAGTTATCTGACAAGGGAGCAAAGGATTGGAGAGAAGATAGTGTCAAACTGAATTGGTTCACCAAGGAAATGTTTTTAAACCATTTTACTTCTTCAGTAATTCAACAACTTTTAGACCATTTACAAACCTTAATTTTCCTATTGCTATTGTAAGATCCTTCTTCAAAAACTAGCAAGTTGATACATTATGAAAGGGACTGAATTGTATCAATACTGATATTCCTGATATAAAAAAAAACAGAAGGTAAAAAATAAGTTATACTTAAATGGATAAGTAATAGTATATAGGTTCTTCTTCCTCAGGCAAATAAAGTAATTGGTGCAGTTTGTTTTGTTGTGTGCCTGAAGACAATAAGATACATTATTTTTACAGGATACCTGATCACCTCAACTTTCAGTGCTCACAATGAACATAAGTAAAAAAGCCATCATTCAGTCTGCCAAAAAAAAAAACATTGATTTTAAGAGCTGGGGGGAAGGCAGATCAGGGGAGGTGGTAGACAGAAGCAAAAACACTGGTGAGGAGGGAAAGGGTGAAAGGAGAGAAGACAAACAGAAGGAAAATAGAATAGTGGGAAAAACACAGTAATCATAACTGTGAATATGAATGGGATGAACTCTTCTATAAAATAGAAACAGATAGCAGAGTGGATCAAAAAACAGAACCCTACAATATGTTGTTTACAAAAAATGCACTTGAAGCAGAGAGACAGACACAGTAAAGGTAAAGGGCTGTAGCAGAATCTATCATGCTTCAGATGAAGTAAAAAAAAAAAGCAGGGGTAACAATCCTGATTTCAGACAAAGTAAAAGCAAAAATACACCTAATTAAAAGAGATAAGGAAAGAAACTACATCTTGCTAAAAGGTACCATAGACAATGAAGTAATATCAATACCAAACATATATGCACCAAGTGGTATAGCATCCAAATTCTTAGAGGTTAAATGAGTTACAGAAATAGACAGGAAAACTGTACTAGTGGGGGACCTCAACTGTCCCCTCTTAGAACTTGACAAATCCAACCAAAAAAATAAACAAGAAAGAAACTAAGGAGAAAAATAGAATATTAGAAAAGTTAGATATGACAGACGTTTAGACAAAACTGAATAGGAACAGAAGGGAATATACCTTTTTCTCAGTAGCACATGGCACCTACACAAAAACTGACCATGTATTAGGGAATAAAAACCTCAAAATCAAATGTAGAAAGGCAGAAATATTAAATGTATTCTTTTCAGATCATAATGCAATAAAAATTACATTCAACAAAGGGTAGTAGAAGAATAGATTAAAAATTAATTAGAAAATAATCTAATCCTAAAGAATAAGTAGGTCAAAAAAACAAATCATTGAAACAATCAATAATTTCATTAAAGAGAATCACAATACTGAGACAACATCCCAAAATTTATGGGATGCAGCGAAAACAGTACTTAGGGGAAAGTTTATTTTTCTAAGTTCTTACATCAACAGAATAGAAAAAGAACAGATCAATGAATTAGGCATGCAACTAAAAAAAAAATAGAAAAAGAACAAATTAAAAATCCCTGACTGAGCACCTAATTACAAATCCTGAAAATCAAAGGTGAGATTAATAATTGAAAGTAAAAAAAAAACTATTGAACTAATAAACAAATCTAAGGGCTGGTTTAATGAGACATTGGTTAATTTGATTTAAAAAAAAAGAAAGAAGAAAACCAAATATTCATTATCGAAAATGGAAAGGGTGAAATCACCAAATTAAGAAATTAAAACAATCATTAGGAAATATTTTTGCCTAATTATATGCCAATAAATCTGACAATCTGAGTGAAATAGATGAATATTTATAAAAATATAAATTATCCAGATTAACAGATCAGGAAATACAATGCCTAAATAATTGCATCTTAGAAAAAAAAATTGAACAAGTCATCAATGAACTCCCTAAGAAAAAATCCCTAGGGCCCGATGAGTTCACAAGTGAATTCTACCAGACATTTAAAGAACAATTAATTCCAATACTATATAAACTATTTAGAAAAAATAGATGAAGGAGTCCTGCCAAACTCCTTTTATGACACAAATATGGTGCTGATACCTAAACCAGGAAGAACTAAAACAGAGAAAGAAAATTATAGATAAATTTTCCTAAAGAATATTGATGCAAAAATTTTGAACAGTATACTAGCTAGGTGATTACAGCAATATATCACAAGGATTATACACTATGACCAGGTGGGATTTATACCAGGAATGCAGGGTTCTTTTAATACTAGGAAAACTACAGACATAATTGACCATATCCATAACAAAACCAACAGAAAGCATATGATTATTTCAATAGATGCTGAAAAAGCTTTAGACAAAATACAGCACTCATTCCTATTAAAAACACGAGAGAGCATAGTAATAAAGGGAGTGTTCCTTAAAATGATAAGCAATATCTATCTAAAACCATCAGCAAACATTATCTGTAATGGGGATAAGCTAGAAACCTTCCCAATGAGATCAGGGGTGAAGCAAGAATGCCCATTATAGTGACTATTATTCTGTATAGTACTAGAAATGTTAACTCTAGCAATAAGAGAAGAAAAAGAAATCAAAGGAATTAGAATAGGCAATGAGGAAACAAAACTATCACTCTTTGCAGATGATATGATAGTATACTTAGAGAATCCTAGAGAATCAACTAAAAAACTACTTGAAATAAACAACTTTAGCAAAGTTGCAGAATATAAGATAAATCCACATAAATCATCAGCATTTCTTTATATGACCAACAAAGCCCAGCAGCAAGAGATAGAAAGAAAAATTCCACTTAAAATAAGTATAAATAATATAAAATACTTGGGAGTCTACCTGTCAAGACAAACCCAGAAACTATATGAACACAATTACAAAACACTTTTCTTTTTTTATTATTTTTTTCACTCTAAATACTATTTTATTTTCTCCAATTACATGTAAAAACAATTTTTAACATAAGGTTTTTTTTTAAGTTTTGAGTTCCAAATTCTATCCTTCTGTCATCCCATAGCCTCTCCCTGAGACAGTAAGCAATCTGATATAGGTTATACATATGCAATCATGTAAAACATATTTCCATACTAGTTATTTTGTGGAAGAAAACTTGAACCAAGAAGGAAAGAAAGAAAGAAAGGAAAAAAATAGTTGGCTTCAGTCTGTATTCAGATGCCATCAGTTCTTTCTGTGTAGGTGGATAGCATTTTTCATCATGAATCCTTTGGGATTGTCTATGATCATTGTATTGCTGAAAATAGCTAAGTCATTCACAGTTGTTCATCATACAATATTGCCATTACTGTGTACAATGTTCTCCTGGTTCTGCTCAATTCATTCTCCATCAATTAATGTAAATCTTCCCAGGTTTTTCTGAAATCATCCTGCTTTCCATTTATTATAACACAATAACATTCCATCACAATCATATGCCATATCTTGTTCAACCATTGTCCAATTGATAGGTATCCCCTCAATTTCTAATTCATAGCCACCACAAAAAAAAGGTGAGATACAGAACTAGTAGTAGTATTGCTGGATCAAAGTATATGCACAGTTTTATAGCCCTTTGGGCATAGTTCCAAATCAAAGGAGAGATCATTTAAGAATCATTTTACTCCCTCTTCATGTTCCACTTGAGTCTTGTATTTGAAAGTCAAATTTTCTATTCAGCTCTGGTTTTTTCATCAAGAATGCTTGAACATCCTCTATTTCACTGAATGACCATTTTTTCCCCTGAAGGATTATACTCAGTTTTGCTGGGTAGGTGATTCTTGGTTGTAATCCTATCTCCCTGGAATATTATATTCCATGCCCTGCAGTCCCTTAATGTAGAAGCTGCTAAATCTTGTGTTATCCTGATTGTGTTTCCACAATATTTGAATTGTTTCTTTCTGGCTGCTTGTAATAATTTCTCCTTGGCCTGGGAACTCTGGAATTTGGCTACAATATTCCTAGGAGTTTTCCTTTGGGGATCTCATTCAGGAGGAGATCGGTGGATTCTTTCAATTTCTATTTTGCCCTCTGGTTCTAAAATATCAGGGCAGTTTTCCTTGATGATTTCTTGAAAGATGACGTCTAGGCTCTTTTTTTGATTATGGCTTTCAGATAGTCCAATAATTTTTAAATTCTCTCTCCTGGATCTATTTTCCAGGTCAGTTGTTTTTCCAATGAGATATTTCATATCGCTTTCTAATTTTTCATTCTTTTGGATTTGTTTTACAGTGTCTTGATTTCTCATAAAGTCACTAGCTTCCAATTGCTCTATTCTAATTTTTAAAGAAGTATTTCTTCAGTAATCTTTTGGACTTCCTTTTCCATTTGGCCAATTTTGTTTTTTAGGGCATTCTTCTCCTCATTAGTTTCTTGGACCTCTTTTGCCATTTGGGTTAGGCTATTTTTTAAGGTGTTATTTTGTTCAGTATTTTTTTGGGTCTCCTTTAGCAAACTGTTGACTTGTTTTTCATTATTTTCTTGCATCACTCTCATTTCTCTTCCCAGGTTTTCCTCTACTTCTCTTACTTGCTTCTCAAAATCCCTTTTGAGCTCTTCCAAGGCCTGGGACTGATTCATATTTTTCTTGGAGGCTTTGGATGTAGGAGCTTTGACTTTGTTGTCTTCTTCTGGTTGTATGTTTTGATCTTCTTTGTCACCAAAGTAAGATAATATAGTCTGACTCTTTTTGTGCTGCTTACTCATGACCCAGCCAATTACTTGAGTTTTAAACTCTTTGTTAAGGTAAGAGTCTGCTTCCAATGTGGAGAATGTATACAAAACACTTTTCACACAAATAAAGTCAGATCTAAACAATTGGAAAAATATCAATTGCTCATGGGCAGGCTCATGAGTCAATATAATAAAAATTACATTCTACCCAAATTAATTTACTTATTCAGTGCCATACCAATTAAACTACTAAAAAAACAACAAACATTCATCTGGAAAAACAAAATGTCAAGAATATCAAGGAAATTAATGAAAAAAAATACAAAGAAAGGTGGCCTTGCAATATCAGATCTCAAACTATTTTATAAAGCAGTAATCATGAAAACTATCTGGTACTGACTAAGAAATAGAGTGGTGGATCAGTGGAACAGATTAGGTACATAAGACACAGAAATAAATGACCATAATAAGTAGTGTTTGATAAACCCAAATCCCCAGCCTTTGGGATAAGAACTCACTATTTGACAAAAACTGCTGGGAAAATTAGAAAACAATGGGACACAAACTAGTTATAGACTACTGTCTCACACCATATACCAAGATAAGGTCAAAATGGGTACATGATTTAGACATAAAGGGTGACAACATGAGCAAATTAGGAGAGCAAGGAATAGTCTATCAGATCTTTGGGGAAGGGAAGAACTCATGACCTAACAAGAGATAGAGAGCATTATAAGATATAAAAGGATAATTTTGATTATATCAAAATAAAAACCTTTTGTACAAACAAAACCAATGCAACCAAGATTAGAAGGAAGGGAGAAAGCTGGGAAACAATCATTACAGTAAGTGTCTCTGATAAAGGCCTTATTTCTCAAATAGAGAACTGAGTCAAATTCATAACAATACAAGCCATTCTCCAATTGATAAATAGTGAAAGGATATGGACAGGCAGTTTTCAGACAGAAATCAAAGCCTTCTATCAGCATAGGAAGAAGTGCTCTAAATCACTTTTGATTAGAGAAATGCAAATTAAAACAACTCTGAAATACCACCTCACACCTATCAGATTGACTAATATGACAAAAGAGGAAAATGATGAATGTTGAAGAGGGTGTGGGAAAATTGGGACATTAATGCATTGTTGGTGGAGTTGTGAACTGATCTAACCATTCTGGAGAGCAATTCGGAACTATGGCCAAAGGGCAACCAAACTGTGCACACCCTATGATCCAGCAATACCACTACTAGATCTGTATCCCAAACAGATCATAAAAAAGGGAAAAGAACCTATATGCAAAAAATGTTTATAGCAGGCCTTTTCATGGTGGCAAAATATTGGAAGTTGAGGGGATGCCCATCAGTTGGGGAATGGCTGAACTAGCTGTGGTGTATGAATGTAATAGAATACTATTGTGCTATAAGAAATGATGAACAGGCAGATTTCAGAAAAAAACTTGGGAAGACTTGCATAAACTGATGCAAAGTGAAATGAGCACAACCAGGAAAACATTATACACAATATCAGCAACATTGTGTGATGATCAGTTATGAACAACTCAGCTCTTCTCAGCAACATAATGATACAAGACAAGGGACTCACAAAGGAAAATGCTATCCACATTCAGATAAAGAACTGAGGGACTCTAAATGCATATCAAAGCATTTTTTCACTTACTTTATTCTTTTTCATGTTTTTTTTTCTTTTGATCTGTTTCTTCTTTCACAACTGTGACTAATATGGAAATATCTTTTACATGATAGCACATGTATAACCTATATCAAACTGCTTACCGTTTTCAGAAGAGGTATGAGGGGGAGGGAGAAAAATTTGGAACTCAATATCTTGTAAATATAAATGCTGGAAATTTTCCTTATATGTAATTAGGGGGGGGAAATACTATTTAAAAAAAAAAGAGCTGGGGATACAAAGAAAACCAAAAATAACTCCTGCCCTCAAGGAGCTTATATTCTAATAGAAGAGAAAACACATATACACAATCAGGTACATGCAAGATACATACAGAGTAAGTTAAAGGTAATCTCAGAGGAGAAGGCTCTACTTGCCAAGAGGACAAGGAAAGGCCTCCTATAGAAGGTGGCCTTTGAAGGAATGAATAAAACATGTATTAAATGCTTACTATACATGAAGCACTATACTTAAGTGCTGGGAATATAAAAAGAAGAGTAAGATAGTCCCTGCTCTCAAGGGGTTCACATTCTGATGAAGGAGAGACAACACTTATGGAAGGTTTCAACTGTAAGTCTGCTAGAAAGACCCCATGGTCCTCAGAGTATAGTGGCGAAACAGATGCTAATGTCTCTTCTATGTCATTTCCAAAGGTAAAAGAGTATCAGTTGCTGGTGTCGAACTATTTAATAGTGCCAAGGACTGTGATGCCATGAACTTTTCTTTCTGGGTCTTCAGTAACTGTGGCTATTGCACCTATACCAAGTCCAAACAGGAGCAGTTGTCTGGCTACATCTATCTCCACAGGGGTTGCTGAGGACACTGGGCTGGAAATAGTGCTATTCCCAAGGCTCTTAGGTTTGTTTGAGATCCTGGGCTGTTCCCATCAGGGTCTGATGGGTGATAGTGATTAAAATGGTGGTGGTTTGACTTGCTTGGCACATGATGCCTCCTCTCTCTGTCTCTGTCTCTGTCTGTGTCTCTCTGTCTGTCTGTCTCCCTCTGTGTGCGTGTCTATCTGTCTGTCTCTCTGTGTCACTATTTCAGCTAGACTGACTTGCCTGCCCTTTTTGTGAATTGAATTTTAATTTGGTCTTGAAGAAAGCCAAGAATTCAAAGAGGAGGAAAGACAGCATTCCAGGCATGTGGGACAGCCAGTGCAAAAGCATGGAGATGGGAGATAAAAGTGTCATGTGTAAGAAATAGCAAGTAGACCAATATGACTTGGCCAGAGATTACGTTAAATGAAGGATATAAGGAGACTGGAGAAGCAGAAAGGGACCAGGTTATGAAATCTTTAAAAAGCAAGCAGATGAGTTTATATAATAGTAACTACCATTTATATAGTACTTTAGGGTTTGCAAGGTACTTTACAAATGTTATCTCAATTTATCCTCACAGCGGTCATGGAGAGTGGGACATGACTGAAATGACCACACAACAACTTCCCATTTAATGTTAGTGCTTTCCATGTAAGATTATCTCCAATTTATTCTGTCTATATCTTGTTCACAAATAGTAGTTATATGTTGGCTTACCATTAGACTCCTTGAGAGCAGGGACTAGTTTTTGCCATTCTTTGTCCCCAAAACTTAACACAGTGCCTCCCACAAAGTAAGTGTTTAATAAATGCTAATTGACTTGACTTGAAGAAGTTTGAAAATGGGGTAAAACAAAAATCCTGGGAGGTGGGTGCTATTATTATCCTCATTTTACAGGTAAACTGAGGCATAAAGAGGCTAAGCAATTTATCCAGGGTCACATAGCTAGTAAGGTATAAGACTGGATTTGAACTCAGGTCTTCTTAACTCCAGATCCAGTGTTCTATCCACTATGCCACCTAGCTACCTCATAATATTCCACCCTAGAAGTAATAGAGAGCCACCTATATTGAATAACAGAAGCTTATATCTTATGCATCAATCTGCCATAGAGAATTAAGAAGTAGAATTTATCTTTCAAACCAAATCAGCATATACTTTAATATTCAGTGACTGTGATGCAAAGGTGGGCATAAAAAGATGGTGAAAAAAATTTTAGAAAATGTAGTTCAGGATTAAGAAATGAAAGCAACCATAAAGCCTTATAAATTGCTCAAAAACCTCAAACCTGCTTCTTTGAGAGAGCAAGAGAGAAAGAGTTGGATGTGGTGAGCACTGAACATCATCAAACACACAAATTTAAGTTAGTCAACTTATCTTAATGAATAGAAAATTATTTATTACCAACATGGGAATAATTTCAAAAACCAGCTCCCTCTATGTAGTCAAGTCATTGACTAGTTAGAGAAAAGGTCAACAAGTGTACCAAATATACCCTCCCTTCTCTCCTCTGGCACTGCTACCACTCTAGTATAGGCCCTCATCAGCTCATGCCTGAATGATTGCAATAGTCTGCTCGTGGGTCTGCCTGCCTCATGTCTCTCCCTGCTCCAATCCATCCATCCTCCATTCAAATATCAAAGTGACTTTCCTAAAGCACAGGCTCATTCATGAGTATGGACTCAATAAACTCCAGTGGCTTCCTATTGCCTCCAGGAACAAATACAAAATACTCTGTTTGGCATTCAAAGCCCTTCATAACCTTACACTCTCCTACCTTTCCAGTCTTCTTACACCCTACTTTCCCACAAGCACCATTCAATCCAGTGACACTAGCTTCCTGGCTATTCCACAAACCTGACACTCCATCTCTCCTCTCCGAGCATTATTTTCTCTGGCTGCAACCCAGGCCTGGAATGCCCTCCCTCCTCCATTTGGACTTCTGACTTCCTTGGCCTTCTTTAAATTTCAACTCAAATCCCACCTTTCCCCAACCTCTCTTACTTCCAGTGCCTTCCTTCTATTAATCATTTCCTAACTATCCTGTATACAGTTTGCTTTGTATATATTTGTTTCCCTCCCTCCATTAGATTGTAAATAAGCTTCTTAAGGTGAGGACTGTCTTTTGCTTTTTTTTTTTTTAAATTCTCCAGTACTTAGCACAGTACCTGACACACAATAGATGCTTAATACATGTTTATTTACTGATTAATAACCATTGTGCCTTAGAGAAGTTTAATTATGGAAAATAACCTCAGTCAGCAAATGCAAGATTTCTCTGTCATGAGGTGAAATGAGGCAACCACAGAAAACTACAGCTTTGGAAAACATTCCCAAGGTGGATAAATTATAGAGTTTTGTCTCACCATACAGGTCTAACCAGCAGGGGGAGCTCTGGAGTAAATTCTGAGTTCTCCAGCTCAGAACTGATGGTTTAAGGCCCTTCTAGCGTTACTATGGCAAGCAGACATGCCCAGCCTCAAAATTGGCAGGTTCCCCCTACGACAACAGTTCTTAACCTTTTTGTGTGATGGACCCCTTTAGTAGTCTGAGTCTCAGAATGTTTTTTAAATGCACAAAACAAAATGTACAAGATTACAGAGAAAATAAATTCTTTTGAAATAAGTAAAAAAAATTTTTTTTTGATTTCGTGTACCCCAGATTAAGAATCCTAGACCTAAAGGCTGTTCTTTCAAGCTACAGCATGGTATGTTTCAAAGGGAGTGGAGGTTCTCAGAGTATTTGGTTTTTCTCAGCTTATGTTTTCTAAGATTATCTTTCTTTGTCCTCTGGTACTTCCCATGTGGGACAGTTAGGTGGTGGAGTGGATAGAACACTGGGCCCAGAGTCAGGAAGACTCATCTTCCCAAATTCAAATACAGCCTCAGCCACTTACTAACTATGTGACCCTGGAAATGTCACTGAATCCTGTTTGCCTCAGTTTCCTCATTTGTAAAATGAGCTGGAGAAGGAAATGGCAAACCACTCTGGCATTTTTTCCAAGGAAACCCCAAATGGGGTCATGAAGAGTTGGACATGACTAAAAGGACTGAACAAGTTCCCATTTAATGCCAGTGCCTTCCCTCTAAGATTATCTCCAATTTATCCTGTCTATATCTTGTTTGTAAATAGTTGTTATATGTTGTCTTCCCATTAGACCATGAGTTCCTTGAGAGCAGGAACTAGTTTTTGACTTTTTTTTGTTCCCAGAGCTTAGCACAGTGCCTAACACATATTGGGCGCTTAATAAATGGAGTAAAGCAATAGGTTACTTTTAAAAGAAATATAACCAGCAATCTGCTGGAAACAACTCTTAAAAAGTGCTCAAAAAGACAATGTTTATGCCTTTCTGGAATGATTCTGGACTGGACTGGAACTGGATGATGTTCAAAACATACCCAGACTGATTTGCCATGGATGGGAAATCTTAAATTCTGGGCTAATTTAACAGGAGACTAGCCAAAAGGATTCCTATTAGTTGCATATGCATAACCCTGGAATATTTATTTCAAAAGGTATAATTATACAACTCCCCCAATACAGGTGAGACATAATCCTCCTCCCCCCTTACATCTCAGTCCCTGGGGAGAGGAAAGGGATTAAGTTCACAATTTAGCTCAGTTCCCTTAGAACAAAATCCCAGTTCCAAGTCCAAAACCCGATCAGGCTCAACTGTCAAGCGCCCTGGCTTCTCAAGGCTTCCTACACCACCCTGCCTGCAATTCAGGCTCTAAAGTTTTCATGGCTCAAATTCCTGGTTACCATGGGAATCACCTCTGACATCTGAAACTGGTCCCTGTTGTGCATATTCTTTCCTTCCTTAGATGAAGAAGTATTGGAGATGGACTGGACTAGACGGGGATCTTGTGAGCTTTGAAAGGTCAGAAAAACAAGCTGCCTGAATTCCAATATCAGGAATCTATGCCAGAGTTTGCAGGCAGCCTATCCTGGTGAGGAGTGAAGTCCTCAGCTACCTACTTGACCCAACACAGTATTGGATTGAAAGCAGTCAAGAAGAAGCAATTCATCCTTGGGATATGCTGAATTTGGAAGTGAATTTGGTTAGGGCAAATACTTTATAGCAACTGCTTTAGTTTTGATCATTTTCTTTCCAGGGAGCAAAGTGGTATAGGATGCCCTGACTATTAGAGAGAAATGTTTACATTTCTTATAAGAGAATCTATATTTTCCCATTAACTATCTTTGTAAAAGCTAGTTGATGTTAACCAGTTGACCATGTCATCCCCCTACCCTATATACTTCAGTGGTTCTTTATCACCTGCAAGATCAAATTTTAAAAATCCTCTGGCATTCAAAGCTCCTTATAACCTAGCCCTCTCTTACCTTTCCAGTTTTTTTTACACTTTACTCCTCACCTAGCACTCTTTGATCCAATGACACTGGTGTCCTGGCTGTTCTGCAAAACAAGAGTCTCCATCTCCTCACTCTGGGTATTTTCTCTGATTGTCTCCCATGCCTGAAATGCTCTCCCACCTCATCTCTGCCTACTGGCTTCATTCAAGTCACAACTAAAATCCCATCTTTTATAGGAAGGCTTCTCCAACTCCTCTTAATTTGTGCCTTCTCCCATTAATTATTTCCTATTTATCCCAAATATAGCTTGTTTGTATATATTAGCTTATGTCTCCCATTAGATTGTAAGCTCCTTGAGAGCAGGGACTGTCAATTTTGCCTCTTTTGGTATACCCAGAGCTTAGCACAGTGAGCCTAGTACACAGTAGACAGTTAAATGGTTATAGACTGACTGATCCTAGGGCACTAATCATTAGTAACTGATACCAGAGAAAACATGCCAGAATGAGACCTCAAGCAAATAGTATTAGAAAGATACCCCCAGGCTTTTCCTTCTTTTCAAACCGAGACAGACTTGGTAGCCAGCCACCCTGAAGCCTTCCAAACTAGAGCCTTCCAAACCTCTGACTCATCCATGAGCAGTTAAAAAAAAAAAAAAAAAAAAGGTGGTACAGAGAAGAAATGCATTTATATTTAACACATTTCAGCTGGATGTTCTTCCTGGTGAATTTCACAAGAACCCATATTCCATCGGAAGTGAACTTGCTAACTGCTTCAATGTTCCTCAGCCTAAAATATAGAATTGGTTTCAAAACCAAAGGGTCAAACAATCAAGACAACTGAAAGAAAAAGAAGGTTTTAATTTCCCTGGACAGCTCCAAGGCCAAGGAGAACAGAGCTTTAGTTCATGGCTCAAAAAATCTTCAAAATCCAACTCCCAGCCCAGGTCTAGAGAAGAGTCTTCAGATACCCATTGGCCAAATAGATCCAACTTTCCCTCACCTAAGATGACAAATATGAACCTTGGGAAAAGTGTTGACTTCCCAGGGATGGTAACTACAGCCTTAGCCCTGTTGAAGGAAACTTCTATGAGTCCAGAAACCTAACTTCAGCCCCTTACCCTGACAACAAGGTCTCATCTCTCTTTCAAGCCATAGTACTGGGTAAGGCACATTCAGAGCACACATACCACCCCCTCCAGTCCCTGAATAGAGGACAACAGCTGGAGAAATAACTTCAGCTTGAGTACTTCCAATAGCTTCATGAGCAGTCACAGGAATATCTAGAATACCTATAACAGCACCCAGGTCCAGTAGCAGCTGCCAATCCCCAGCCTACCAGATACTATTTGCAGTGCCTCAATATCCCTGACCACAGAAGCAGCAAGGCCAGATGAATTGTTCCCCAGTCTGAAGTTGCAGAAATGTCTGTAGCCACTCAATATTTCTGATGAGGTGACTGGAACCCAGCACAAGGACCGTGTACACCTCTGGCAGTATCCCATGAGTGAAGCAAACTTTCTCTCCCTGTTACAAGAACATGCTGACCTCTGTAGAATTTCCCTTGTATAAACAGAACTATCTTGTACCAACAGAACCATCACATACTGACTCCCGCAGTTACCAAATACATTCCAGAGGTCGAGGTATACACGTCAACTCCCCAATCTATCTTGTGTAAACAGGACATTGACTGGTAACAAATGGGAAGGCCATGACCATCAATTGACTTAATGACATTGCAGACCTAAAAACACACCTTTTGGTGGCACATGGTTCCTACCTCGTCTCCCTCCCCACTTCCCCCTTTCCCCCCTCCCCATCCTTCCCATAGTGAACTCTATGTAAAATACTTGCTCTCTAAAGAACAAAAATTGCATGTTCCTTTAAGTACTGACCACTCCCTCATCCTGCCCCCATCCCACCTAGGCCACCTAATTAGCATAGTTGGCAAACCAAGCCCTGAGCTTTTCCCATAAAAGCTTTTGCTTAACCCCCACTAGGTTGCCAGCTCCCTAAGAAGCCACCTGATTTAGAGCACCACAATAAAGAGATAAGGACTCCTAGAATTTATAAAGACTACAAGAGTAACTACTATTGAGAAAGGTTTCTCCATTTTATTAAGTAATTAATATTTAATCAACTGGAGCGATCATACTAATTTTGGAGAGAGAAAAAAAGGATGAGCCCTGTGGTTGTGTGGCTCAAAAAGAGGCAAAATAGACATCTCTAGCCTCTTGTCCCCTCCACCCTCCAAGGGAGACTTTCATTCCTGCCAAGAAGCAAGAAGTTGGGCCAGAGGCCACTCTGTTCTGCTCCAAGAGAGTGGGTACCAAATTAGAAGTATATCTGCTTCCTTAAATATTGTTTGTCTAAGGGATATGATTGGGTTCAAGCTAACTTCTGATCACTGTCATTTCAGGGGGAAGGGAGAACCCACACTCTATGTCCAAGGCTTAACCCCTTTCTCACCTAATATCAGTTCCACAATGAATACACATAGCAAATAGCAAAGAAACCCATTTATTCAAACCATAGCAAAGCAGAAATCAAAGATGGTATACATAGGAGAATATATATTCAGACAGATATATATTCCTTTACAGAGTAAAGGAGTTCTCTCATCGAGAAAGAAATAGTTCAGTTCAATCAAGAGAGTATCTTTGATCTCATCCAATGAGAAACTCCCTGCAATCTCTATAGTAACAAACTGTTCTTCCCAGAGTCTTTTCCTTCAGCAACATGAAGTGGAGTTGGCCTCTTCCATCTTTTTTCTCAAAACTGGAAGCCAGAAACTTCCAAAGCAACTCAACATTTGAAGAGTCCCAAAGAAGACTTGAAGCTTAACGAGTCCCCAAAAGGGGCTTTCCCCAAAAGACACTCAAAGGGGACTGCTTGAGAACTGAAGCTCCCTCAGTTCTCCTTAACTGCACCCCACCACTTACACAGGATAGGACTTTCATCTCCACCAACAAAGAGAGAGTCCTTTACCAATGTTTTTTTTTTGCATTCAATGAATAAAGAAAATTGTAAATATATTCATGAGAAATAGATTATCACAATATATCACAGAGTTTGGAGGATGAAATTAAATATATAGCAATGAGTCAAGTGGCACATGGAGGATGGATGATCTGCAAGTGAGTGTGGTTAGATCCCAGATCCTATAACCTTACTACCTGTGAGGTGTCTCATAGTTTTTCAATAACCTGCTACACATATACTATCTTATTTGAGCCTCCTGGCATCCCTATGAAGTATTGTCTCCATTTTACAGATGAGAAAATTGAGGCTCAGAAAGGTTGGATCAATCAATCAATCAACAAAAATTTATGAAGTGCCTACCATGTGCCAGGCATTAGGGATACAACTTCAAAGACTGAATGACTTGCCCATGATCACACAACCAGTAAGTGTCAGATTTCAAATTTGAAACTCAGGTCTTCCTTACTCCAAGGCCAGTACCCTCTCCACTATACCATATGCTTCCTCTCAATAAATGGAAACTATCTAGTAACATTAATGATCTAGTCTTATCAGCAACAATGGAATCATTACGTTTGAATTCTAACACCTCATGTTAGAGGTGTTAGAGCAGAGAACCAGAAACAAAGCAAGTGTCACCAATTGAAGAACTGCTAGACTTTGAAGAACTGGTATAGTGCATTAGGAATAGGGATTGGACCTGTGATTTCATTAGCATAGGGAACTTTCTGATGTGGAAACTCCCTCACCAATGTACTTTCTCTTCAACTTATATACTTCAACTTCTATTCTCATTGCCTAAAGCAATTGAACCCACTTCTTCCTGGCTCCAAGGCTGTCTCTTTACTATTCCATGCTGCCTCTCCACAACATATTAATGGAATGAAACATGATTGCTCCTTAAGAAATGGCAAAAATGATTAATTCAGAGGACATGTATGAAGTGTTACAGAGTGAAGTGAGCAGAAATAGAACCCTTTCTATAATGACTACAGTATTTTAAAGGAAAATAGTTACAAATTACTTAAGAAGTCTAATCAATGTAATGAACCAATCATAACTTCAGAAGGTAGATAATAAGCATTCTCCCCACGTCCTGTCAGAGAAGTAATGCACTAGAACAAGGGACCTTAATCTTTTTTGCATCATGGACCCTTTGGTAGACTGGTGTTGTCTATGAACTCCACAATATAACATTTTCAAATGCATAAAATAAAACACATAGGATTTCTAAGGAAATCAATTATATTGAAAGATTTTTATTTTTAAAAAATTAAGTCTTCAAGTTGAGGATTCTTAACTAAAGGTACAAAATGAGACATATATTTTCAAAATACAGTGATGTGTGAATTTCTTTTTGCTTGACTGTATGGTTTTTATTACAAGAGAAGGCTTCGATTGGCATTGGGGGAGGTGAAATTTGTGCAGGGAGGAGAGAACAATAGAAATAGTAACCAGTAGGTGGCACTATCTAGGAAGGTTTGAAATCTTAATGGAAGAAGAACAATAACAAGGAGGAGGAGAAGGAGAAGGAGAAGAAGAAGATGATATTTGCTTTCCAGTCTGACCCCTATCTTTTATGATAGCTATGGCCACTTCAGGGGCAGCTAGGTGGTACAGTGGTTAGAGCACTAGGCCTGGAGTCAAAAATACCTGAGTTCAAATCTAGCCTCAGACACTTATTAGCTGTATGACCCTAGGCGAGTCACTTAACCCTGTTTGCCCCAGTTTCCTCACCTATAAAATGAGCTGGAGAAGGAAATGGCAAACCACTCCAGTATCTTTGCCAGGAAAACCTCAAATGGGATCACAAAGAGTCAGACAAGACTGAACAATAAAGGGCCACTTTCCCTAAACTCCACTTTTGTCCTCCAATTGAAACCTACTTGTTAGTCACTGCCCTTGTTTCACAAAAAATGGATGAGGGAAAAAAATGGGAAAGATATTGTGTCTTACTAATTTCTTCAGCCTCCCACCTTACCCCCTCATCAAATTGCCAATAGCACAGTTCTCTTCTGCCTGAGGACAGAAAAACCTCAATTTAAATTTTGCTTTATTAGAGAAGTTTGTCAAAAATAAACTGATAAATCAAAACCATAAGAATCCCTTAAAATTTTAGGTCAAGATTTTCCATTCCTGGGTAGAACCCTAATGTTTTAGGCCAAGGTTCAAACCTCTGTCCTCTTTTTATCTTTGTATACTAAAACTGATTTACTAGCTTTCTCTTTCTGCTCCCCTGTTTGCAGTTAAGAACATACACAAAACATTTACAACCAGCCATAATTTTATATCAAGGGCAAGCTAGCTTTTAACATAATATGCAAATCAGGAATTATGAGCAATTTAAAGAACAAAGAAAAATCTTGGCATAAATACCTGTCAGACAGACAGAGAGGAGTAAAACCCTTCCCAGGCTTTTGCAGATCTCCTGACTTGACAACAGTTCAAAATTTCAGTCCATTCCAACCATAACCCCTTCTCAGGGGTTTGAATGGGTTGGGAAAACAGCCAATGAAGGAGTCAACTGCTTAAAACACCTAGTCTCTAGTTTCTGGACTAGCATCAAAAAAATGCCTGATGGAGCTCTCTCATGCTTTCTCTCTGTCTCTGTCTCTGTCTCTGTCTCTGTCTCTCTCTCTGTCTCTCTCTCTCTGTCTCTGTCTCTGTCTCTCTGTCTCTCTGTCTCTCTCTCTGTCTCTGTCTCTCTCTGTCTCTCTCTCTCACTCTCTCTCTCTCTCTCTCTCTCTCTCTCTCTCTCTCTCTCTCTCTCTCTCTCTCTCTCTCTCCCCACTTATTTACAACCTGCCATTGTGTTTCTAATACGCTTGCTCTTCTCCATGGAGAAAAACTGAAACCAAAATGTCCCTACTGAGCCTTTCCTTTAAGCTACAATTTTGCTGAAATCCATACAGCTGGGCTCTGGAAGCTATTTCCCACTCTGCAGGGATTGGTCCCTCACAGGTTACAGATGCAAAATAAAAGAAAAGAAAAAAGAGAGCTCCATTGAAATATTTTTTAAATGCACAGAAGAGAACAGAAGGGAGTTCAGTGGAGGATATAGACAAACAAGCAGTTTTGTTACCATTGTATTAAATTTAATACATACTTTTTTAAACTGTGCATAAAGTTCATAGTTTTACATATAATTCTCTTTTTTCTGTTCTTTGTATTGTAGTCTACCTTTTGGATTTCTATCAAATGCGCTTGGACATGCAACAAGGGAAAATAGAGGTGGGCAGTCTCCTTGATGTGGATACAAACAGTACCCTAAGGCTTAAAAAGAATATTAAGGGTTACTTTTCCAGTACTTTGGAAATGCTGTAACTTGAGAGCATCCTAAAGTCTCTTCTCTTCATCTTGAAATACCACAAAACTTCTCCTTGTCTTCTAAGCTCCCTTATTCTGTGTTCCCCAATCTCTAATGTTTAACCTGTGTCCAATCCGTGTCTTAAATCTTTAAATCATAAAGAATTCCTTTTGTCTCCCTCATTCTGTCCTGTCTTTAATCTTTAACCTCCATGAAAACCTCTAAAACTACATCATCATTCTGAAATCTCTATGTAAGCATAACTCCCCCAAATATTGGGGTCTCACTTAGCTTCTTGATAATGCGATCCATGCTGCTTATAAGTTAAATAAAGCTCCCAATGAATGGCTAAGAGAACATCATCTAAGTGAATTCTTTCACGCCGGGCTCTCCCAAACCCGACCTCAACACCCTTCCCCAAGTGTGACTGGCTTCCTCTCTATCCAGCCTTCCATTAGAGAACGGGTAAAGCAAAATAGTAAGTGAGATGACAGCAGGAAAGTGGATCTCAGTTCCCCAGAAAAGCATAGCGGAAAGTCTCCAAAGCAATCTCACCAACAGCTTTATTTCTGCGTCTCAGATAACAGCTCTCCTGCTCTTAGATTCAGTCTCCTGACTCTTAGGGCTTGCCCCTATCACTTTCAACATAGTAACGCTTGATGGTGCTCAGCTTAAGCCACAATGACAAAGTTCTGCATGTATCAGTTTGCTAAGTAGCCAAAAATACCATTTTGTGGAGAAATCACACAGGGCAAGCGCTCACATGGTGGTCAGAAGAAGCAATACAAGGACACTCTTAAGGTGTCTCTTAAGAACTTTGGAATTAATTGTGTAACATAGTAGACATTGGCACAAGACCACTCAGCATGCCGAGCCCTCATCAGAGAAGGTGCTGTACTCTATGAGCAAAGCAGAATTGAAGTAGCTAAAAAAAAAAAAAAAAAAAAAAAAACCTCAAGAGGCAAAAATTTAGAGAATCCACCCCAAATGTTCACATGGATTATTTGTGCCCAACCTGTGGTAGAGCATTCCAAGCTCATATTGGTCTGGTCAGCCACAGTTGGACACATTGTAACTTGTCTCTAGCATAGTGATGTCATTTTGGTACTCTTTGAGAATGAAGGACACCAACCAACCAACCAACCAACCAGCCTCCAACTTCCACCATTCTCTATCATCCACCAAGGTCAAAGTTTTTGCCCCTCTACATCTTCCTTACTTCGCTTTGCTTCCACCTCATCTGCTCCCAAGTTTCCTTCAAGGTCAAAATCCTTCAAGGTAAGGGTTCAAAGCACTCACAGCAGTATGACTTCAAGTAAAATCTGAAATCTGCTCGCAACTTAGAGAAAGCTGAGAAAAGAGGACTGCCCCAGCAGCCACTCCTGCCCCCTTCTCCTTTGCCCTATGTCTAAACCCTTTTGGCAGAGGTTGTATTTGTTGATAAAAACAGAGGAGAAATTTGCTTCCTGCCATTCAGCGCCCTCCCAGTTCAGTTGATATAGTCATGAGATATAGTTGCAGATGTCAAGAGGTTGATGTAGTAATTAAGTATTAACACCCAGTGAAGTTCTTACAAATATAAACATCTCACTCTGATTGAGTCAGAAGGAGCAAAGTGAGTGGCTGGGCCAAAAACAAGTCATACCTTGGAAAGCTTTAAATGGCTAACACCTGAAGATAGCTAGCATTTAAGATTTCTAGTTTGGGTGAATGCAAAGCAGAAAACAGTGTCAGAGAAAGAACCTGGTCCCTGAGAGGGTATTACTCTTGGGGTGGAAGGTGGGGATTTAGAATGGGTGATAGGACCTACCAGGGCTTCCTCTCCTCCTCTACCTGGGTTTAGGATTAGCAAGTTTCTGCTGGCCTCTGGCTATGTTGACACAGCTTCCTAGTCACCTAGGGGTCATAGGTGACAGCGTCCTTCCAACTTAGTGGTTTTCTGAAGACCACTACACCCTGCCCTGCCAACCACAAATGCTTCTACATCTAGATGAGAGGGGCAACAGCTATAGAATCTAAGTGCTACTATATCCATGTTGCATATACTTTCCTACATTAGGGCTAAATAAACCTCCTTTTGTCAACTGTTTAACGGCTTCCAAGCGCCTTATTTCATCCCAACATCTGAACTAACAGAGTGCTGGCATTAGGTCCTGATATTTGGCATAGTTGAGAAATGGGATAAGATGAGATGGCTATACGGGTCACATTGAAGTGGGGGAAGGGCACTGTAAATATGAAAGGTGGGGTGATCAGATGACCAGATATAGCAAGGTAGCACCTGGTGGCAAAGGTCTTTCTAATCAATTAAGGACAGTCCTCTCAAACGAACTAGGAGTATTGTCCTATTCACATGGTCCTATTCACTATTTACATTCCACTCACTCAATGGGTGCTGGAAAGGGCTGTTAGAGAGGGTGAAGAAAGTTCCAAGTCCAGTATTCCCTGGTGATTGTTGACCATTCTGCAGAAGTCATACTGACAGCATAATACTGAAAGTAAACTGGCCCAGCATGTTCAACAATGAGAGACAGAGCTCTTGATTTTATGCACCTGGCAATGAAGGACAAGGGATGGCTAATGGAATTGGTAACAGTGAAAATGAAGGGATTTCTCTAGATGGAGATGGAGAGTGACAGGCAATAGGCAGGTCCCCATAATATGGTCTCTGACCCAAAGGTTTCACTGCATCCTGCTGAGCCTTTAGAGAGGAGAATGAGAGCGTAAATGAGGAAGAAACTTGGGAACTCTCACCAGTGGAGAAGGAGGGAGAAACCCCAGACTTTTTTTTATTATTACTTCTGGGAGGAGAGTGATTTCCACCACTAAGGGAAGGGGGGAGGGAGGGGTCATTATGGAGGAAGTAGGATGGCCGCACAAGAAGATTAAAGAGGGGCAATTAGATGGTGAAGTGGAAAAATTGTTGAACTTGGAATCAGGAAGACCTGAATTTAACTTCTACCCTGAGTGACTCTGAGCCTGACACAATTTCTATCAGCTGCAATTTTCACATCTGTAAATGGGGATAACACACAGGGTTGTTATGAGGGTCAAATGACATAGCATATGTACAGTGCTTTGTAAATCTTAAAGCTAGCTATTATTATGGGCAGCTAAGTGATGCAGTAGACAGAGTACTAGGCCTGGAGTCAGGAAGCCTCATCTTCCTGAGTTCAAATCTGGCCCCAGACACTTACTAGCTGTGTGAACCTGGGCAAGTCACTTAACTCCATTTGCCTCATTTTCCTCATCTGTAAAATGAGCTAGAGGAAATAGCAAACCACTCCAATAGCTTTGCTAAGAAAACTCCAAATGGAGTCATGAAGAGATGGACACAACTTGACTTAGGGGCAATTAGATCCCACCTTTTGGGTGGAACCCCACAAGAATGGCTTCAGATTTTAGTTATGAGTCTCCCGCTGTCACACAACTATACAGTAATGTGCTAACCAATATAGTGAAATCTGAGTAGGAGGTAAGGACAGATGTGGCTTCAAACACTGCTATTGACATAAATACATGCTCCAGAAATTGAAAGAGTCACAGAAGCCACCACACTAGTAGGTGGGCAGAAAGTGATAACACCCTCTCCCAGAGGGGAGCCTTGGATGTGGCTTCCAATGGATAAGAAATCAACTGATGGCCAGCTCATGAGGATGCTGGTAATACTCTACAGGAAAATGCAGCATCATGGCAGAAAGGGCCCTTCAGCCCCACCCAAGCCTGATTTTTTTTCCTCTTCCTTTTCTTTCTTTCTTTTTTCGTTTGTTTTGTTTTGTTTAAAAAATACTATTTGTTATAAGGGAAAGCTGTCTGGGAGGGGGAAAAATATTGGGGGAAATTATGATGATATTAAAAAATGAGACATTAATAAAAACTTGTCTTTTAAGAAGCCAGGCTGAGTGGGGACTTTGGCAGGCACCAAGGTTGACCAGAATAAGTGAACAGTAGGCTTCTGGAGGTGCCAGTTCCCCCAAGTGGCCACTCACTGTATGTCCTCTAAAAATCAATTGCTCAGCTGTTATCAGGCCCAAGTCACTACTGAACAGATGAAGCAGATCATACAATCACCCTTTGTCCAGAGTTGCTCACCCAGAGTTGGGTGATACAAGACAATCTCTCTAACAATATGGGTAAGGCACAGGAGGCTTCTATGCTAAATGGAATTGGTACATTTAGAATCATGATTCCCTGGGTCCCTCTTGTGTTAATGTCCTTCACAAACAAGTGATGAGTATGCCAGAAATATATTACTCAACGACCTTCAGTTCAGGCCTTAGAAGCCTGCGTCCTCCACTAGCCCAATGATCCCCCAACTATAAAGACATGGTTTCTGAGGAATGCCATTTTGCCTGGTTTATCCATGGCTCCATCCACTACAAGGGAGTCATACACAGCTGGATTTCAGCTGTTGTCAATCTGGTAACAGGGGACTGAGGTTCTGTCCAGTTCTTCCAACGGACTGTGCTCCAGCCTATATGGCTAGCATGACAGAGCGTTGAGGGATAGGAGAGAGAAAATCTTCATCTACACTCGTTTGCGGGTGGTGGCCATGGGGCTTGCCAAATGATCTGGGGCCTGGAGAACACAAGACTGGATAAATGGAGACTGAGAGAAGGCAAAAATGTTCAGTTTATTCTGTTTATTATTTCTCTTCAAAGGAGAATGGTCTTGGACTAAAAAGAACAGAATGAAAATCTACAGTACTTGTATTGTGCTTTAAGTACTCGTCACTGGGCGTTTATGAGTCTTCTGTGTGTAAACATCTCATGTGGTCCAGGAAATAAACAGCTGTCCTATCCCTGATCTACTTTGTACATTCAACATCTTTCCAGAAGGGATCCTTTATTCCCATTCACCCTAAGTTTTATTTAAGATGTTACTGGTCAGCCAATAAGCAATTCTTAAGTTCCTGCTATGTGCCAGGTACTGTGCTAAGCACTGGGGATAGAACAGTAGGCAAAAGACAGTCCCTGCCCTCAAGAAGCTCACAATCTAATGAATATCAAGAGAATGAATTATTGAAAGAACTCACAATGTATTAAGGGGACTAAATACACAGGTATAAATACTTTACTCCAGTAACTTGAGAAGTACAAAATAGTATGTAAACAAGTATAAAAATAGTATAGTCAAGCAAAAATACATCAAACAAGTACAAAGTAATAAAGTACAAAATGAGTATACAGGTGCTAAGAAATATGAAAACTAAAGTAGTGATCAGAATATAATGGGCTTAATCTGGGAAGGTTTTCTCGAACAGTTGAATCTCAAGGCAGCCTTGAAGGAAATAAGACACAGGTATTGATGAAGAGGAGGGCATGCATTGTAAGTGATGAGGCATGGTGTTAGCTTGGCTGAAATGGAGGGGTGATATTAAGGAATAGTAAGAGATGAGCAGAAGACTATGGGAAGGGCCACTTGGTAGAGGGATCTTGATAGGTAGCAGGGAATTTGAGGAAAAGAGCTAGACTGGGAATTGAAAGACCTGGATTCCAATGCTTAATCTAACATATTATTAGTTCTATGGTCTTAAGCAAATCCCTTCCATTCTCTGAATCCCAATTTACTCCATCTGTAAAGTAGGAACAATAATACTCATATTACTTCTCTCAAAGGGTTATTGTGAAGAAAGCACTTTGCGTACTATAAAGTATTATAGAAATGGAAGAGAGTACCATTGGCTGAGGAGTTTGCTTGGAGCCTAATGGACAAAAGGGAGCTATTGTAGATTCTTGAGAGGCAATATGGTATAGTAGGAAGAGCTTTGCCATCTGTGGTTCCTTCAGTGCAATGAGTCTCAGTGTCCTATATGCAAAATAGGGATAATAATATTGATATTACCTAACTCACTGAGAGGTTGTGAGGAAAACACATAAAGTGCTATAGAAATGTGAACTGTTGTTATTAAGATGTGAAATGATGGGAGGGGGGAAGGTGGGGAGGAAATCTATCCTGGTTGTTGTGATTTATTCTGTTACATTAATTAAAATTAGCTTAGCTTTTAGGAGACAGAACTAGGTTTGTCTGTGCAGTTCCTTAACATGCCTTCTATGTCCTTCTCCCCTCCCCCACAGGCCCTTTCAGACTCTCCTCCACTTAACTGTACACACTATAATTCCCCCCAGACAATCTCAAGCTGCCTGGACTTTCAAGTTACCTCCAAGTCAGGAAGGGAGTGGATGTGAAAAGTTACTACCACCTTACCATGAATTAGCTCCATGTGTTATACCTCACTACAATCTTTGCATCTTAAAAGGGGATGACAGGAAGAGACTCTAAAAAATAAATCCTTAATGGTGGAATTTCAGACGCAGTAGCACCTAAATGGAAGAGAGTTTTGGGAGCAACAAGGCCTTCTCAGAGCCCTTCAAATCACACAATGTAGGTGTAGAGCTGACCCTCTATAGCCACAGGATGTGAAAAGACAAGGGAAAGGGAATAGAGAAAATGAAGTAAGCAGAGAATAAGCAACATGCTTCCTGGGATCTCTAAAGAAATGAGAAACATAAGTCCCAAAGTTTTCTGCCATTTTTTATTTGGAAATCTGCTACTCCAACCCCCCCGCCCCCCACCCCACTCTCATTGCCAGTGGACAATTCCAAAAAGTGTGCATATTAACAGATCTCCCAGTAGGGGCATGCAGGTAAGTGTTTAATGATCAGCTCTCAGACATACATACACAAAACACTTTTAAATTTAATCTACATTATTAACATTTTCTCCATCATTTTTTTAAGTCTAGATAATCAACAAAACAATAAATCAAGTCTTGATTTTTAGCACAGTCTGTGCTCCTGATTTCTGAGATATAAATACCTGTGATGCAACTTTAACAATCATCCTCCCGGAGCCAGTAGAAGCTGACTCCAGCACAGACACACACCAATGCCTCCCACAATACACTTCCTTCCCTCCCTTCACCATCTACCTCACCTAACAAGACAGAAAGAGAAATTTAGACTTTAGACTTTGAATGATGTAATTTACTGAGATATTACGAATAAGATGACCTTTTTAGCTTCTGTAGGTTATAGAAAACCTTTGCCAAATCCAGTAGGGATTCCCAGCTAATTGTTTATCGGACCTTCACAGCATCCTAAGCAGGCCAGAGGGAGGAAGGTAGGGGAGAAGAGAAATTTCATCTGGCAGAGTAGCTGTCCAGGCAACTGACAACAGTCAGAAGGCCCAGTACCAGGCAGTGTCTGCTCCATTCCTTTGATGGGGAGGAGGAGAAAGCACTCATCTTCCCTCCTTTCTGTAGCTCTTTTGTGTTGGCTCTAGGGTAATGTGGGACCAATCCCACAGGCACAGCTGCAGTGTGGGAAGGAGGGGGTGGGGGCAATTGAAGTTGCCTTCTAAAAGCATCCCTTCAGGGTCTTTCAGTGGGCAGAAGGGACATGTGTCTGAGACTCTGTACCTTTTTAGTTCCCTATATCATAGTTCTCTGTTTCTGGTGTCAGTGGAGATGTGGAATTTGCCAGGATCCTCTTTGCCTGCCTACCTCATTTCCTTCTTCCTCCTCCTTCTCCAACTTCCTTCCAGCTACTCAGGTAAGAAATGTCTGCTCCTTCTTCCTCTCCAAGGAGAACTCTAGGTATAAGAGGTCAACTTCTACATCATGTTTGAGAGCTAACGTTCCATTCTACTAGTTGATCAACTAGTCAACTAGTTGCTTCTTTTTTAAAGCAAAACCCTTTCTTAGACATCATAGAGAGATAAAAAAGAATAAGACAGAGTCCCTGACCCCCAAGTCTAATGGAAGAGGATCACCTCCCTTGTTAATCTCCTAGTCCAATACACACAATTTTTACCTTTAGGAAGCTTACCATCTAACTGAGGACAAATATTACAAACCTGTAAAAGGATTTATAAGTAATCAATCATAAATTAACATATATCAAAATGTCAAATAATATAGTGAATCTGATATGAGATGCAGAGTAGAGACCAGAATGGGAATAAAGTAGGATGTCTTCCTGCACAGAAATGTTGAAATGTGTTTGGAAGGAGAAGGGGGACATAAGTTAACAGAGGAGGGTATCTAAGATGGGCAGGATTATATGAGCAAAGCCTCAGAGATTGAAATGGGGCACGAAAGAGGAACAGATTGGATAATCTAGAGTAGAGAGGCTGAGCTGGCGAATCAAGATAAGAGCTGTTTGGTGGGAGAGAGAAGTTGGTAAAGGACTCTTTAAGGCTAAGGAGCTTGAATTGTACAAGGAAAGCAAAAAAAAAAAAAAAAAACAACAGCAACAACAACAAAAACACTCTAGTTTCTGAAACAGTCAAAGCAATTGAATGCCAAGAGAGCACAAGGCATCTTCACCCTTGGAAATTAGATAGATACATAGATACATAGATAAAAAGTAGAAGCTTGATGTCCCTTTCTAGATCTTAGATTCTGTCTGGCAATTTAGCACCTCCTTCTTCCCCTGACTACACCAGCTGCATATGCTTCCATGCTGAGGTTTTCCTCTGATCCTTAATTTCATCTTCTTGATGCACTGAACAGGACAATTCACAGTGACAGGACCAGCTCACCCAATCCGGGCCTTGGTAGGGGATGAGACTGAGTTGCCATGCCGCCTTTCACCTGCTAAGAATGCTACAGGAATGGAGGTGGGCTGGTATCGGCCTCCCTTTTCTCGAGTGGTTCACCTCTACCGAAATGGGAAAGATCAAGATGGAGAGCAGGCACCTGAGTACCGGGGGCGAACAATATTGATGAAAGAGGCCATAGGAGAAGGGAAGGTCACCCTAAAGATCCAGCATGTGAGATTCTCTGATGAGGGAGGATACACCTGCTTCTTCCGAGATCACTCATACCAAGAAGAGGCAGCAATGGAGCTGAAGGTGGAAGGTCAGGCATTATTTGAAATTAAATGCTATAATTTTGGTAGCTAATACTTTCTTTTTTTCATTCTTCTTCTAATAGTTGAACCAATGAAGAAAGTGAGCAGCGAGAGCATAAAAAATACAAAACAGCAAATAATTACAAATATAACTGATTTCCAATTATTTGCATCAATAGAGGCTAAGCAAAGTCACAAATCATTCAAGCATTCGTTTTCTGTCTTTTTTGGAGTATGCTTTTGTTCTAACTTGTGAATAAATATCGGTATGTCCAATATTCTAAGAATTCACAAGACTTCAATCCATATGCTAGTCAAACTCTGTCACAACAAATGCCATATAAAATCAAATTATTTTAATGGAGTTTTATTTTACTGAGAACATTACTAAAAATCATGTTACTAATCTGCAGGAGCTATAGACAAAAACAAAGCTAATATATAGTTTCTCTATAGGGAATTAACAGATGAAAAGAAATGCTATGAATATAGGAGGAAAGGAAGGTATCATACATATATCTTTCTTCTTCTCAGCCCCTGGACCACTTACTTTATTTTTATTTTTTAACAAAGATTTTATTTCTTTGGTTTGGTTGTACACAGACAATTTATACGTCCAGTCATAATATGAAAAATCTAAAAACCATGCAGATGTATTCCTCTTTCAAACTGTTATTCAAGAGGCAATTAATTTAGAGGCAATTAATCCTTAAAAAAAAAAAGAAAGAAATAAAAAAAGGACAGCAAGTACCAGAATCTTAAATATAGATAAGCTGTTAGGTCTTCTACAAAGAAAGTGCCACTAATTTTGTATTAAGTAAAATCAAGTTCTCTCCACACAAGATAATGTTTCCCAGATTTTTGTGAATATCAGCAGAGATGATCTGGCATGGTAGACTTGGGGTCAGGATGATGTACCATAATTTAGCATAAACAGGGATTGATTTGGAGTAAAAGAACCAGAGCGTGAATCACAGTTCTATTTACTAGGTGCATGATCTTAGGCAAGTGACTAAAACCTGTACCCCAGTTTCATCATCTGTAAAATGTGGGGTTTGGACTATGTGAGTTCTCTTCCAACTTTTAATCTCCATTCTAGATCTTTCCTAAATTGTAAAGTGCTACAAGGTAAGGCAGTATTGAATTGTAGATAGAGTGCTGAATTCAGATGGAGGAAGACTAAGGTTCAGATCCAAACCCTTACAGGCTCTAAGTGCACAGATCACTTAACTCTTTGGGTTTAATTTCCTCATTCTCACAAAGCTTCTTTGAAACTCAAATGAGATCTCCTTCATATTCTCTTCTGCCTAGGTTTTTGTGACACTGCTCTGTCCTGGTTCTCCTCCTGCCTGTCTGACTGCTCCTTCTCAGTCTCCTTTAGATCTTCACCTAGGATCAGGAGTAGGGAACCTGTGGCCTCGAGGACACATGTGGCCTTCTAGGTCTTTGGGTGCAGCCTTTTGACTGAGTCCAAGTTTTACAGAACAAATCCTTTTACTAAGGGGATTTATTCTGTGAAGTTTGGATTCAGTCAAAGGGCTGCACTTGAGGACCTAGAGGGCCACATGTGGCCTGAAGCCTCAGGTTCCCCACCCTTGAGTCTAGGTCACGCTTGCTAACCGTGGGTGTCCCAAAGGGCTCTGTCCTGGGCCCTTTTCCCTTCTCCCTCTATCCTATTTCATTTGATGATCTCATCAACTCCCATGGATTCAATTATTAACCCTATGCTAATGATTATCAGATCTAGCCCTATCTCTCTCTTTTTAGTCTTGCATCTCTGCCTATTGAACATCTCAGCTAGTTGTTTGCAGACATCTTAAATTCAACTTGTCCAAAACTAAACTCATTATCTTTCCCCCTCAAGCCCTCTCCTCTTCCTAACATCCCAATTACTTTCAAAGACACAAGCAGGCTAACAACCTGGGTGTCATCCTTGACTCAGCCACTTCCTGTATACACTCAGTTGCCAAATCGTGTCCATTCTACCTTCATATCTCTTGTTGCCTTCTCTCTTCTGACACTGCCACCACCCTGGTTCACCCTCGTCACCTTATGCCTAGACTATTGCAATAGCCTTCTGGTTAGTCTCCCTGCTACAAATCTCTCCCCACCTCAGTCTATCCTACACTCAGCTGTCAAATTGATCTTCCTAAAGTGCAGGTTTCACCATGTCATCTCCTCCTTCCTATTCAATAAACTCCAATGGTTCCCTTTCACCTCCAAGATCAAATATAAAGTGTTCTGTTTGGATTTTAAAGCCTTTCATAACCTGACCCCCAACCTCTCTTACCTTTTCAGTTTTTTACATCTTATTCCCCCCACATAGTCTTTTGATGAAAAATTTCCTCTGCTATTCCTCAAACACAACACTCCATATCTTGACTCTGGGCATTTTCACAGGTTGTCTGTCTCTCATGCCTGAAATGTTCTCCCTCCTCATCTCTGCCTCTTGGATTCCATCAAGTCTCAACTAAAATCCCTCCATATATAGGAAACCTTTCCCAATCCTTCTTAATTCTAATGCCTTCTCTCTGCTAATTATCTCCAATTTATCCTGTATATATATCTTGTTTGTACATAGTTGTTTGTTTTGTTTTAGACTGTGAGCTCCTTGAGGGTAAGGACTGGTTTCTGCCTTCCTTTTGTCTTCCCTGCTCCTTAGCATACTTCCTGACACATAGTAGTAAATGCTTGTGAATTAATTAATTGATAATGCATAAAAGTGCAAACTTTAAAGTAATATTTAAATGTCAGTTATTTTTCTTAGAAAAGAGCTGGACTACCACTATCACAAACAAGTTAAAGTGAACACATAATTCTGAGGAAGTTTCAACAGCAGGGGCTGGTTTTATTTAGAAAACTCTTCTACCAAAAGACAAGATGGGCACAGAGAAGAGGTATTTAAAATGTTAAGACATTTAAAATTCATGCTCGTGACTCTAAATTGCAATCTATGTCTTTTTCATTTAGTATAATATAAAAACTATTTATGGAATGTCAAGTCAATTGCAAAGCTTCCCTTAATGGATGTGCCATTAATTTCTGGTTATATAAAACAATAAATAACCAGTGTCTGATTTCTCCCCATTGAAAAAGAAATTACATTTATGTAAACATATTTTAAAAGGAGGAAGGATGAGATGGGATTGCATCCTTCTTAAAATTATATTTCTATAATTATCAAAACAATTGCATTTATAAAATTTTTATTAAAAATATTTCTCTTAATTGTACAGAAAGGGAAGTAACATAGATGAGTAAGTCAATAAGTCAACAAACATATATTAAAGACCCACTATATGCCAAGCACTATTAGGCAATGGGCATCCACACACAAAAATGAAACTGTTCTTGCCCTCAAGGAGTTTACCTTCTATTGGGAGGACAACACGTATGCATATATGTATTTAGAAATTCATACCAGCAAGTATAGGGAGGGAAGGAAGGCATTAGCTGTTGCATCAGGGAAGGCTTCATGCGGAAGGTAGCACTTGAGATGAGTCTTAAAGGAAGTAAATGATTCTATGAGGCAGAGATAAGAAGATAGTGTGTGTCAGGTACGTGGGATGACCAGTTGTGAAAAGAGAGGAGATAAAATATTTTGTGTGAGGAACACCAAGACCATCAGTTTGGTTCTAGATCATAAAAAGCAGGGGAAGAGGTGTAAAGTATAATGAAGCTAGAAAGGTAGGTTTGGGTTAGGTTTTCAAAGGCTTTGAAAGCCAAACAGAAGAGTTTATATTTCATCCTAGAGACTTGTTCTAGAGTTTATATTTCATTCTAGTTTATTGAATAGGGGGAATGACATGGTCAAATCTACATATACTAAATAAAAGACCACAGAAATTAAGACTTGGTGTACGACTTCATTCAGATTTGCCTTTTATTTTCCCCTCTCTTATTGAATCAGGACCTGGATCCTTTTTATTTTTTACTTTTCTCCATTTTTAGCAGGCAAATCATTTTTGTTTTCTTGGTTTGTTTTTTGCTCTCTTTTAGATTTTTTGTCTCCAGATTTATCCTTCCCTACTGCTTTTTTTGGGGGGGGGGGGTTTAAGTTCACCTTTTGCAGGATTGAATTTAACCTTGGAAACTCCTTTTGAGGTCCTCCTTGTTATGTCTCCATTTTGTCTTAGAGCAGGCCTGCACAACCTTTGGCCTAGGGGAGGCCTGTGGCTCATCAAAGGACTTCCTCTACATACAAAGGATGTTTTCCTCTACATTTTTCCGCAACCCGAAATCCTTTGGATGCAGCAAACAGCCAAAGGTCACAGATTGTATAGGCCTCTCTTAGAGGAAGCAGAATTCCCAAGGCAGGTGTTGGCAATCAGTTGGTATTTATGTCTGCACCTGGGAGGGTGCGTATAGCTAGGTGAACATGTGCTTTTTCCAGAGCCCAATATTCTGTGCCTTGTCATTTCCACAGCCTGAGGGACAAGTGCCCCCTGGATTATTTGGTGTACTATCTTTGGTTTCAAAGTCGGTAGCTACAAGGATATCAAGCGGCATTTGGAGTCAGGAAGATATTGAGTTAAAATCCAGCCTCAGGCGCTTATTACCTGTAAGACCCTGGACAAGTCTCACTTCTCTCATTCTTGGTTTTCTCATCTGTAAAACGGCGACCATGAGAGCACCTACCTACTTCAAAAGAGTTGTTGTGAGAATTCAATATGTAAAGTACTTTGTACACTTTAAAGCACTATGTAAATATTCATTATTAGTTTAGTCAATGGTTTGAGAGTGTATATGGGTTATTCTGTCCCAGCTGTTGGGTGATTAGGATGATTTAGAGAGGAGTGAGAGGAATTGAAAGATAAATGTTGTTCTTGGACAGAACAAAAGAGTAGTGAGAACTTAAACTACAATAACAGCCTCCTTCTCTTCTCCCCTCCCCATCCATGTACTGTGCAAAGCATTACACAATCAAGTACTTTTGTGTAGAAAGAGTGACTGTTGTATAGAATGACCAGAGGGGAGCATTGGTTATATAGGCATGGAGTAGGCTCTTAATAAATGTTTATTGAATTCAACTGAAGTGATTGTTTGTGGTAAAAAAATTCACTGTGCCCAGACCAACAAAGCACTATTTCTACATGCTCCTTTGGGATTATGGAAATAGAAACATAATAAAGAACCTTCTTTTGAAATGTGTTCTGTACAGGTGAATTTGAAAAGACACCATACTGTTGTGAGACGAAATGTCAAGCTTTTCCAGCTGCTTGCTCAATTCCTCTCCTCTCCTCTGTTCTCTCTGCCTACAGGAAGGTTGCTCATTATTTTGGTTTTAAAAGGCTCCCCCATTGGGCTATAGGCTGCAGGCCAAATTAAGAACAGAGACAGTTCTGGATGTTAACAAAGGGCTACACAAAAGTAAAAGAGCTTCTAGCTAATAATAAATGCCTTGCTAGGATAATCCATTTAGTGTTGGAAGAGACCATAGAGACTATTTATTCCAACCTGCTAATTTTACAGATGAGGAAACTGAGGACCAATGAGGTTCCATGACTTGCCCTTGGTAATAGAGGTGGTAAGAGGCAGGGCCAATATCTGAGCCAACATCTTCTGACTCCAAAACCAACATTGTGGATTTAGGCTAGTCATCCGACTACTTGTTGAACATGTAACACATGGTACGTTCATAATCTTCACCTTTTTTTGACTTTTCAAACAAATCTGTGAAGAGCTTGCAATAAACTTTGCATCCATTTTACTTTTGAGGAAATTAAGTCACAGAAAGGTAGAGTGAATGACCCAGGGTCACAGCCAATTACCAGTTAAAATCTCAACATAAGAGTTGTATTCTCTTCTTAGAAATAGAACAAAAGGGGCAGCTAGATGCCATAGTGGATAGAACTGCAGCCTTGGAGTTAGGAGAACCTGAATTCAAATCCAGCCTTAGACCCTTGATACGTCCTAGCTGTGTGACCCTGGGCTAGTCACTTAACCACAATTGCCTCACCAAAACAAAGAAACAAACAAAAAAGAATAAAAGAAAATTAGGTTGTAGAGAGAGGAATTGTTTCTTCAGTATTGTAAAGGACCTGTGATCTCCTGATACAGGCATTCCCTCCCTCAGTGAAATCTAAATCTTAGCCATGCATGCCTTCTCATCCAGTGCTATTTTTAACTGTGAATTCCCCTCACCCAAATTCTCTAAGGGGAACCCACCCAACATGTTGGATAAGTTCTTCTAGATTTTTTTACATTTTGTGAGTACCAGTGAAATACTGTCTATACAACTGTCTTCTTCTACTACTGTCCCTTGACCAGTACACCTCCTTTTCTGATCACACATTTCCTCAGTGATATCTTATACCACTTCTTGGAGGGTAGTTTATCATTATAAATATGCTAAATGCTACTTGCTACTTGCAATGTCTCCCCATTGGCCCTTGAGTCACAATTTTTATTCTTCACAAATTGTGATGTTCCAATATTTTCAAATATACATTATCACTAGGAAAACATTTGAATTGAAAAGATGGGTCTTTGGACCAGGCATTAGTTTGGAATTGTACAATTACACAGGTGCAATCAAGTAAGGTTTCTTTTTCCTATTCAAATCTTTCTTCAACTCTGTCTATCTGTTGTACCTGATAGATAGATAGATAGATATGTGTATGGATACATACGCATATATAGATATATCCATTTAGTGGGCTAGTCATCCAACTGTATGTCATAATCTGAACATTAGGCATTTTTCATTAATTTAATTTTTCCTACATGGATGGTTGAGCCAATCTCTTTTTTTAATTTGATTTTATTTTTAGTTCTGAATTCTCTCCCTCCCATTTCCCCTTCTCCCACCCATTGAGAAGGCAAGAAAAACAAAACCTGTTACAAATATGTATAAAACAAAAAAAAAATGAAGGAAAGGAAAAGAGGAAGGAAGGGAGGGAGGGAGGAAGGAAGGAAGAAAGGAAGGAAGGAAGGAAGGAGAAAATATGCTTCAATCTGTACTCTGAGTCCATCAAATCTCTATTTAGAGGTGGATAGCATGGTTCATCATGAATCCTTTGCTATTGTGGTTGGTCATTGTGTTGTTCAAAGTTCCTAAGTCTTTCAAAGTTGTTTATCCTTAAAATATTGCTGATATTATATAAATTGTCCTCCTGGTTCTGCTCACTTCACTTTGCATCAGTTCATATAAATCTTCCCAGGTTTTTCTGAAACCATCCCCTTCATAATTTCTTACAGCACAAGGATTCCATCATCCTCACATACCATAACTTGTTCAACCATTCCCCAACTGGTAAGCATGCCCTCAGTTTCCAATTCTTTGCTACCACAAAAAGACCTGCTATAAATATTTTTATTCATATTAGTCCTTTTTCTCTTTCTTTAATCTCTCTAGGATCTAGTTGTGGTAGAGCTGGATCAAAGAGCATGGACAGTTTAATAGTTTTTGGGGCATAGTACCAAATGACTTTCTAGAATGGATGGACCAGTTCACAGCTCCACCAACATTGAATTAAAATACCTGTTTTTCCACAACCCCTCCAGCATTTGCCATTAATACACTGTCTTTTGAATGTCATGTGTCTTATTGAAGAGGCCCTGTAATGTTTTGAAGCATAATGCAATAGCATAATATCATCCAAGAAGGAAGGAAATAAGCATTTATTAAGTGCCTACTATATGGCAGGCACTGTACTAAGTGCTTTACATATATTATCTCTTTTGATCCTCACAAGAGTTCTGGGAAGAAGGTTATTATCCCTATTTTACAGTTGAGGAAACAGACAGAAGTTGTGACTTGCCCAGGGTCCCATAATTATCAAGTATCTGGAATCAAATTTGCTGTCTTCCTGACTCCCAGCCCAGCACTCTATTCACTGAGCCATCTACAAACAAGAGCACCTGAAAGACCTCATCACCTATAGAAAGAAAATCCTTCTTCCATTTAGACCTTATCCAAGACATCCTTTATGACAGTGGTGAACATCTTTGGGAAGTATGCACCTCCCCTTTTAAGCTTCCTTGATGTTAACAATCAAAGTGTTGTTGAACTTACCTCTGCTGTGCATATATCTCATGAAAAGGGAAGCTAGGTGGTGCAGTGGACACAGTACCAGGCCTGGAGTCAGGAGGACTCATCTTCTTGAGTTCAAATCTGGCCTCAGACACTTACTAGCTATGGGACCCTGAGCAAGTCTCTTGGTTGCCTCAGTTTCCTCATCTGTAAAATAAGCTGGAGAAGGAAATGGCAAACCACTCCAGTAGTTGTCCTTCATTCTCAAAGAGGACCAAAATGACATCACTATGTTGGAGTCAAGATACAGTACATCTCCTGACTGTGGCTGATCAGACCAATATGAGCTCAGAAGGCTCTACCACATGTCAGGCACAAAGAGTCCATATGAACATTTGGAGGGGAGATATTTCTAAATTTGCACATCTCATGTTTCCTTTGAGCTCCTACAATTCTGTTTTGCTCACACAGCACAGTCCCTTCTTTGATCAAGCAGGCATGCTATGCTGGGCAGTCCTGTGCCAGTGTCTCCCATGCCAAGCAATCAATTCCAAAGTTCTTCAGGGAGACCTTGAGAGTGTCCTTGTATCACTTCTTCAGCATTATGTGAACACCTGCCTTGTGTGGGTTCTCTATAAAATAGTCTTTTAGGCAAACACACACTTGGCATTTGAACAATATGGCCAACCCATCAGAGTTGCACTCTCTATAGTAGAGTTTGAATGCTTAGCTGTTTAGTTCAAGAACGGACCTGAGTGTCTGATACTTTATCTTGTCAGATGGTCTGCTGAATCTTCCTAAGACAACTCAAAGGAAGTGATTCAGTGTTCTGGCTGAATTTCATTGGTATACTGTCCAGATCTCAGAGGCATACAACAATGAGGTCAGCACAGCAGCTCTGTAGACCTTCAGTTTGGTAGACAGTCTACCCTCCCACACTTTTCTTCAGAGCCTCCCAAACACTAAACTAGCTCTGGCAATGCATGTGTCAAACCTCATCATCTTTGTAGACATCTCTGAAAAGCATACTCTCAAGGTAAGTGAACTTATCAACAGTATTCAAAATGTCTCCATTTGCTGTAACCAATGGTTCCACATATGGATGGTGTGGTACTGGCTGGTGAAGAACCTGTTTTCTTGGTGTTAATTGTTAGGTCAAAATTAGCACAAGTAGTAGAGAATTGATCCATACTTTGTTGCATCTCCGCTTCAGAGGTTGCATTGAGTGCACAATCATCTGCAAACAAAAAATCATGCACCAACTCTCCCTCCACTTTAGTCTTGGCTTGGAGTCTTTTCAAGTTAATTTGCCATCAGTGTGGTAGCTAACCTTGATGCTGTTTTTGTTCTATTGAAGGCATCTGAGAGTCATTGAAGGCCAAGAAAACCCCAAGTGGGATCACAAAGAGTTGGACATGACTGAAACAATTCTCAAAGATCTTATGTATTCATTTCTAGATTCTTCCAGATTACTGGGTTAATATACTTCAATTGGCTGGAATTCTCATATTAGGTATGCTGGAAATATCTAAGATCACCAGAACTCAATTCGTACCATGGTAGCAAACCAGAAAAAGGAACATGTATTTTAATAGAATAACATTTTGTAAAAGCAATGGCATCAGTGGGTTACATGAGATTCAGTCATGTCCAATCCTTCATGACCTCATTTGGGGTTTTCTTGGCAAATATACCAGAGTGGTTTGCCATTTCCTTCTTTAGCTCATTTTACAGATGAGGAAACTGAGCCAAACAGGATTAAGTGACTTGCCCAGGGTCACACAGCTAGTGTCTGACGCCAAATTTGAACTCAGGAAAAGGAGTCTTCCTGACTCCAGGCCTGACACTCTATCCACTGAGTCACCTAGATGCCCCTTACATAATGATATAGCCACCCACATTCTGTAGGAGCTTCAGAGCCACCTTTGCATGAGGCTTGTTGATACTTACTCACTTTCTGCTTGGCTCATTCACTCCAATTTGCCTTCACCTGGGCAGGGCTGTTTCCAGAGATAGACTACTATGACATGGTAACACTTAAATTCTCTCAAGGTCCTAGGACAACCATATTGGAAGGAAACAAACAATTATTAGGCACCTACTATTTGTCAAGCATTGTGCTAAGCACTTTACAAATATTACTTCATTTGATCCTCATGACAACTCTGGGAAGTAAATGCTATTATTATCCTCATTTTACAAACCTCTGTTTGCCTCAGTTTTCTCGCTATATAATGTGGATAATAATAGTGCCTGCCTCCCAGGGTTGTTGTGAGGACCAAATAAGATAATAATACTTTTGTAAAGCTCTTATCACAGGAACTGGCACATAGTAAGTGCTATATAAGTTGTTGTTGCTGTTGTTAAACAAACGTAAAGTAACTTGCCCAAGGTTAGCTAGTAAGTGAGGCTGGATTTGAACTCAGGTCTTCCTGACTCTAGGTCCAGAGCTTTATCCATAATTCTAGATTGTGATACCCCACTGATATAATTTTTCTATTTAAACAACCAGCCACTCACAATAACACACTTTTAAATCTCAAACATAACCATTAATTAGCAAAAAGGTAAAAGAAATAATGATATCTTACATATCTATGAGTTAATATATGTAAAGCACTCTACAAACCTTAAAGCACTATATAAATACTAGTTATTATTAATATATAAAATTAAACATGTAAATAATAAAATTTATCACAATCTGAATATAAAACTTGGCCATATTCTCCCACCAAGGTGCTCATTATGTATGAGGAAGAGTGGGCACATACATTTGACAGGAGAATTTGTCAGAGAAGCACACTATGAAGGAAAACTCTTGTGCTTGGGGTAACACTCTGAAATTCAGATCTTGATGTAATTAGTTTTTTCAGGATCATCTACACAGGAAAAATGATTTTTCTGCTAACTGCTTATCTGCTGGTCCTTACCACTCTCCAGCTAGATAAATCCTCTACTATACTAGAATGTTTTATTTATAAGTTCTTTCAATTTACAAACACCCCTTAAAAGGGCATATTAATGTGAGTAGCAATTCCCTTTAAGCCAGAAAACTAAGCTCATCAGACTGGCTACCTCTGGGCTCATTCACCCAGATACTCTTATCTTCGGAACAGAACAAAACTCACAGCAGCACACAGAATTCCAGTTGACCGTTTAATCAAGGCAAGTAAATCTGGATAAAAAGTAGCTGGTCTGTTTTCCCTTCAGCTTTTTCTTCTCAAACCATAGGTGGCAGCAGAGTCCAATAAACTCATGAGAAGCTTCAGCTCTTGCCAACAACTGTTCCTGAAGCTCTTGGTCAATAAAATCAATTCTCTCTCCCACCAATCAAGAATCAGTTGGAGCCTTCTGTCTGCTTCTAACTGCCACTAGAGCTCTAACCATGCAGCTTTTTAAGCCCCCTGCTGTGGCTTCATTATTTTCCTCAGGTTTCTATGTCAAGTTACTCTCCTTTCAGTGGCTTAAATAAAATTCTCCTTACCCTCAGAAATTCACTTTTCACTTACAAGAACTCACCAGATTTCCCCTGTAAAATAGTTGATCCTCTTATAATCATATTTTTGTCTCCAAATACATATGATTTCTCATTTTTTTAAAATTTTACCTTCTGTAGTAACTAAACCACTAGATGGAAAAAACTATTTGAGGATTGAGTTGAAATACTATATTCCCCTGCAGACATAAGGCTTAAGCATGGTCCAACATATCCAACCCACTTTGTGTCCTTGAACTTGTATTTTTTGTACTCACTTCTGTCCATTTTTAATAATAATTATTTCTCTGTCTCTTTAAAGTATCATCACACTGTTCACATGCAAGTGACATAGAATTTTACATCATTCATATAATGACTTGAGTTTTTGTAATTATGTCACAGTTTACTTTCTGTCCAAAATTACTCAAATCCCATCTGAAAGCTATTTCTTTAAACACATATCTTACAGGTTTTTATTAAAACAAAAACTTTCTTCTTTTAAACATAAAAAAAAATTTAATAACAGTGGCAATAATTTACATCTTTTAAAGACTGACATAACTCTTTTCCTTCATTTCCCTTATTTCCTTCATTCATTCATTTCCTTCTCATCTACCTCTAAACAACTCCACATAAATGGCATGTTATCTTAAAGTGACAATGTACCAGCAAAAGGATCACATATTGTAATAGTAACATTTCACCAGGAATCATAGAAATCCAGAGTTGGAAGAGATCTCAGCAGTCATGTAGCCCAACCCATACCAAAAAAAAAGAAAAAAGAACCCCCACTATAATTTACCTGACAAGTGGTCACCCAGTCTCTGCTGGACCTCAAGGAGAAGAAACCCACTACCTCCTGAGGTAGCCCCCTTCCATTCTGGATTGCTCTTGATTGTTAGGAAGTTTTTCCTAACATAAAATCTAAATTTGCCTCTTTGCAACTTCTACCAATTGCTCCTGGTTCTGCTCTTTGGGATCAAACAAAATAAACCTAATCCCTCTTCTACATAATTACCCTTCAAATACTTGAACACATCTTCCCCAAATATGTGATCTCTTCTCTAGACAAAATACCTCCAGTTACTTCAGCCAAAATTCATATGGTATGAACTCAAGGCCCACACCTTCTTTGTTGCCCTCCTCTGGACACTCTCCAGTTTATCAGTGCCTTTCTTCAAACACAACACCAAAAACTCTACATGGTGTTCCAGATATGGTTTGCCCAGAGCAGAGTACAATGGGACTATAATCTCCTTTTTCTTAGAAGCTATGTTTCTATGAGTGCAACCTCAAATCATACTAGTTTTTTTTATAGCTATATCATAATGTTGACTCATTAAAATTAGTCTGATAAAACCCCAGATCTTTTTTAAATAGTATTCAAGTGTTCCCTGTGTATATCACCTTCTAATTCTCTTCTGAAAGAAAGCATATATGATACATAGGCTTTAGGTTTCTGAGTACTGCATAAGCCTTTTCTTCAAAACCAAGACATTTTTTGAACATTTTTTTCATCATCTTCCCTTGTATCTTTACATTAAAGTTGTTGAGTATCAAAGTGTATGCCAATTTGGTTTGGAGAACTTTGTTAAGTATGTAATGTCTATAAAGTTCTTTGCAAACCTTAAAGTACTATCTAAATGTCAGCTACAAGAGAAGGAGGAAGTCTCCAGCTGTGTTAAGTCTCTATCTAGCTCTTTATCACATGCAATAGAAGTTGGTATAAAATTGGCAAGTATCTTCATGGTGGGGAAGTGAGCAAACATTTATTAAGCACCTATATTATGTGCCAAGCACTATGCTAAGCACTTTATAAATATCTCTTTGATCAAATGTATTTTTTTTGTTTATGTTCATCAATGAAACTGTAAGATGATATTGCCAAGTGTCCCATAGTTTCCTTGGTTTCCCTAGACATGAAAAAAAAACATTTTTCCTGGCTTCCCTGGCTTCTTTTAAGTCCCAGCTAAATTCCCATTATCTACAGGATACCCCTTAATTCTAGTGCCTTCCTACTGTTGATTATCTCCAATTTGTACTGTACATATCTTGTTTGTACATAGTTCTTGGCATCTCCTATATAGACTATAAGCTCCCAGAGGTCAGAGAACATGTGTTTTTTTTTTTCCTTTCTTTGTATCTCCCAGCAATTAGCATAGTGCCTGATACATAGTAAAGGCTTAATAAATGCTAGTTGACTGATTGAATTTAGATGAGCTCCTTTAGTGGCTATCTAGAATGATTTGCTCTGCCCTCCCCTCTATGAAATTTCAATAACAAAAAGAACAAAATCTCAGGTCTAGTCTTGGTTTTAACACTAACCAGTGTGATCTTGGGCAAATCACTTAACTTCTCAGGGCTTCAGTTTCTTCATCTATGAAAAGGAGGCCATACATTCCCTATTTACCCCACCTAGTGGTTATAAGAATCAGATGAGCTAATGATATGAGAGTATTTCATATGAAACACTTTACATGTGTAACATCCCACTCCTGCCTCAGGTCCTTGCATTGAGTCCCTAAAAGATAGCCCTATGACACATTCACTATGTGGATATGGTGATGGTAGTAGTAGTAGTAGTAGTAGTAGTAGAAGTAGTAATAACATAGTAATACTAGTTATGGTCTTCTTACTACACATTTAAAGAATGTAAGTTGAATGTAAGTCGGAGTGATAGTTGAAAACTATTTTCACTTCTAAGCAGGGACACCTGCCATTGCGGACTTAGTTATGAACTGATTGTATGCAAATAAGACTTAACATTTTTGAAACACCAGGAGGCAGAAGTGGGAGTCCAGGTGTGGAACACTGAATACAATATGAGTTATTTTTAATGCATTTATTGGTTTAACTGAATTTTTTTTCCTCTTCTTCCTCTTTTTCTTTTAAAAAAATTTTTTGGTTGCCCCTTATAAGGGATGGCTCTCTGAGAGGGGCAAAGGTGAGAGATACCAGGAAAAATCTAAGTAATATAAAAACAAAAGATATCAGTATAATTTTTTAAAGGAAGAAAATAGATGGAAATTATACAATATAAAGTATTGCCAAGAATTTTTAAAAATTGGGGAGGGGAACTCTTAAGGTCATTTTCAGCTCTGGCATCTTAAAAAGAATTATTTGAAAGTAAGGGGTAGTTAGATACTAGACATGGGTTTACCTTCTCCAAGAAAGATGCCCAACTGAGTGGATAGTTTCAAGAGAAACAGTAACACTGTTGACAGAACTCTAGACTTGGAGACCTGAGACAGGGCCTTGAATCTCTTATCTTGCATTTACTAACTATGTGAACCCGGACCAGTAATTTCACTCAGTTTCTGCATTTGTAAAATGAGATAGTTGGACCAGAAGACTTCTAAAGGACCCTCTAGATTTAAACGTTTCCTTCCCAAAAGCAGGAAGACAAGTGAAATGATTTCTCAAGATCTCTTCTGGCTATAGTAGAAGTCTTAGGACTTTAGACTGGATTGCCAGGAAACTAACTTTCAGTAATTATTCCCCATTTTAGATCCATTTTATTGGATTAACCCTGGAATGCTGGTTCTGATTGCTGTCCTGCCCATTCTCATCCTGCAGATCACCATTGGCCTTGGTTTTCTCTACATGCAGCACAGACTGAGAGGTATTATAGTACATAATAGGCCAAAAATGAGAACAATATAGGGGTTAGTAAGCTGAGAACAATACATATTTTATTCTGTGAAGGGGAGGTCAATAGAACATGGTTGGTCAAGTATTTCCTGTATACCCCCATATACAAAACTCTATACTGAGCACTATACAGCAAAACAAAAGGAAAAGAGATGGTTCCTGACCTTGGTAAAATTGTGAAGTAAGCAAACTTTGCTTTTTCATAATCCCAGCATCCCAGTTCTGAAGTCTTTTCCCCAGCTAACTGGTGCCTTCCTCCCCACCTGACCCACAATCTACTGCCCTCTCATCCTATCTTCTACCTGTTAATATACCTTATTCTTCTTGAAATCTCCTACTGTGCTCTGCTCAAATTTTTTTTAATGGAATCAAATTGAAGTTCGAAGGCAGAGGTGACTATCTAAGTCTGGTGAATATCTAACTATGAACTCTCCAAAAATGTATACTGGACCTGCTTTTAAATCTGCATTATTAACATTTTCTCAACCACTTTCTTAAATCTAGACAACCAATAAACCAATAAATCAAGCCCTGATTTATAGCTTTTGTCAATTTCAGAGGTGTAAGTGCTCACACTGAAAATTTCACAATTGGCTTTCTCCAGTTTGAGCTGGCTCCAGCACAAAAGTACGGATTTTCAGGCCTTAGCCAGAGAGAGGGCAAAATGAAACAGCATGTTTGTGCCCCTGAAATCATGCTTCACAGTTGGTAGTCTGCTTCTACTTGGTTCCAGGCGTTGGGTAATTCAAAGCCTCAAATAGTAGTTCATGTTAAATTATATTCAGAAACACATGAAACAACTGAAGATTTAGAAGGCCACATATCAGTCAATACAAACGCAAAATAATGCCTACACTCTGAGCATCAAATATCTGGGCTGGGGCCAAAGTGAAAGCCCAATCAAAATGAACTTGTAATTAGTCCCAGATTTCATAAGTTCAAGGAGGGGAGGAACAATATAGATAGAACGAAAGGGGATCCCAGGTAGTAGAGGAAGGGCCTGAGCAAAGACGCAGGGATATTGGGGAGAAGTGATCTTGGGCTCAGAGTCATAGCAAAACAGGAATCAACATATGTCTCTGTCTCTATTTTAGGCAAACTCCAAGCAGAGATTGGTAAGTTCTATGCATACCTATCTCATTGTAGTACCCTGGGTGAAGCTGGAAATCTCCCATCAAGTCTCAGAAACTGTCTCTTTCAATTCGGGTGATGGGGGGAAGGGGGAGGGGAGGGGAAGGATAGACCTTGATTTATGCTGGTGTAGATGCCCTGGCGGATACTGAGATGGTCTTACTCTTATAGTCTCTCCCATCCTCCTCCAAAACCCTAAGTTCACCAACACATTTTGGAGTAGTAGAAAGAGCACTTAGCTTAGAGTAAAAAAGACCTGAGTTCTTATTCCAGTTTTTCAACTTTGGAAAATCTCTTAGCCTCTCTGGGTCTCAATTTCCCCATTTGTAAAATGAAAGAGTTGGATTAGATTACTGCTAAAGTTCTTTTCAGTTCTACATTCTTTTGGCTTGGAAAATTCTTCATTTTTAAAAGACTCCCTACGATCTTACAAGAGGCCTTCTCATTCAGTCCCCTCCCTTTAGAGAAAGCATTATTTCCCTAGACTCTAATTGTCTCCAAAGACAATGAGAATGCTCCCTCTCATTCTCTCACTATTCACCTCCTCCCTCTCAAAACTGAATAATTCCAGGAGCAAGTGAAAGAAAATAGATAACAGATTCCCTAAAAAAGAGAAAGAAGCAGCCCAGGCCTAGTGTCTATCACATCTAAACTAATATTTTATTCCCCTTTGTGTTTCAGAGAATCTCCACCGAACTTTTGGTAAGTTCTCTCTCTCTCTCTCTCTTCCTATCTCCCTATCCCAGTGTCTCCAGTTAAATTGTGTTTCACCAGCCATGCTTCATCTTCCTGTTTTGGTCACTAGAGAAATAAGGACCCCGGCAGACAATAAATGCAAGGGGCTTGAGGATAGGAAATGGGAATAAGAACATAGTTATTTCCCTACTCCATTTCATTCAACAGGAATGTCACTTTGTATATACAGCACTGCAGTAGCCACTGGGATGGGGGCAGGTAGGATGTAAAGGAGGGACATACATATGATTATTTCATACCAACAATGTAGTCTAAAATACTGTAAATCAAAACAAACTGGCTTCCTATAACATAGTAAAGACTGTAGGGTGGGATAAGAGGGAGATCACAGTGGAATGGGCTTAGTCAAGGAAGGCTTTTTGGAGGAGGAAAATCTTGAACCATATCAAGAAGTATGGGATTTTGATCATTAGAGAAACAATAGAGGGGAAAGAGACATTAGGTGTACAAACCCAAGGCAGATATGTACAAGGCTTAAGAAAAGCCAGAGCAAAGGAACCACACTGAAGACTTCCTAAGGTTAAAAGCAAATCATCCTGTGACTTGCTCATTACTGGGCTTGGAATTAGTTTACCTGGGTCTGTATCTTATCCTGGTTCTTCCATTTACTAGCTGTGACCTTGGACAAATCACTCTGGATCTCAATTTCATCATCTCCCAAATCAATCAATCACTCACTCAATAAACATTTATTAAGGTCCTAATATGTGCCAAGTCAGGGGTCTAAAACAGTGGTGTTAAACTCAAACAGAACTATCTTAGAAAACCATAAATTCACATTGTCTATGTTGTTCTGTATTTTTATTTATTTTGTTAAACATTACCCAATTACATTCAAATCTGCTTGGGGGAGTTGTGCAGGTCTCAGTGCTATTTATGGGCAAGGAGTTTGTTGTTGGGGCAGCTAGGTAGCATAGTAGATGGAGTACTGGGCCTGAAGTCAGGAAGATGAGTCTTCCTCAGATACTTCCTAGCTGTGTGACCCTGGACAAATCACTTAACCCTGTTTGCCTCAGTTTCCTTACCTATAAAATGAGCTGGAGAAGGAAATGGCAAACCATTCCAGTATCTTTGCCAAAAAAACTCCAAATGAGGTCACAAAGAGTCAGACATGACTGCACAATAACAACACCCAATTATATTTGAATCTGTTTTGGGAGAGTTTTGCAGGTCTCAATGCTGCTCATGGGCAGGGAGTTTGATACCTCTCATTGGGACTAATCGTTGCTAAGGTCCCTTCTTATGCTAACATTCTATAATTCTGCATTCAGAGGACAGAAACTTAACTGTGGGCTGAGTAGATGAAAGAAGAATTGAGGAAGTGGTACCTGAGGACGAAGGATGGGTAGGATTTTGATAAACTGCCAGGAGTTGGGGGAGGATTTACATTTGATACAGTCATTATGATCATTCCTAGAAATATAAACTATCCAGATGTATAATGGGCTGCTGAAGAAGGTTCTAGTCCTGTCTCAGTTGAATCCCTTCATACAAAGTTTGGATAATCAGTTTTTTGGGGGGGTTAAGGTGGGGTTACAAGGTTACAGGATGGCTTCCAAGGCCTCTCCTTCACTGAGATTCTGTCATTCTGATGCTGTGATTCTATATTCAGATCCCCATTTCCTGAGAGTGCCCTGCTGGAAGATAACACTTTTTGTGATAGTGCCCGTTCTGGGACCCTTCATTGCCATGATCATCTGTTACAACTGGCTGCATCGAAGACTGGCAGGTAGACTATCAAAGTTGGGAACTCACGGGCAATCAAAAGTAGAGTCTCCTTAAAATGAGATGCAGAGGAAGCTGGGACTTGGGGGACAAAATTAAAGAATACTGGAGTCCCCAAAACACACACACATATAAACACATGATTCCCTAAGGGTCCTAGAAGATACTTATCAAAGTAAGAGGGCAAACATTTCTAGATTCCTGAGTGAAATGATAGCAAGGATTGATCTCTGAGTATTCCAAAAAGAAAGAGCTCAGGGAGGCTTTGGGGCAATCAGCCCAGGCTAGGGATCAGCTGGTCAGGAAATTTGACAGTGACCTATTTGTTTCTCTTTCTGTTTTAGGACAATTCCTTGAAGAGCTAAGTAAGTTCCATGTTTCCTCCCATTAATGTGTCTCAATGAGTTTTAACTTTACATTTCCCCATCCACATCTTCTCTCCTCCATTTCATTCTCCTGCAGCATGGGGTTCTAGGTCCCCAGGAAGTCCTAATATCCACAACAGGGATTTTACTAGTATAGTCTTGCCATATAGTAGTTGTTTATTTAATAATAGCTAACATTTACATGGTGCTTTAAAATTTACAAAGAACTTTACATATATTATCTTATTTTATCCTCACAATAACCCTATGAGGGAGGTGCTATTATTACCCCCATTTTCTAGATGAGGAAACTGAGACTGAGAGAAACTAAGTAAGTTGGCCGGGGTCACAAAACTAGTAAGCATCTAACAAAGGACATGAACTCAGGTCATCTTCCTAATTCTATGTCCAATTCTCAATCTACTGACACCCAGTCTTTCTAATTTTACATTAATTTATGGTGAAAATCTATATCCCTTTCCTTCACTTTAGATGACTCCTCCTCTAGCCCAGAAGGAAAGGAGTAAGGAGTCTTTCACCTGTGGAGGCATTTCTAGGGGAGGAGAAGCCTCAGCCTCCTTTCCCTTAATTCCTATGTCTCAGAAAATTATTACCTAGGTCTCTTTTTGTAATAGTACAAATTTCATTCAATTTAGGATCACAGGATCAAAGATTTAGAGCTAGAAAGGACCTTAAAAACCATCTAGTCCAGCCTCCTCATTTTATAGATGAAAAAACTGAGGCTCATGGAGGTTAAATGACTTACCCAAAGTCACAAAGATTGTAAGCATACTTCTCATTAGAGATGAGGAACAGCTGGTTACTACCCTCTTCATGGCAGTAACTAACTCTTTAGAAAAACAATTGGTTGCTTTCTTTACCACTCCATTCATAACTAGCTGTGTGTCCTGAGACAAGTCACATAACCTCAATGAATTTTTCTATAGATACTATAGAAATGTAAAGTATTACTAGCTAAGGACTCTTCTGGATCTAAAATCCAATTTTTCATTTCTATCCACAAATTATTAAATTCTTAGAAATGCACTATTTTTCCTGACTCAGGTCAAGAGAGAAGGAGGGAACCAGAAGGACAAGCAGGCAGGGAGTCCTAAAAACAATCAACATTAGAAAAGAGTTCCTTCTCTAGGTGGGAGCAGTCCTACCGTAGGTAGGGAGATGGATATAACATGCAGAGTCCTCTCTGATTCTGTGATCCATGCCATTGAAAAAGGGTAAATCAGTCAACAAGCATTCATTAAACTTTTTAAAATTATTATATTATTTATTTACTTACATTTATTTCTATGTTTACATGTATACTGATATAATTTGTGTTCATTTATTATAGAATTTATAGCATTATTTATTACTACATGTGAGGTACTGTGTTAAGCACTAGGGAGCCAAAGAAAGGCAAATGCATGGTCTCTGCACTCAAGGAACTCACATTCTAATGAGGAAACAATATGCTAATGACTATATACAGAATAGATGAAATGTCATCTCAGAGAGAAAGGGGCAGGGGTCATGATAGGAAAGACCTCTTGAAGAAGGTGATATTTGAGCTAAGTCTTGAAAGAACCCAGAGAAGTCAGGAGGGAGAGAATTCTAGGCATGGGGGACAGCCAGTGAAAAAGTGGGAGATGGAGTGTCATGTTTGAGGGACAACAAGGCCAACGTTGTTGTATCATAGAGTATATAGAGGGGAATATGGTGAAAGAATAGAAAGATAGGAAGGAGCCAGGTTGTGAAAGGTTTTAAAAGCCAAATGACTTTGTATTTGATCCCCGAGGTAAGAAGCCACTTGGAGTTTCTTGAGTAAGTGAGGGGAGTGACAAGGACATGTCACAAGTGACACGGTGAGACCTGTACTTTAAGATCACTTTGGCATCTGAATGAAGGATGGACTTCAGTGGGGAGGGACTTAGGGCAGGGGGACCAAATAGCACACTTGCAGCAATCCAGGCATTAGGTGATGAGGGCCTCACCAGGGCAGTGGCTACATAGGTAGAGAAGAAAACTTCTATGAGAGGTGTCATAAAGGTAGTAATGACAGACTGAACAACAAATCTGATATGTGGTATGAATGCAAATGAGGAATTGAGAATAACAGTTAGGTTGTGAGCCTGGGTAACTGGGAAGATAGTGGTACCTCTCTATAATGATAGGGAAGTTGGGAAGAGGGGAGGATTTGAGGGGAAAGATAATGAGTTCTATTTCATACATGAAGAGTTTGAGATGCCCATGGGACATCCAGTTCAAGTGTCCAAAAGTGGTTTTTTTCTTCTTTCAGAATACCCCTTTTGAGTAATGTTGGCCTCCCCTTGAAGCAACAGTGAAGAAGCTGACCAACTTGATCCTTCACTGGAGGGCAGGTCACTGACTGGTCTACGAGAGAGGTGCACCCTCCAGAACCCTTCTCCCTCAGGATTCCTCACCCATTTGCTGAGGAGAGAAGACATTCAAATTGACACTTACAGGGTCCTTTCTGGACCTCAGGTCCAAAACAGGAAGGATTCTTTCTTCTTCTTTCTGTTCTCCATTCTCCTAACTCCTTCTTTTGCCCTATCCTTCTCTACCTTGTTTCTTTCTGCAGTTTCCTTTTTCTTTCCATTTCTATCACTCCACTTATTTTCTTTGCCCTTCCTTCACTTATCATCCCCCTTCTTTGTTTTCTTCTTGACAGTCCTCTTCAACTTGACTGCCATTTTGCAGTCCATCTTTAACCCTCAGAAATGGATAGATACTGTGATCCACTCTTTATTCCCCTGGAGACACCAGCATCACGAGGGCAGAGATATCATCTCTGCTTCAAGGAGCAACCCAGGCCTCTCCCCTAAGCAGAAACTCAGGGCCTTTGGCATCACATACAAATTAAGGGCCCAACGAAATGCAAATGAACATTCATTTCTTTCTGCAAAGAGCTAGGGCCTGTGTGTAATGCGGGCAAAAGGGATGAAACCTCAGAGACCTAGAAGGTGAGGCACCTGCTGGGCCTGAGGAGTGCATATGGGAGAGTCTCATGTAGGAACTGGGAGGTCATATAGATAGGAAGTCGTCTCAAGAATCCTAGACTTAAAAAAAATCCTAGACTTTAGGTAAGTTTCTGCGATGGTAGCAGATTAATGATAAATCAGAGTGCCTGGGGATTAGAAGTGGTGGAGTTCTGTTTCTCTTCTATATTCACTTTCCATATGTATCCTTTCCTCTATCTAGTCTTCTTTCTCCCTACCTCCTCATTTTTCATCCTTTTCTCTCTGTCAATCTCTTATTTATTCAACCACTATTTATTGAATGACTACCATGTGTAAAAGAACTGTGCTAGGTGCTGATTAATAATACTATCCCCTTTCACTCACCCCATTCCTTCTTCCTTTGTATGCCTCTCTCCCTTCCCCTTCTTCATCTCAACATTGTTCCTTATCATATCACAGATGCCATAAAGGTCAGCCTACAGTCCACAGTCTGTACTTCCATGCTCATAAAAAACAAGCACCAATACCTTAGACTGAAAAGGCCACTTATGTATGAGTCTATGAACCCCACTGCTAGACTTTCCTTAGTCCCTTCCTATTTGCTTTTAACTGGATTCCCTTCACTTTTTTCCACACATACACTCCGAAGTCATCCCATTTGTCCACAGACCATGCCAAGGAAACTAATATTCTCTCAGTGTGTACACATAAAGGGAAAAGGAAAAAAAATTAAAGTCACTGATCCCAAATCACCCATCGTAGGAGCTGAGATATTCTTTCCCACCCACCTCAAGATCCCTTGTCCTCATGACTCTTCTAATGGGTGATGAGGCCTTACTTTTTGTCAAAGCAAACACCTAGATAGGGCAGCAATATCTTCTTCTCTCAGTGGTCCTTTGGTGTCAAATGAACTCTGAGAAGCTAAAGCTTTTCCCTACACTGGGAGCAGCAGTAGATTTGTCCCTTATTGTGCACCCTCCTGTGGCCACAGATATGAGCTCTAGCTAATGCTCTGTCAGGATATTCAGGTGGAAGAAAAAGATTAGGAGTTGGAACCTGAAGGATACCAGGTATGTGCCTCACCTAAGTGGTGGCCCTTTAGCTCTGACGTGTCCTAGAAACCTTTACCACACTGAGAATAGTGGTAAGTACAATTCTAGGGGTGGACCTGACAGGATCATGTCAGTCTTATCACACAGTAACATTAGTAGAATTTTTTCAGAGATGTGTACACTCATGGCAATTGAGATCTGAGGCATCCCAGGATGACGCCTCACATTGGAAACAGACATGGAGCCACTCATCTATGTGTACCTACCGGTGATTATCAAAGTGGCAGTGGCCACTGAAGCACTTGCATAGATGGAACAGGGTAAGGGCTCTTCTGTGGGAGGACAGAGGCAGGATTCTGGTCATGAGAGCCTACTGAGTGGGAAGAAGTCTCTGGCTCTCTCCTTCCCAAGAACAGTCAGCAATTCTCTCATCTTCCTATATCAGGGCATACATTTGAAACTCTGTAGAATTCTTTTTGGTTCCTATAGAAGAGTGGAGAGTAAAGATAATCATTACATGATGACATGTAGTAACAACCCCAACATAAACTCTACATCCTAGCCAATCCAACATGCTTACCACCCCTATAATTCATTGTTCCCAAGTTTCAAGAAATCTCCCCAGATTTTTAACCATTCCATCTACCCCTCAATCAATATATGTTGGCTTTTTCTAAGTCTTACAAAATCAGTCTGGACATCTTTCATCTTGTATCTCTCAGCTACCATGTGACAATTTTTCAGTTTTCATGTTTCCTCCATCCCCAACATGGATGTGTGATTTTTGAGATTAAGTCTTCTGCTTTCTTTAAATCTCATTAAACACCTATTTTTTAATGCCACAAATAATGGATAACCAATACTGTTGAATCACAGAACTATAGAGACCATCATACAGGCCTTCACCCAACCTATTCAAACCAGGTATCCTATTAATCCTTTAAAAGGACAAGGATTCCATAGTATCCCTTGGCACTTAGTGCCAGGAATCCTTGCTCTTTATTGCCACAGTGTCCTTCCTTATGAGAATGGCCTTTGGACTGGAGACTTGGGAAAAGAGCCTGACCACTGAATGGACCTTGACTCCCAAGTGAAAAAAAAGGGTTTGTGAATTGGAAACAAGAGCTGAAAAAGCAAGAAGCTGGAGAGAGAATCATAATCATGGTTTGCAAACACCATGCTAGGGTTGGACAGGAGCAGCAGCTAAGAGAAAAGCCATGAGAGACCATCAGAGGGTCTTCACTAATCCTCTGCTACAAATGCAAGAGGGAAAGCTGAAGCACCAGGGATCCACAGCGTGGGGTGATGCATATCAGCCAAAGGTCCATGGCTGATCTAGTGACCCTCCACATCCTACCAAGGCCACTTTTCCGAGCTAACATAAAGTGCAAATTCATTCATCTCTTATCTGTCACTTTTCATTTAGATTTGATTTACCTGCTATGCAAGTTCATTCATCTCTTATCTGTTATTTTTCATTAGATTTGATTTACCTACTATAAAAATCTGTTGGCCAGCAGAAACACTAAGCAGTGTATTTAAGGTTTTATACAAATAGAGCATAAGAGAGAACATTTCTTATTCTAGGGAGATGTCAAGTTTGGTTTACACTGGGAGCTTAGGAACTAATTTAGTGGCAGGAAAATATTGACCTGCTAGCAATAAACCTGGCAAACAAATTCAGAATTCACATATCCCTTTGCTGGCTGCTGTCCTTGCCAGTTGATAATCTAAAAGTATATGAACCCCAAATTCAAATGATGCAGGGAGACTTGGCCTTCTAACAAGTCAATACTCCTATCCAAAATCAGCTTCCAAGTTCACAGGTTCAGCCCAAACCACACTTTACATCTCCCTAGAATAAAGAATGCTATTTATTTTATCTGCTATTTTAAAGTCTTAAATAAAATACACATGGATTAGTATTTCTGCTAGCCATCAAGATTTTATAGTAAATCTAAATTGAAAATAACAGATAAAGAATACATCAGTCTGCACTCTCAGTGAAGCATGGATAAACAGCTTTACTAGGAGGTGGAAAAAGTCACCTGATTAGTTTTAGCTGGCTGGATCTCACTCCCCGAGCTACAAATTGCTGGCACCACCTGTCTTGACTACAAAGTATACTATGAGCTCAGCACAGGACTAATGTACACCTTATGATAGGCTCTTAGGGTTTATGTCTCAGCAAATGCCCCTGAAATGCTCCAGCCCTATGCCTCCTGCCTACAAATTCATTCACCTCTCAGGCCTCTGTGTCTCCTTCCTGCTTGCTCCATTTTCAGGCCTCTAGCTTTTTACTATCCTTTTTCCAAAGGTGAGTAAGTAGGGCTGAGCTTGGGAGTCAAGGTTACTTTTTGTCCAGCAGTCAGGCTTCTCTCTCAAATCTCTCTGCTCCAAAGGCAGGCTACACTTATATCTGACCTAAGTTGTCCTTGCTGCTGATTGAACCTAGTTTTGTACTATGCTTAATGAAGAGAAAGTATGAATGGCTTAATACTTCATAAGTGTGATATATGGGCATATGTGTGATATGTGCAAGCAGGATATACCTAGGCAGCTCCGTGGCACAGTGGATAGAGCACTAGGCCTGGAGTCAGGAAGATATGAGTTCAAATCTGGCTTCAGACATTTACTAGCTATGGGAAGACCACCTTCTGCCTCAGTTTCTTCAATTATAAAATGGTAAATAATAGTACCTACTTCCTAAGGTTGTTGTGAGGATTGAATAATTTATTTGTAAAGCATTTAGCATAGTGTTTGGCACATAGTAAGCACTATATAAATGCTAGTTATTTTTACTATTATTATCATTATATGTACTCAGTGGGTTTTCCTGACTGACCCTTGAGATGTTGCACAGGCAATAGCAGCTTATCCATGGCTCATGAGCCTGCTTTCTATAAGCCTATAGAAAAGCAGGCTGTCACTTTAATAATTAATTGAAGGAAATCCTTACCGACCTTGGTTCAACAGAGGTCTTAAATTATGATAAAAATATGCTCCAAATTTAAGAAAAGAAAATTATCAATGATCGTGAGTTTCCATTGCTACTTCTGAGATCTTTCCTTCTCATTCACAAACCTCTATGTTTACTACTACTACTACTACTGCTGCTGCTGCTGCTGCTGCTGCTGCTGCTACTGCCACTACTACTACTACTCACTCAGGCAAACCACAATGTAGCCATACACATTTAATTGTTCAAAGAAAATGAACAAGACATTAAGAGCTATTCCATGCTGCACTCAGCCCTATTGAGGTCCACCGTCTTTCCCACTTTCCCCAGGTGATGAAAGAATTAGGGGAAGGAGTTCTGCCTCTTTATTGTTGTTGTTGTTCAGTTGTTTTCAGTCGTGTCCAACTCTTCATGACCCTATTTGGGATTTTCTTGGTAAAAATACTGAGGTAGTTTGCCATCTCCTTCTCCAGCTCATTTTGCTGAGGAAACTGAGGCAAACAGGGATAAGTGACTTGCCAGGGTCACACAGCTAGTTTGAGGCTAGATTTGAACTCAGAAAGATGAGTCTCTAGGGGCCTGTATCAATTAGGGGCATATAAGTGTTGTGGAAAGGGATTTTGTCCTCACAATAGCTGGAGAGAGTCCAGCTTTAGAGTTGGAGGACTTGGACTCCTACCTCGGAGACTTTTTTAAACTGTGTGACCTCACACTCCAGATCTCCAGGGCTTCAGTTTGTTCATCTATACAACGAGAATGTTGAGTCTCTAAGATTCTCTAAGATTCCTTCCAGCTCTAAATTCAAGGATCCAAAAGATAAAAATGAGTCCTAAAAGGAGAAACAAGAGAAAGTACGGATAATCTGGCTAAAGAAAGACCTGAGGAGTTGGTCATTGTCCTTCTTTTTGAAGAGGACCAAAAATGACATCACTGTGCTAGAGTCAAGTTACAGTGCGTCAAACTGTGACTGATCAGACCAATACAAGTCAGAATGCTCTGCCAAGGTTGGGCACAAATGATCCATGTGAATATTTGGTGTAGAATCTCTAAGTCTGTGCATCTTGCATTTCTTTTGAGCTGCTTCAATTCTGCTTTGCTCAAAGAGTACAGCACCTTCTCCAATGAGGACATGCCATTCTGGGCAGTCCTGTGCCAGTGTCTCCCATGTCACGCAATCAATTCCAAAGTTCTTCAGAGAGACCTTGTATCACTTCTTCTGCACCATGTGAGCACTTGCTCTGTGTGAGTTCTCCATAAAATAGCCTTTTAGGCAAACATACATTTGGCATTTGAACAACATGGCCAGCCCATCAAAGTTGTACTCTCTGCAGTAGAGTTTGAATGCTTGGCAATTTAGTTCAAGAAAGGACCTCAGTGTCTGGTATCTTATCCTGCCAAGTGATTTTCAGAATCTTCCTAAGACAATTCAAATGGAAGTGATTCAGTTTCCTGGCATGGCACAGGTATACTATCCAGGTTTCACAGGCATACAACAGTGAGGTCAGCACAATAGCTCTGTAGACCTTCAGTTTGGTAGGCAGTCTAATACCTCTTCCTTCCCACACTTTTCTTCAGAGCCTCCCAAACACTGAATTAGCTCTGGCAATGTGTGCTTCAACCTCTTTATCAATGTGTACATCCCTGGAAAGTATACTGCCAAGGTAAATGAACTTATCCACAACATTCAAAACTTCTTCATTTGCTGTAACCAATGGTTCCATATATGAATAGCGTGGTGCTGGCTGATGGAACATCTCTGTTTTCTTGGTGTTAATTGTTAGGCCAAAATTAGCACAAGTAGCAAAGAATTGATCCATACTTTGTTACATCTCAGCTTCAGAGGCTGCATTGAGTGCACAATCATCTGCAAACAAAAAATCATGCACCAAGTCTCCCTTCACTTTGGCCTTTCAAGTTGAAGAATTAACCATCAGTGCGGTAGCTGACCTTGATGCCCTTTTTGTCCTTGAAGACATTTGACAACATTCTAAAAAGCATGGGAGTAAGCACACAGCCTTGTTTCATTCTATCAGTGACTGGGAAAGCACAAGAGCATCATTCATTATCCAGAACCCAGGCAAGCATGCTACCATGAAATTGATGTACAATATTGCTGAACTTCTCCGGGCAACCAAATTTTGACAACAATTTTCCATAATCCCTCATAACTGATAGTATCAAAGGCCTTGGTCAGATCTATAAACATTGTGTACAGACCTTTATTCTGCTCTTGGCATTTCTCCTGGAGTTGTCGGGCAGCAAACATCATATCGACCGAACCTTGACCCTTTCTGAAGGCACACTGGCTCTCAGGTAGATGACCATCTTCCAGGTGAAGAATCAGCCTATTAAGGAGGACTATGGCAAGAATGTCGCCAGCAAGGACTAAGGGAGCCCCTGTGATTATCACAGGACAATCTATTTCCTTTACCTTTATAGAGATGGACAATGGAGGCATCCTTGAGCTCCTGGGGGATAATCTCTTCTTGCCATATAACCTGGAAAATTTCAGTTAGCTTTTGTGTAAGCAACAGACCCCATATATCCCTACCTTGTGAATCTCAGCTGGAATAGAATCATCACCTGGTGCTTTGCCACACAAAAGGAGCCTAATGGCATTCAAAACCTCTTCCTCAGTTGGAACTTCCACTGGGGGGTGGGGATTGACTTCAACCTGAGGTAAACGGTCATTGGCTTCAACATTGATTGATGATGATCTGTTGAGAACACTATGGAAGTGTTCATCCCATCTCTCTAGGATCATGTCCTTATCACTAATCGATGTGGCTCCATCAGCACTGAGTAGTTGAGATACACCATAGGTCTTTGGCCCATAAATAGCCTTCAGGGCATCATAAAAGCACTTTGGATTGTTACTATCAGGATAAAACTGAATTCCATATACCTTCTTACTGAGCCAAGAATCCTGCATCTCTCTAAAATTCATTTGTACTTTACTTTTGATGGAATTAAATGCTGCCTTCTTAGAGATGGATGAACTATCCTGCCAGTAAACCCTATGAAATTCTCATTTTTCATTAAGCAGCTTCTGAATTTCCCCAATCATTTTTGTCAAACCAGTCTTGATGTTTGCAAGTGTTCTGACCCAGATGAGCGAATGCAATACTGTACACCAAATCTCTGAAAGCTGCCCACTCCTTTCCTGCTCCATTGTTGCCAACTGTGTGTTGGCTCAACATTCTCTCCAACTTAGCAACAAACTGTTCCTACTCAGGAAAGCACTCTAATCTGTTGACATTAATTCTTCTGGTAATCATTTTGCCTTGGGGCAACTGCATTTGTTGAATATGAAAATTTAGTTTGAAGAGGATAAATCGATGACCAGTCCAGCACTCTTGACCACACATCATTTTTGTCACTCTCACATCCCGTCTGTCTCTTTTCCTTACAATCACACAGTCTATTAAATGCCAATGTTTGCTACAAAGGTACATCCACAAAGTTTTAATTGCCTTTAGGTAAAGGGAAGACAGTGCTGGTGATGAAAAGGTCATGAGATGCACAAGTCTTCAGTAGTAAGTGACCACTGCTGTTTCTGTTTCCAACTCCATTCCTCCCAAGGACTCCATGTCATGTCTGGTAGTCTGAGGCTTGTCCTCTTTTGGTACATTGATAATAAGGGTCTTCAGGTCTTCATAAAATTTTTCTTTGATCTCATCAGCATTCGTCAGGGTGGGAGTATAGGCACTGATGATGGTGGTGTGGCTTTTCCTGCCAGTGGCAACTGTGTTGTCATAAATCTGTTGTTCACTCCTTTTGGTAGGCATACAAGCTTGTTGACTAGATCAGTTTTGACTGCAAAACCTACACCAGCTTCACGGGGTTCCCTTTTACTGTGACCACTCCAAAAAAAACATGTACTCAGCTCCAACTTCAGTAAGCTGGTCTTCATCTGCCAGCCTTGTTTCATTCAGGGCTGCTATTTGGACGCAACACATGCTGAGTTCTCTCACAATAAGAGTTATTTGTCTTTCAGGTCTACTGGAAGGGAAATATCTGGGCCCCATCCCATCATGACTCAGGGTGCTATACCACAATGCCATTTCCTTGTGCTCAACAGCAGGGAACCCTACTCAAAATATCTGTTCCCAAGGAGCATGTGCACTAATAGAGGATGGCATAAGAGCTAGCAATCCCTCTCAATGCATCATATTAATGTGAGGTTCTTACAGTCTGGGAGCTGATGGATAGAGGACAGAAGACTTCCTGAATGAGCCAATTTTCTTTCCTAAGCTCTGAAAGAATGAAAGAGTGAGGCATCATACGGGGAAAATATCCCTATAGCCAACCTAATCTGTCCTTTTCTAAAAAAACTCCACTATCCCCACTGTGGGAGGGAATGGAAGAAAAGACATACTAAAGTTCTGTGACACTATTATCCCTTAGTTTGGATCCAATGTTGGTAATCATTGTAACTGACTTGACTCCAGCACATGGGTAATTTGATGCATAATGAGGCCAATACTTTGTCAGAAGCTCTTGCTACAGTCACTACAGGGCACAGGGCTTTTCACCTGTGTGGATTTGCTGATGGACAGCCAGGCCTGATTTCTGGCCAAAGCTGCTTCACAAGTTTCACAGGCATGGGGTCATTCACTTGTGTGTGTTCATTGGTGGTTCACCAGAATTGAGTGTTGAATGAAGCCCTTGCCACAGCAGTAGGGTTTCTCACCTGTATGGGTCTTATGATGGCAGTTCAGAAGAGAGCACTGGCTAAAGGTTTTGCCACACTCATGGCATCTGTAGGGCTCTTCACCTGTGTGTGCTCACTGGTGCCTAGTACAGTACACCTACTGAGTGAAATCCTTTCCACATTGGGGGTAGGCATAGGGCTATTCACCTATATGAATACACTGATGGTGGACCAGGTCTGGCTAAAGTCTTTGCCACAAGTGACATAGCAGTGGGGCTGCTCACCTGTGTGGGTTTTCTGGTGCTGTGCCCAGATTGAGCTTTGCCCGAAATGCTTGTCACACTCACTGCAGCTAATTAGCCTTTTCCCCAGTGTGTGTCTGCTGGTATTTGATCAGGTTGGAGCTCCAGCTGAAACTCTTGCCACAGTTACAGCAGATGTAAGACATCTCAGGCCCCTTGTTCCCTGCTCTTTGGTAGGGCTGGAGTGGACAGTGGCAACCCTGGCTGTGGTAAGGTCTGAACCCTACCACCAGCTTCTATAGTTGACCCTGCCTTGGTCTCATTTTTCATTTCATTACCTGGAAAGGACAGAAATGATTTATATCACTAGAGAGATATGCTCTAGAACAAAGCCACTGAATTACAGACTGTTAGAGTTAGAAGACAATTCCAAATGGGGAAACTGAGGACAATAGAGGAGCAGTGACTTGACCAAGACCATACAGGGAATAAATAAGTGTCAGAGCTAGAAACCAAGTTTCCAGACTTAGTTCAGTGCTTTTCCCATTATACCATGACACCTCTGAAGGCCCAAAATAGATTAGACAAGGATAAAAAAAAACCAAGCTACAGGTAAAAGCAGACAACACAGTGGATAGAGTACTGGATCTGGAGTCAGGAAGCCTCATCTACCTGAGTTCAAATCTGGCCTCTGACACTTAATAGCTATGTGACCCTGGGCAAATCACTTAACCCTGTTTGCCTCAGTTTCCTCATCTATAAAATGAGCTGGAGAAGGATATGCAACCAATCTAGTATCCTTGCCAAGAAAACCCCAAATAGGGTCAAAAAGAGTCAGACGTGACTAAAATAATTCAACAATAAAAAAAGAATCTGTTAAGTTCAGGAGTTGGAAATGGAAATAGAGAAGAAGGAAGAAGGGAAGAGGAATCAGTCCAGAAGCTGGCTGAGAACAAGGACTATTTCCAACATTGAAATGCTCCTTTCAGGAGCAGGAAAACATTTTTTCCTCATTAGATCAGAAGGTCCCTAGGGCAATGATGTTCTCAAAGAGGAGCAAAATAACAATGCTATGTTGGAATCAAGGTACAGTGCATCTGACTGTGGATGATCAGACCAATATGAACTCAGAAGACTCTACCACAGGTCAGGCACAAATAGTTTACATAGAGTGGAGATGTCTCTCTCTAAATTTGCGCATCTCATATTTCTTTTGAGCTACTACAACTCTGCTTTGCTCAACAGAACACAGAGCCTTCTTTGATGCAGACACACAATGCTGGGCGGTCCCTTGCCAGTGTCTCCCATGTCAGACAATCAATTCCAAAGTTCTTAAGAGAGACTTTGAGAGTGTTGTTGTATCACTTCTTCTGACCACCACGTGAATGCCTGCCTTGTGTGAGTTCTCCATAAAATAGTCTTTTAGGCAAACATGTTTGGCATTTGAACAACATGGCCAGCCCATCAGAGTTGCACTCTATGTGAGTTTGAATGCTTGGTAGTTTAGCTCAAGAAAGGACTTCGGTGTCTGGTACCTTATCTTGCCAGGTGATTTTCAGAATCTTCCTAAGACAATTCACATGGAAGTGATTCAGTTTCCTGGCATGGCGCTGGTATACTGTCCAGGTTTTACAGGCATACAACAGTGAGGTCAGCACAATAGCTCTGTAGACTTTCAGTTTGGTAGGCAGCACATTAAGAGGTAACAGTGTAGGGAGTGAACACTTTGTTCTCTGCCCATATACATACCTACTGTGTGACTGGGACAAGTTATATCATCTGAGTCCCAGTTTCCTTACCTATAAAATGGGGGGGCTGAACTAGATCAAGGGTAAGCAACTACAGCCATAGCAAAATGTCAAAAACCATTCATAGCTCACAGCTGTACAAAAACAGGTGATGGGGCCAAATTCAGCCTGAGAGCTGTAGTTTGCTAGCCCCTGGTTAGTACTCAATTATTTCTCAAGTCACTTCCAGCTGTAACTTCCTATGATTTTGGGTCTGGGTACATTTCTTTGCTCTGTATCTCCTGTGGTGAGTCAAAGTAAAACCTGGGTTTGAATCCCACCAGGCTCTTCCACTGTATATGACCATGGACAAGTAATTTAACCTCTGGATCTTAATGTCCTAATATATATAGCATGAGTGAGTTGTACTAGATGGCTTCTGAGGTCCCTCCTTCAGTCTTTGCACACAGAGCAATCTGTTCATGGTGCTGACAAAATCACTCCCAGTCTCCAAGGCCTGCAGGAAGGAGACTATTACCCGGGTTATGGTTCCTGATTAATGTGGTGGTTCAGCTCCCCCCAAACATTTGGTTGGAGGATTGATTTTGTCCTGCCTTCCTGGGATGCATCCTGAAGCAGACCTCCTGATGACTCCCATATAATTTCTAAGGACACCATCTCTTGCAAGGGCAAAGCCTGTCCAAGAAATTTTCACCATGCCAGAGTTTAACAAGGTAGTTAAGCCCAGGGCTCTACTTCCTTCTTTCCTGATCCTTACTGCAAGAGGAATTAATGTTAAACTATATGAAGAAGTCTAAAGGTAGTCATTGGTCTATTTAGTGCTTCTTAAATTGTAGGTCATGACCCCATGGCAACAATAAAAGATTTCTGAACATGCAATGACCAAAATTTAATTAAAAATCAAACATGAAATGAATCTGAGGTGTTTCTGGCAGTTCATGCCCATGTTTCATCATGCAACTTCACCACAGCCCTGGTTCTGAACATAAAACATGTGCTCTTTGCACTGCACATGCCCTCAGGTCATGCAATGCCAATGAACACTGCCAATACATTTGCAAGTGGAAAATGTTTAAGAAGCCCCGGTCCATATCACCAAAGGGGTCAGCGCAATCTCTTCTTGGAGAGATTCTAAATCTCTTCCATATTAGTTAGAATTTTTTCTAGAGATTCTATGGAAGGGATAAATAATATGGAAGGAATATAAACCATCTTAACATCAAGGAAAGGGATGCAATGACCTTTGCTAAGTTCATTCTCCTCCAGTATAACTCATTGAATATCTCCCTCAAGCCTGCAGCTTTGGTTTCCCCCCTGTATCTTCCACCAGGACTTCTGCCTCTTCACCATTCCCTGGAAACTGGCCCCTCACCCAAGTAGGCTCCTAAGAAACTGCTCTGGGACCAGCAATTCTCAGATTTGTTCTTTCGTGTGAATCTCTGGCCTCAGCCAAAGACTGAGTGATTGAGTTCCTGGAATTGATTCAATAACTCCTCATGTCTGAAGCAGTGGAAACTGTGGCAAGAAGATTCAAAACTTAGGTTATCCTCCTTAGGTTACCCCCTATCTTAGGGAGAGTCTTGTCCCTAGGAGCTATTCGAATATCTTTTCTTCTTCCACTTTCACAATCATAAGACCATCTTGTTCCACAAGGTTTAGGACAGTAGCCATTGACCAGTTTGGAGTACCACAAAATGAGATTCTCCCTAGAAGAGAAAAGTGGGGTAGAAGTAGGTAATTCCCTCCATCACCTATCAGCAATGTGATATAGTGGAAAGAAGGCATAGAACATACATGGAACATCCATTATTTGCTATCTATGCAATCTTAAGCATGTTCCTTTAGCTACAGGAGAAAGATGCCGAGCTAGATTTAATTCAAAGAGCATTATTTATTAACCACCTACTATGTACCAGGCACTGTGCTAGATGTTGGTGTCAACTCTGAAACAAATGACCAAAAAGTCACAGAGGTTATGAAACTGTTGCCACCTCAAAAAATAAAAATAAAATAAAATGCCAGAGAGTTCACACATTATTACAGCCACAGTTAACTGTAACAAACAAAATAAAATAAAAGCAAAATAAAAAATAGGGCTAACAGTGGTCATAAGCAAAAAACTTTCTTTCCACTGGAAGAGAGAAACTAGACATGTACTGAGGCCTCCTCTCGTAGAAGACCCACATTAGTGTGGGTTAATCTCTATACATGTGCTAGTGGCTATACAGTGAGCAGTAGCCCTGACAATGAGGGGTAACAGCAACAATGAGACAAATTTGACTCATAGCAGGGCTTTGTGACTGGAACATGGGTCCTGCAAGTGCTTGTCCAAGTTCAGGGACCACCTGGTGCTGGTGCAAAACAATTCTGGAATTTTGCTGCGGCAGAGCTCTTCAAGACAATGAGCACAAAAGATTGTTGTTTTGCCAAGCTCAGAGCACAGTTGCTTGTTGGGCTTTTGCTCTGGAAAACAGGGTGTCTCCTTTTTGAGGGGGATAGTCTTGGCATGGGAATCCTGACATTGGGGATACAAATACTAATAAAAAACTAAACAGTTTCTGCCCTCAAATTTCTGGAAGAGCTCAAAAAAGGATTTAAAAATCAAATAAGATGTAGGGAAAAAAATTGGGGAAAGAAATTAGAATAATCCAAGAAAATTATGAAGACAGTCAACAGTTTGGAAAAGAGACAAAAAAATACTGATGAGAATAACATCTTAAAAAACAGAACTGGCCAAATAGTAAAAGAGGCACAAAAATATACTGAAGAGAACTCTTGAAAAAGCAGAATTGGACAAATAGAAAAAGAGGTACAAAAATACACTGAAGAAAAGAACTTCTTAAAAAGTCTCTCTCTTCTCTTCAATCGTTTTCAGTTGTGCACAACTCTTCGTGATCTCACTTGGGGTTTTCTTCACAAAGATACTGAAGTGGTTTGCCATTTCCTTCTCCAGCTCATTTCACAAACGAGGAAACTGAAGTGAACAAGGTTAAGTGCCCAGTTGCCCAGGGTCACAAAGCTAGTAAGTATATGAGGTCAGCCTGGAACACAGAAACATGAGTCTTTCTGACTTCAGACCAGGCGCTCTATCCAATCTATCCAGGTGGAGACCTGGCCGCCCCTCCTTAAAAAGTGGGGGGGAAATGGTCAAATGGAAAAGGAGGCACAAAAGCTCACCCAAGAAAATAATTCCTTAAAAATTAGAATTGGGCAAGTGGAAGCTAATGATGAGACATGAGATATAAAAAAACAATAAAACAGAGTCAAAGGTGAAAAAAATAGAAGAAAATGTGAAATGGAAAAACAACTGAACTGGGAAGTATATCAAGGAGAGATAATTTAAGAGTTATTGAATTACCTGAAAGCTATGCTCAAAGGAAGAGCTTTAGACATCATATTTCAAGAAATGATCAAAGAAAACTGTTCTGATATCCTAGATCAGAGGCAGAGAACCTGCAGCCTAGAAGCCACGTGTGTCCCTATGGGTCCTCAAGTGCAGCCCTTTGACTGAATCCAAACTTCACAGAACACACCCTCTTAATAAAAGGATTTGTTCTGTAAAACTTAGACTCAGTTAAAAGGCTGCACCCAAAGACCTGGAAGGCCACATGTAGCCTCAAGACCAATCACCTCCTGAAAGAGATCCCAAGATGAAAACTCCTGAAAATATTACAGACAAATTTCAGAGCTTCCAAGGCAAGGAGAAAATAATGCAAACAGCCAGAAAGAAACAATTTAAATATCATGGAGCCATCGGAGTCAGGCAAACACTAGATTTAGCTGCTTCTACATTAAAGTATTGGAGGACATGAGAATATGATAATACTGAGGGCAAATCATCTACCCAACAAAATTGAGTACAATCCCTTCAGTGAGGAAAATAGATATTCAATGAAATAAGAGGACTTTCAAACAGTCCTGATGAAAAGACTGGAGCTGAACAGAAAATCTGACTTACAAATACAAGACTCAAAAGAAGCATAAAAAGGCAAACATGAAAGAGAAATCACAATGGATTTAATAAGGTTAAACTGTTTACATTCCTACAGGGAAGATGATACTTGTAACTCCTAAGAACTTTAGCATTATTAAAAAAAAAAAGAACTTTATCATTATTAGAACAGTTAAAAATATACACAGATAGAAGGCACCAGTGTGAGTTTATATGATGGGATGGTTTCAAAAAAATAAAATCAAGGGGTAAGAAAGAAGGATGCATTTGGAAAATGGGGAAGGGAGAGGCAGAATGGGGTAAATTATCTCATATAAAAGAGGCATGAAAGGAAGTTTTTTACAGTGGAGGAGAAAAAGGGGGGGTGGGTAACACTTGAATGGTACTTTCATCAGAATTGGCTCAAAGAGGGAATAACATACACATTCAGGTATAGAAATCTATCTTGCTTCAGGGAAGTAAAAGAGGAGGGAGATAAAAGGAAATTGGGAAGGCGGAATGAAAGGAGGACTGATTGAGGGAGACGGTAATCAGAAACAAAACAGACTTTTGAGGAGGGGCAGGCTAAAAGGAGAAGATGGAAATATAAAGAGAAAAATAGGATAGAAGGAATACATAGTTAATAATCATAATTGTGAATGGGAATAGGAGAACTCGCCAATAAAATGGAAACAGACAGCAGAATGGATTGAAAACCAGAATCTGACATTATGTTGTTTACATGAAACACACTTGAAGCAAAGAAACACACAGAATAATGTAAGGGCTGGATCAAAATCTATTATGCTTCAGCTGATGTAGAATAGTATGTCTGAGTTACTGGTATCCATCCTATCCTACTGACCCTCATGCCACCACTTCATCACACCTCCCTGTATGACATGCAGGAATCTGTGTGTGGGAGTAATTGGGTATCATAATAAGAGTATGTTTTCCTGTCCCTACAGCTGGGGCACTAGATCCCTCTGACATGAAATGTCTCTGTATCTCTCTGGCTCATTCTCTCCCCAGAATCAGCAGTACCCTGAGAATATCTTGGTGGGGTGGGGAACAGGTAACCCCAATTCCTTCCTCATTTTTCTGCTCCGTTGCTCCAATACCCTTTTGCCCTCTCTCCTCCCCAGCGTAACCCTCTCTCTCCCTCCTCAAATCACCAATAGCCTCCCCCTTCTCTCTGACCCACACAGCAGCTCCTTTTCATCATAGAGCCCCAAAAGACCAGAGCCCGAGTAGGGTGGCTGTTATTCTAAGTCTGGCAGCAGACTTAGAGTGGAAAGGATGGTATTATCTCAGGACTTGTTTTGTTTCCTTGGATCCAATGCATTGCAATAGCTAGAGACTATAGAGTTTCTTGCATCTGGAGGTGCAATTAAAACTTTTCTTTTCTCTGCATTGGCTGAGAAGGATTTGCTTTAGTAAAACCTTTACTGAAAGGGAAAACCCATTGGGAATGAAAAAAGTCTATTGGAAACTTACTAAACTTGATACAATGAACAGAATAGACTAGAAGTCTAGAAGAATACTCTAGAAGTCAAAGAAGTGCCCTCAAAAACTGCAATAGGTTCTAGCTTTCTGTGGAGTTGTGTTTATTCATAAGGAAACATTCTGTGCTTCTAAAGTTTTTGCCTAGCTTTAGAGGAAGATACTAAACCCAGGCAGCCTTGCCCCCCACTCCCCACTCCCTTCGTTTCCCTCAGTTATTTCCACCAGACTAAGAGAGCAAAGCCGTAAGCGCTAGGGGGGCAGAGCGCTGGCCCAGTGTCAGCCTCGAAACAGACACATTTGTGAGCCAATGGAAAGGAGGCACAGCAGCTAAAGGGTGGCACCCAAAGCCAGTCCTAAGAAAGGAAAGAGCTAGGATCAGGGCAGGCATTGCCCAGAGAAGGTCAATTTACAGATTCAGGAATAATGAGGAGAGGGCCTAAGAAGACAGGGCTGGACTTGGTGAGGGCAAGGAGAGTGGGATGTCAAGGGAAGGCAAGTGACTGAGTATGTGAAGGCTACTATAGCTAAACTGGAGAAGAAAGACTGAGGCAAAGCGAGGGTGGGGTGACCTTAATAAGGTAGAAACATTGACCTCATCAGAAGCTTAACTTAGATGGCATGTGCTTTAAGTTTGTAAAGCATCTTACAGGGTTTATTTCATTTTCTCCTACCACAACCTTGAGAAGTAGGTGATATTATTATCCCCATTTCACAGATATGGAAACCAAGGCAGGCAGCAGTTAAATAATTCGACCAGGGTCACACAACTAGTAAGTGTCTGAGGCAGGATTAGAATCCAGGTCTTCAAAACTCCAGGTCCAGCACTCTATCCACTGCACCATCTAGCTTGCTTGATGATGGATATCAGTCGCTTCAATTCTGTATCTGTAAATGGGGATGTTTATACTACCTTCTTCAGAGAGCTGTTGTGAGATAAGTGCTATGTAAATAAGCTATTAATATGAAGGCGGGGAGGGGGCAGCTAGGTAATGCAGTGGGTAGAGCACCGGCCCTGACGTCAGGAGGACCTGAGTTCAAATCTGACCTCAGATCAAACACTTGACGCTTACTACCTGTGTGACCCTGGCCAAGTCACTTAACCCCAACTGCCTGAAAAAATAAAAGGGAGTAGAATATGAAGGCAGAGAAATATGGAGACAACTGAGACATAGAGGAGCTATATAGGAAGACTGGTAAGCGGGATGCTGGAGTGCCAAAGATCTAGGACACCTGAGGAGCATGAGTCTGGAGTGATGAGGATGTGGAATAAGCCTGATTTTCAGCTCTGTGCTGCAGAGACTTGGTACAGCTACCTGCCACGTAAACCTCCAATTCTGAAACCTCCCTAAGTCCATTTGTGTAAATGTGTCTGCTTTTGTCCTTTTCACCCTCACCCTTTTCCCATACCCCTGGAGATAATAATCACTTGTCACTGATTACTTTAAAAAGAGGCCCAGAACTCTTGCTTTGCACCTAGAAGGCACCTAATAAGTGTTTTGAACTGAACTGAACTGTCTCTTGTTTTAATATGTTTTTGCATAATTTTTTCCCTTTTGGCTCCAAGTACACAAAAATGGGTTGATATAGCAACAAGCAAGACAGCTTTGAAACTAACATATTGGATTCATAATTTTTAAAATGCAAGATGCCACATATAATAGATTCATGACTTCATGTATAAATCCACTTTATTTTCTGTGTTTTTTGAAATTTATCTGAAGATGTTTATTAAATATAGGAACACCAAAAATTTAGATTTAAAACAAATGAGTAAAAACACACAACAAAATGAAGAATGAGAAATATGTAGGCTGTTTTGTTCTTTCTCTCCCTTCATAGAAATTCTCCATGCCTAGCATTTGCAAAAAGAAAAATATATCACCTCTTCAGAGGTGGAAATAAAGCAGTAATGGTTTATTCCACAGGTATAGGCTTAATCCATGCTATACCTCTTGTCCAACCACCAATGTAGTCCAGCTTTCTTTCTGACACAATAGGATCCAGGGGACCATTTATGAGAGAATGTAGTTACCTTTCATGATATAAATTCTTTTAGTTGAATATTAACTAAACTATCAGGTATCCATTGCTAACTTCTACTCCTTTCTCAGCTTGATCCCAAGGGTCTCTGATTTCTTTTCTCCTCTTCATTGTCTCCCCTCCTCCCCATTATTCTCCACACCCCAGTTGCTACCAGAATTATCTCTTTTCCAGAAACCACCCACCAACCCCTCTGATATCCGATGTTCCAGACCATGGCTGCCACCTTATATAGTAACAGAATTTTAGACCTGGAAGGGAACTTAGAAATCATGTCACCTCCTCCAGAAGACCCTCCTAGAATTCTCCCTACCTGCCTGCCAATCAGCCAACCTTTCCCCCTCAGCTACTCTTTGGTAATTTGGCAACTATAGATTTCTCGTAGTTCTGGGTGTCTACTGTCTCTTCACACCAGCCATCTCTGCCACATCCCACCTGCCCTCCCTGCCCTCTGCCCCAGGTCAGCTGATGTCTGTTAGTTAGGAAATGTAGATTCATTTTAATTAAACTCCTTAATGGAACCAACCATAACTTTTATTACATTTTTTTTCATTTAACAAAAATCTATTTTTTCTCCCATTCACCTTTTTACCCATTGTAAAAAGAAAAATAAAGCTCTTGTAACTAACTGTATAGTCAAGCAAAACAAATTCCTGCATTGGCCATGTCCCAGAAAAAGTTTCATTCTGCACCACATCAAAATGCGGGTATAGCAAGCTTCATTGTTGGTCTCTGAAATCTTGGTTGGTCAATTGCATTGATCAGAGTTCTTAACTTTCAAAGTTATTTGTCATTAAAATGTTATTGTTATTGTATAAATTGTTCTCCTGGAGAAACCATATCTTATTTATCATGATCCCCTTTGTTGACTAACACAGGGCTTTCCCACTTGTACTATAAAGCAGGCACTCAATACTCTGAGAGTGAATGAAGCCTGAGCCAAGCTGAATTGGGATAGCATAAATCTGCTGTTGTAGATAAAGGTAGTCTCTTTACAGTATCCTTATATACTCCTAGTAAAGACAATCCGTAAAAAGTATTAAACTTTGGGACAAACTGAACATTATTCAAATGAACTCACTCTTCAGCTCTGCTTTGGCATCAATGAATCGGCTACTGTAGTCTGAGAAGGTAACAGTGTCTTATGCTTAAAGAAGTAAAGTACTCCCCCTTTAAACACACACACACGCACATACACACACACACGCACACACACACACGCACACACACACTCCATCTTCCAACCCCATGCATTTTCACTGGCTGGCTGTCCCCCATACCAGGCATATTCTCCCTCTTTATCTTTCTAGCTTCCTTCAAGTCTCAACTAAAATCCCATTTTCTATAGGACACCTTTCCCTGATCCACCTTAATTTTAGTGATTCCCTTTGTGTTACTTATTTCCAACTTATCCTGTATATAACTTGTTTGTACATAGTTGCTTCCATGTTGTCTCTACCATTAGACCTCAGAAGTTAAGAAGTTACAACAAGGTATCCAAAACTTATTCAGTGTTATCAAGACTGGATCCACAGTAAAACTATATATAACCCAAAAGGTAAAGTCATTGATTATAGCAATAAGCATAGAAAAAAGTATACATATTTACATTTAAAAGATTAAAAAGTATAGAATGAAAGAGCTTTTTCTTAATATGAATAAAGGTGATCATGGATTTATAATAGTTGAAAAATATCTTTGCATTCATTTAGTGAATTCAACCTCCTGATTTTACAGATGAGGAAATTAAGGTCCTTCAGAAGCATCTGTATCTAATAAAACAAAATTATTCAAGGCACAGTGCCTGGAATATATATAATAAGCCCTTAATATAAATATTGTTGATTTGATTTTGCTAACATTATTTATAATATAGCAAAACAATGGAAGCTTTCTAAGAGTCTGCCTACATCATTAATATTATTTCCTTTCCCAGTGGGAGTTGATAGCTTGTAGACAGTGATCAAAAGAAGGGTAAGATCAAAAGAAGGGTAAGAATAACAGTAGCTAACATATATAGCACTTTAAGGTTTACAAAGTGATTTACATAGACTATTTGCAATATAGAATATTGATGGAACAATCCACCATAATAATGAATCAAAACACAGAATTAAAGAGGTCCTGTCGAACCACTAGTGACTTTTAAGAGACACAAAGATTAAGCTGATATTTTTTAAAATATAGTTTTATTTCATAAATAATATTTCTCAATTACATGTAAAAAAATTTCAACATTCATTTTTTTTTTAAATTTTGAGTTCTAAATTCTCTTCCTCCCTTTCCTCCCCAACCCCTTGAGAAAGCAAGCAATATGATATCCATTATCTATGTCAAATCATGCAAGAAGCTTCTGAGGACAAATGGTGGAGATGTTGTTATGCAGTCTTTCTCTATTTTATTTTTCCTTCATTTCCGTATCAGTAGCTTATTTGTTTGCCCCAATGGAAAAACTTTGGGACTCGGTAAGATATCTTTCCTTTCTGTTTTTTTTTATAAAAAGTTTATGGAGCACAGGCATTTTTATTAAATCCTTCTGAATTTGGAATTTTTTCGCCTTTGGAAATTAATTATGGCTTCTAATTTTTTTTCCTGACATTGGGTTGTTTATGAGAAATTCTATTACTCTCATTTATAAAAATATAAGCTATTCTAAATGAACTAAATAACCCTCCCCCAGTTAAAAGCTATATTCAAAATCCCAAATAAGTACAAAAGAAAATATGAAACTGAAAAAAATAAGCCTAGTTTTTTTAATGACCAATAAAAATTGGTAAACTATTAGTAAATTAATTTGATTGTTTTAAGAGAGAAGAAAACCAAAATCACTAGTTATAGTCAATAAACATTTATTAAGCACCCACTAGCACTGCCCCAGGCACTGTGCAAGCACTGAGGATATGATAAATGCACAAGACAGTCCCTGCCCGTCTCACAATAAAAATGAAAAATGAAAAAAGGGAAATATAATGAAAAGGAAATAAAGAAAATTGTTGAAGATTTATGTGAGGGTATCAGCATAATCAGCAGAGCCTGTTTCCAGTAAATCACTTTTTAAATTATATTATTTAGTATGGTAACCCATACTAGATAGTATATTTGGTAAATAATAACCATAGAACAGCTTTCATAATAATAATAAAAAATAGCTTCATCTAAGAAAGAGGTTATGACCTTCATCACAAAAATTATAGAATTTTAATAATGCTTCATTTTTTTTAAGTGACTCCTCAAAAGTGAAGGAATAGTCAAAAATGTTCTATGAACTTGCTTTTTAATTTTTCTCACCTCTTTCTCTTTCTCTTCTGATGATTCTTCCACAAAGACATCCACTTTGATTGGACTTGCATCTTGAGGTTGGAGAAGTGGATAAACAGTGTTCCATCCAAACCGTTTATGGCTCTCCTTCTTTGCATGCTTTTGAAATGGAGGAGGATGACTAGGGATTCTTACAGAAAGTCTTTCCTGGTTTCTTTCCTCATTAAATTCTCTACCTCGAATCATGCGTTCTAGATGTTCTTTTGTTTGCTGCTTCCGGTCCCACTCTCTTATTTGCTTTCTCATCGATGGGGTTTTCAGGATGGCACCCTTTTTACTTTCAGGTAAAAGGATTTGGGGCAAACGTGTTTTGCTTGGGATTAGGGGAAACGATTCACATTTTGTATCTTTAATACATCTGGCCTGTTGTGCTCTGCGTATATGACACTCGATTTGTTTTAACTCTCTCTCTGATACCAAATAGTCCCAATCTTCAGCCTCTGAGTTTTTCTGGCTTTTTGGGGTTGTCACTGGTTCTATTCTGGGCTTCTTAAATTCATTCTGTTCTTCCATCATTTCCAGTATTCTTGTATAGTAGTAATTCTCTGCCTTAGCAAGTCGATAATCAAAAGACTTAACCTTTTCCTTAAAAAGTGTCTCGTGTTCCTCTTTATGTCTTTGAGCTAACAGATTTCTTGCGGCTGGAGTATGTAGACCACCTAAACTCTGTCAAAATGAAGTGGATTTTTTTTTTAATATTTTTCTATGCTGTTGTACACAAGGGAAAACAGTGAAGGCTCCCTCAGAGAAAAGACACTGGAAGGCTTTCTCTACATTTGGTAAAAAAAGCAGTGAGGCTTAGTCTACCTTTTATTGCCAAGAATACATCTTGAGGCCTCATTGACAACAAATTAAGAAATATATATACCATGATGATTATTTTTAAGAGTTTTCAACCCAATATTTTGACCTGAGTTCAAATTCAGCCTCAGATGCTTAACTAGCACTAACTGTGTGATCCTAGACAAGTCACTTTAACTCGACTTCTGCCTTATTCTATAAAGTGAGGATAATATCACCTACCTCCCAAAGGGTTGTGGTTTAATATTTGTAAAGCACTTTGCAAACCTTAAAGTGCTATGTAAATACTTATATTTTGTTTTACAACCTATAGAAAGCTGGTAAATTTTGCTAGCACAGAAACTTGCTAATTGAAGATACTATAACTCTCTATTGCATGGTGCTATGCTAATTAACTTACCACAATTTTTTTTTCTAGTGGGGACTGATGACCTATGGCAATCCGAGGGTCTTGGGTCCTTTTTGCCCAGGATAATCTAGACAATGAACAAGATATAAGTATTAGAACTTAGGAAACTGTTTCTATGACTCAGATAATGAGTAAATTCTATCACAAACTTTGGCCACATCTGGGCTGCTTACAACTGTAAATAAGGGTATTTCTCAAGCAAGGGTTTTTTTTCCCCTACCCACTAATACTACACTAGATAGATAGATAAGAGATAGATAGATAAATAGATAGATATACACATACATACATACATACACCTATATATTAAATACATAGACTTTATATATGTGTGTTTGTGTGTGTGTACATACACACACAGAGAGAACATGGAAGTTTTTCCCATTGTAGAGAGCTGCCCTTTCTGAGGAAGAGAATAAGGAAAATTAAATGGAACGACCCAAAATTGTGCTTACTTCTCTTGAGGACTTAGCTTTACCCATTCTGAGTCTGGCAGTGTGGAGCTGAATAAGGGAGAACCTGGCTTCTCTTCTGGTATTGCACTATCCCCTATTTCCACACTAGATCCAGCAATCTTAGATCTTTCTTTCTTTTCTGATGCATTTCTTATCTCTGGATATTTCAGTTCTTTTTCTTTTGGTAGCCTATTGGCCTTTGCCCTTTGGGCCTCAATATGCAGGTACAACATCTTTGTACTCTGATTCTTCTTTGTCCCAATCTGCTTGCTAAAGCTTTAATTACCAACCTTTCCATTTCCTAACTTTGCTCTCATTCATCATTAAAGAGAGTTACTCGCTAATACTCCAGTCCCTAAAACTCTGAATTATCTGCTGACATCCTTTAGAGTTGCTGTTGACATGGGTTTATTTACAGAGCAGGTTGATGGCAACACAAGGAAAGGTCACAAACATTGCTCTATGCCATCACTGGCCTAGTCTGAAGTTACATGAGGTTGTATGTTTAATATTTAAATGATTTACATATAGCAGAATTGATATCCCACCAGACATTTTCTCTAACACAGCTACAACCCTAGTTCAAGTCCTCATCACTTCTTACCAGTTCTATAGCAATATACAATCTTTAAACTGGACTCTATGCTTCATGTCTCTCCCTACCCTAATCCATTCTTGACATAAAGTGATTTTCCTAAAGTGTAAGTCTGACAGTGTCACTCATCCTGCCCTTCCCCCCAACTCGATAAACACCAATAGATTCCCATTGTTGCTAGGATCAAACATAAGCTCAATTTGGCATTTAAAGTCCTTCACAACCTGGCCTCTTCCTAGCTTTCCAGTTATGGTAAGATCACTACCTATCAGAGTTCTCCCCTCCCCTACTACATGGGTTAGGCTAGTTTTTCCTTGAAAGGCAACAAAGTTGTCCCAAGAACCTGATGAGGGTTGGGGACATTCAAACTGTGCTTCTTTTGCAGTAGCCTCTGGCCATAATGATGTGGTTTCCCAGGCAGCCATCTATGTAGATGTCAGGGTCCTTCAGATTTGGTGGGTGTCCTAAAACCTGTGACTGTAAAAGAATCACCACATTCTGCCCTGGTGACCAGACAAATTTCCACCTGGAGATGAGGGGGTACCTGGTCTATGCAAGCTAAAATGCTGGAGTATCCTTGTTGAATATCCTTTATATGATATGGCTAAATAAACATTTTGTTAACTTATATTCTAAGGATCTATGAGGGCTTCATTTCATTCCAATATGAGTTAGGTCGGCCATAACACTGGTTTTCTTACACATTATTCTCCTCACATACTCTACAATCCAGCCCATTTGACATTCCTCATTCATTTAAGTTCTATTTCCCATCTGCTCACCTTTGTAATGACTGCCCTCTGACCTCCTCACTTCCACACCTCTTAGAATCCTCAGCTTCAAGACTTACTTCAAGTGCCACCTTTTGCAGGAGGCCTTTCTTGGTCCCTTCACAGATGCTAGTACCTTCCCCCCAAAGGCTATTCTCTCTATTCTACATGTGCCTATTCAAACAACGTGTTGTCGCCTGTTAGACTGTAAGCTTCTTGAGGTCACAGACCATTTTTTGCATGTTCTTTATATCTCCAGTGCTAAGCATATGCCTGGCATATTTAAGTATATTAAAAAAATTACAAATTACAAATTATGTAACAAATTTCTTACATAAGCATTGTTGTTGTTAGATCATTTTTCTGTTGCATCAGACTCTCTGTGACCTCATTTGGGGCTTTCTTGGCAAAGATAGAGTTCGTTTTACAGATGAGAAAACTGAGGCAAACAGGGTTAAGTGACTTGCCCAGGATCACACAGCTATAATAAAATAAGTGCCTGAGGCCAGATTGCAACTCAAAAAGATAAGTCTTACTGATTCCAAACCCAGTGCTCTATGGTACCACCTAGCTGCCCCCTATATAAGCATTAGGTAAGTATTATTACACTTACATAGGTAGCATCATTCTTGTAGGTCCTTGTAGTTAAATAAGGAAATTGTGAGTTTTAACAGTATCTGAGATTCCATGAAGAATCTGACACTACTGAAAAATGACTGAACAACAAAAATTACACTTACAAAAGCAAACCTATTTTAGAAATGTTTACTAATGATCAATTAATTTGATAGCCAGAATGGGTTCCACTAATACTGCACATGACCCAGTTGGAATCTCACAGATATTTTTATAACTCACTACATCCTTACTTAACCACATGGACCTCCAAGAACACCTATCCTTCCCAAATTTCTAATGAATAAGTATGCAGTGGGAGAGTCGGCTGGGAGCCAGTAAGAATACCAAGGCCAGAGTCCTTCCAAGCAGGGCTTTATTGTCGTAAGAGTAAACGGAACCAAACAGCTCAGGATATTGGTTGGTTGGGTGGAAGGGGCATGGGGACTTGCTTATATTAGAGTTAACAGGAGAGTGACTTATGGAAATTTGCTATGGCATAACCTTCGTGCTATGCAAGCAAAAAATCATTTGGGCCTGCACTGTCTGGGTCTTCCGGGTGGCCATCTTGAAATAGCAATACTTTGGGGCAGCTAGGTGGCACAGTAGATAGAGCTCCTGCCTTGGAGTCAGGAGGACCTGAGTTCAAATCTGCCCTCGGACACATGACACATACTAGCTGTATGACCCTGGACAAGTCACTTAACCCCGATTGCCTCACCAAAAAGGCAAAAAAAAAAAAAAAAACACGACATAGCTATACTTTCACTCTCTAGAGTCCTATCATTACAGTATTCATAAGATATAAATGGGGGCTTTGACATCACCTAAACTACTATCAGGCATTGAGGAGCCTCGTTGCACTTGGGCAGTCTTGGGAAAGTCCCTTAATCACATGGTCGCTGGTGATAGGGTGGGCTATGGATTGGTGAGGTTGCCTATTCAGCATATGGGGGCAAGGGCTAAGAATATGGGGAAAAGGGCTGCCTAATCAACATAGAGGGAAAGGATGGGGCCTCACTGCTCTGGGGGAAAATAGGATTTTGCCGTTCCTACTCCAGGAATATCGTATCTTCTCATAAAATCCTCCTTACTCCTTTGCTTCTGGTATTTTCCTCTATAAAAATGGTTTAGGGTTGGGGGAAGAGATGAAATTATGCTCATCTCTGGGTTCTGATCTCCTATTGCTCTTGGCAGACTGATTAATCTGAGATTATATTAATAACACCTAAGGGCTCCACCCCTTGGATTAGGAAGGGAGAAAGTGAACAAAAAAACCTACATGGCACTGCGCGTTCAGCTCCAGTACCAACATGGAAGCCTCCAGATTTCTTTACTGTGTAGAGCAGGCAACTGCGGCAGTGGGACAAGGGCTTCGGGAGTTGTGGTCCTTAAAGTCACACTGCCGGGATGAAGATTATACCTGGAGGCCTGGGGCACCTGAGGAACGGGGCTGGGGGGGGGGGGGCGAAAGAGGTCTGCTAAGGACTATAAAACAATTACAGGTGTAGAAATTCAGCCTGTACGTCTGACGTGACGGGGCTGCGAGTGACGCCAAAATCCCGCGACGCGCCACGATTCGGAAGGAGTGCACGTGCTTCACTGTGACGCTGTGCCCCGCCCGCCCCGGCCCGCCCAGACCCGGGCGTGTTGGCTCGAGCTATCGTCCTGATCTTTCTCACCTCTGGTCCGATCCGGGGTTTGCAGGCGCATGCTTGCTCCTGGAGCCGGAATCCTGGGAGACTGGGTGAGAACTGCGGTCGGGACAGGGCTTGGGAGGGCATTGAGAGGCCGTCGCGGGCGGAGGGAGGCAGGGGATTCCCGGGACCCGAGGTTCAGCGGGAAAAAAAGAATGCCCCCCTGCTTGCTCTCTTCCTCCCAGCTCTTCACCATGGACCGCCCTCCAGCCTCCTCCAGCTTCCATTCGGACTCGGATTTCTGCCCCGAATGCGGCTCAATTTTGCCTCTTCCTGGAACTTTGGACACAGTAACTTGTCCCAGGTGTGGCTTCTCCATAGACGTGCGGGGTAAGAGCCCTCTAGAATAAGAGGCTTGGACGAGCGCGGATTCTCGGTGCAGGAAGGTTATGGGGGAAGCCCCAGAGGTTGAGAGACGAGCTGGTATCCAGAGAAAAGTCCTGAAGATGTCATTAACAAAGGGGTGGGGCCCCTAGGGACGGAGAGAGTGGGGGAAGACACGGCGCAGGATCCCACCTTGTGCCTGATAAACGAGCAGCCTTCCTCCTCCTCTTACAGAGTTCGAGGGGAAGGTGGTGGAGACTTCAGTCGTATTCCACAAATTGGGAACAACAGCTTTGATGGTGTCAGAGGAAGACGGACCCGAGTTCCAGGGACCAGTGGTGAGTTGACTGAAAGAGGTATTCCCTATTAGATACACTGGTCAATGGGAAGTTAGGTCTTGAAGTCATAACATATGGATCGAGCCCAGCAAATTCAACAAACATTTATCTTTTCTATATACTGGCGTCATATCATTAGATATAATAAGAGCCTGCAATATTTTTAGGCAAAGGGGGTTGGTAAAGACTAAGTCTAATTCATGCAAAATGCATCAAGAAAATTTGAGAAGGTAGAGATCAATTTCAGCTGAAGGATAAGGGAAGGTTTCATAGAGGAGTTGTCTATCTTAGGCTGCCAGAGATGGAAGGAACCTTATAGATTATCTAATCTAACTGATTTTATTCAATGAAGATGAAATTGTGGCCCAGGCAGATTGTGACTTGCCTAGGAACAAACAGCTCTTGGGTTGGGCGTTTGAGATTTGATCTCACATCCAAATTCATTGTTCTTTCTCCTGTACCACATTGGGCCTTAAAGGAAGAGAATCATTTCAATGAGTGGGTATAAGATGAAAAACATTTTAGATATGGGCAGTAGCCTATAGTTAGGATCAGGAAACAGCTAGTTAGCAGTCCATTTTGTCTGGCTGTAGAGCACAAGCAAGGGAATAGTATATAATAATAGTTAATAAGTTGGAGACAGATTGTGGTGGGAAAACCATAAATGCCTCAGAAGTTGGTATTAAGTCCTATAGGTACTAAGGAACCACTGAAAGTTTTTGAGCAGGGAGCTATGAGTCCCTTCTAATCTACTAATTTCTCAGATTGATAGGCGCTGTTCCAACTGTGGTCATGAGGGAATGGCATATCACACCCGGCAGATGCGTTCAGCTGATGAAGGACAGACTGTCTTCTATACCTGTACTAACTGCCGGTGAGCAAGGATTTCCTTTTTTCCTTCTCCTCCAACTTCCTCTTCCCAGAGTGTTAGGACATGAATCCCACATCTGGATTCAGTTAAAGCCCTAGCCCACAGTATGTCACATGGATTTTGTTCTCAGCCTGGGATTCATAAAGACCTCAATTGAAATCTTGATTCTGATACTTACTAGCTTTGTCACCATGGGTAAGTCATTTAACTTCTCTAAGATCTTAATACTTACTTCACAGGGTTCTCATGACACTTAAATGAGAAAATTATGATTATAAACACACATTCAACACTGGTCCAGCTTGACTACAGTCATCCTTTTCCTCCCACTGTTTCCACATAGCCCAAATTAGTTGAGTCTTTTCTGAGAAAACACATTAGATTGGGAAAGATGTGTGACTTCTCTTGATTGCAAAGAAGTACTTTCTATCTAATCTGACAATCTGTTCTCTTTAGGTTCCAAGAAAAAGAAGATTCTTGATCTCTAGCTACCCTATTGGACTCAGTCCCTTCTATTTGAAAGGTAAATCCCTAGTTAAATGTTGAGTCTCTAGAGTTCCTTATCTGACACCTTGGACCCTGTCTGCTACTGTGGTATCACCCTCCCTTGTCTTTCATCTTCTTGTATGTGATTAAACTATATATTTTCTGTAAACCTCTAGTGTGTTTTCCATTCAGATTTTTGTAGTCAGGATCCCAGGAAGGGAGTGGAGGAGAGGAGCAAGGCAGTGCAGGGTGATAGAGTCCTTGAGGTAATACTGCTACTTGGTATTATTACTGTGTGCCATTGTGGGAGAAAGAGAAATGGATATAGAGTCAGGAGTGGGCTGAGTTTGTATCTTGCCTCTGGCATTACTAGCTGTGTGACTGACCATGAATAAATTACTTAACTTTTCTAATTCTTAGTTTTCTCATCAGTGAAATGGGGATAACATATACTACCTTGCAATTATTGTGAGGATCAAATGAGCTGTAATGCACATGCAACATAAATATCTTCAGAGGGATATTCATTCTCATCAATTTAGGTATTCCCTCCAGTGGTACAGAGTGTAACCCATCCCTGCCCACAGGACCCCTTCTGGCATCCTTTTGCCATTGTGTGGAGCAATGTTTGTTCATTGGTTGTCTGTGTTCACTTCATTCTGGTCATACTCTTTGATGTCATATTTTATACCACTTCTCCCACATAATTCCTCATTTGTAATGTGTTTCAGCATTCTTCCTCCACAGAGTCCTGCTTCGATGGCTCATGATATAGAAGTGACCTGGGTTCTTGAAGGCTATGGAGTGTAACCTCAGGTGCACTTTGGGTGATCCTCAACTTTAGAGACTATATGATTCCATTACTCACAACCATACTACATCACTGAAGAATATTGAAATTAGGAGAATGGGCCTTTGTTTCTGAGAAAACCTGGAGGGGTCCATTAAAAGAACTATGCAGTTTCCCAAGGCAGTCCAGCTCTTCTCTTTTCAATTCTAGATTTAGCTCATTATCCATTTTTAAGGTCCCCAGAAATATAGTACAGATGACAAGCTCAATGGGTTGTCTATCCAAAGGTTTATCGTAGCTTGGACAATTGGCATTCTTCTTCACGAAGCCCTACTATGTTATCATCATTGTACAGAGGTGACCCCTGGGTTCTTGAGAGCTACGAAGTGTAAGCTCTGGCAGGTTCTACCGTGCTGGAAAGGCTTCAGATACAATCCCAGAAACAGATGTCTGCTTTCCAAGGACTAGCCTAGTTCCAAGAAACCAGAGGCTCATTCCTAATAGACTTGCCATTTGGTGATGAGTCATTTGGCCACCACAAACCATGAAACAGAAAAATATGAAATGCTGTCACTGTAACAGTGGCCCCTTTCTGCACTGTCAGAGTGGTAGAGTGACAAGAGACAAGAACTCAAATAGAGATCTTTGTCCATTGACCAACAAGTAAACATACTACTAGAAAAATTGTATCAGTCTTTACATTCATTTTAAATTAAACCAGAGAATAAAACTAGAAGTATGCTGCACTTGCTCTCGTGGGAAAAGTAAATAAAGGAGTTAGGAGAATTAGTTTTATCCTGTGTTCAAAGGCAACATGAAAGGCAACACACCTTTGGGACATTTGGTCATCAGGTGTTGCAGTATTCATTTCAATTCACAAGCTTATAATTAAGTACCTACTACATGCCACACACTGGACTAGGTGCTGGGGATACAAAGACTAAAAAACAACAACCCAGTCAGTCTTTGCCTTCTATAGGAATTTACATTCTACTGAAGGGGAAAGAGTATATAGATAAGTGAAAAAATGTATAAAGTAATGTGAAGGTGGGAAGGAAGAGCACTAACAAGAGATAGGTGTCATGTAGGATCAAACACTTATCAAGGATCTGCTATATGCCAGACACTATGCTAAGAACTGAGGATACAAAAAGGCAAAAGATAGTACCTTCCCTCAGAGGGAATGGAGGAAGGCAATAAATAAATACAAACAAGCTATGTTTAGGATAACTAGAAAATAATTAACAGGGAAGGCACTAGAATTAAGAGAGGTTAGTAAAGGCTTCCTGTAGAAAATGAGATTTTAGTTATGACTTAAAGGTAGCCAGTAGACAAGAGGAAGAGCATTCCAGGAATGGGGGGCAGTCAGAATTCCTATAGCCAAGACATAGAATGTCTTGTTAATGGAACAAAAAGGAGACAATGTCACTGGATCAAAGAATAAGGAGAGTAAGGTGTAAAAAGACTGAAAAGGTAGAAACTAGGCTATAAAGGGCTTTGAACACCAAGTAGTGTTTATCCTGTCTTCACAGGAGTGAAATAGTTGGACCTACACTTGAGGTATGGCTTGAAATAGGGAGAGAAGGTGGGCAGACCCACCAGCAGACTATTGCAATAACCCTGGCATAAGGTGATAAGGACCTGCACCAGAGGGGTGCGGATCTGACACTGTAGAGGGGTGTACAGTGTCAGAGGAGAGACAAAGGCATATTTGAGAGATGCTGCAATGATGAAATTGACAGGCCTTGACAACAGATTGGGCATAGGGGCTAAGAGTGAGAAGTCAAAGATGACTCCTGGGTTTTGAGCCTTAGAGACTGGGAGGATGGTGTTTCCCTATACAGTAATAAGGAAAGTAAGGTGTGGTTAGGTTTAGGGGGAAAGATAAATGAGTTCTGTTTTGGACATGTTGACTGTAAGATGTCTATTAGACATCCAGTTTGAGATGTCTGAAAGTTGGAGATTCAAGATTAGAAGTCAGCAGAGAGGCTGGGGCCAGGATAGGTAATTTAGGTGACTGGAACCTGGAAAGAAGCTAGGGATTACAAGAGGTGAAGGTGAGGAGAGGAGAACTTCATTGTTAATGGTAATTCTATCAACAAAAATGGCAACTAGGTGTCACAATGGATGCTGGCCTGAACTCAGGAAGGCTTGAGTCCAAATCCAGGCTCAGATACTAGCTATGTGACCCTAGGCAAGTCACTTAACCCTCTTTGCCTCAGTTTCCTCATCTGTAAAATGAGCAAAAGGAAATGGCAAACCACTCCAGTATCTTTGCCAAGAAAACCCTAAATGGGGTCACAATGAATTAGACATGACTGAATAATAACAACACAAACAAAAGGAGGAAAGATAGGGGTTTGGGATGAACAAGTTCTGTTTTAGACATGGTAAGGCTAAATTTGTGATACAGGACTGGATCTCATGTAAAAGATAAGGACTAAACATTTCCATTTTTGAGTCATCTACATATTAAACTCATAGAAGTTAATGAGATCAAGACAGAAGATGGCCCAAAACAGCTCTAGGTTACATCCATTCATAAAGGTTTTAAAATCAATCAATCCATTGAAGGAGGCTGAGAAGGAAGGGTCATACTGGAAGAGAACTATAAAAGCAGTGTCATGAAAACCCAAGGAGAGTACTCAAGAAGGGTGGGGGAGGGGGTAGAGGGTATCAACAATGTCATACTTAAGGTCAATAGAAAAATGAAGACTGAGGAAAAGTCACTGAATTTAAAGATTAAGAGATCATTAGTAACTTTTCAGACAAACCGTTTAAGTTGGTTGGTGGCTTCAGAAGCCAGCCTGCAAAGGATTAAATGGATGCAGTGTGGATACAGTATCCACTGTGGATAGCTTTTCTTTCTGGGAGTTTTGCAGTAAAAAGAGGAATACATATAAAGGGTGTTCCAAAAGTCTTAGTGCAGTTTTAAGCTATTGCATATTAATTTTATTAGCTTAAAATTAAACTCTTTTTGGGGCACCCTATATATAATTGATAGCTTGAGGAAATAGCAAATCTGGGCATGGTAAGATTGAAAATTAGAAAGGGGACAATTAATGGGAAAAGCTCGAAAAGAAGATGGCAGGAGATGAGATAGATCAAGGGCACAAGTTGAAGGAGTTGGCCTTGATGAGAAGAACTACCTCTTCTTACAGAAGCACCAGAGTGGTGATGAAGAAGATGTGAAGTGAAGAATTGGAGGAAAAAAGTAACTCAATGAATGACCTCAATTTTATTAGTAAAGCACAGTTAAGGTACTTTGCTGAGAGGGGAGGGAAGAAGAATGGGGTAAGTGTTTTAAGGAAAGAAAGTTTGAAACTACCCACGTGGGGAATACAATGGGGAGAATCTCTTAAGGAAAAGTAAAATATTTGCAATTCAGCAGTGAGAACCCACCCAGCAGAGATTAACAAATCTGTAGTGTGACATCCTTTGTCATTCAGCAACCCGGAAGGCAAGAGGTAACTCGAGACGGAAGATTGAGAAGGCATGAGCAGTGTATAGGACATGCTACAGTGTCACCATTTCAAAGGGAGGAAAGTGCTACCAGAGGAGGAGTAATGACCATGAAAAAAGCTTACAAAAAATTATTAGGAAAATAATTGCAGCTTTTTCACGAGCATTAGTTGCCGGGGATGAGGACGAAACTCTGAGATGGACTGCACAATATTAAGCAATGTCAACCGCTGTAATCATTGGTAATTTTTTCAAGACTTGAGGCATTTCAACGAATTAGGGTGTACATTAACTACATCCACTATCAAACTGCATGATCTAGGAGGGAAGGCAGGACCAATTTACTGGTAATGAAACAGCATCTTAGAGAACTTGTGGCGCGCTCCAAATCTCACGGCTAGTTAGTGTTATCACAGCCTGGACAAAACACCTGAGTTTTTGGCTCTTAACGGACCATTACAGTCTCACCCATTTCCTCCTGCCTCAATTCCTGCATTGAATGAGGAAGGGATGTTTGTTGTGATGAGAGCACCTAAGATTTCGCCGTACCTCAAGTTCAGAGGGATCCTTTCTCTTCCCAGCAGCAGCACAAGTTTGAGAGCAGCTAGTGCGTGTGCAGAACCACATTCCTACCCACCAAGCAGGCACTAGCCTCACGATAGCTTCTCTGCTGCGCTTGCGCATCTGGCCCTTACAGTTGCTAGTTGCGTCGCCTTCTTCACCCAGCGGGCGCCCCCAAGCGTTCACAGGCTCTCGGTCAAGTAGCTCGGCTCACTGATTACGGCGAAAGTAGTTCTGGAGCGCCTGCGCCTTTGGCCGTTTCCGATTGGTGGCGGGACAAGCCGGGTGCGGAGGAACGTCATACCCGGAAGCCAAGAGACGGAAGTGGGGGTGGGCTGCTTGTCCTCGGGGGGCGGGGAAGTCGAGACCAAAGAGGAGCAACAACAACTCGACCCTGACTCCTACTTCCCCCGACACCGGAGGCATAAACTCACTCAGAGAGCCAGGGAAACGAAGATAACGCCTCCCACGACGTCCCTGTCCCACCCTCAGCCCCCGCCATGGCCGAGGCCACGGCTGGGCTGAGCGAGACCGTCACCGAGACATCGGTTACTGTGACAACCGAACCCGTGAGGAGGACAGGGGTGTGGAGCACATAGCGTAGACAGGGAGAGGATGACGGAGGAGAGGGGGAGGGAAAGGATGGGGGAAGGGAGGGGGAGGAAAAGGATGCGGAGGGGAGAGGAAGGGAAAGGATAGAGAAAGGCTGGGCTGGAGATTGGGCGGCCACGGGGAGGGGTCAGTAGCGGTGGGGAGCCGATTTGGGAGGAATACGTCATGGAGTTTCAGGGAACGGAAGAAGTATTGGATGGGGGTGTTAGGATCAGGAGATGAGGTGTTTGGCAGGGTCTTTCCTAAGAAAGATTTGGAAGAGGGGCAGGGTTGGGTGATCAAATGTGAAAAAGGAGCTGGAAGGAGAGGGAATTGAAGTCAGGAAGCAGCTTGGCTATGAGATGGGGAGACGTGATGGGTTTAGGAAACTAATGAGGCTAGAGGTTGGGGAGGTTAGACTTAGAACGAGATATAGGGAATGCTAGGCAAGAGAATGAAAATAAGAGAATAGGATGGTCAAAACCCGGCTTAAGAAAAGAGAGAAGAGATTCCTATCTTATCCCCTACTTCACCCATCTTCTACTCATTGACTTAGGTGGAAACATAAAGGTAGAGATGGAGAGAAAGGGATTTGGAAGGAGATGAGGGTAATGGAGAGGTTAGCCATGAAAAATCAAGTAGGATTCCATAGGAAACTTCAGATGTCATCGGAGACTGGAAAAATAACTTTTAATATTAATAATAATGATTAGAATGAACATTCAGGGAACATATGGAGGGTAATAACTTCTTTCCTCTGAGCCTTCATTAGTTGAGTAATTCTCCAAGGTCCAGAGATTACCCCCAAAGAAATATTTTTCTGTTAAACTGAGAAACCCTGAGTGTGCTCCTGTACCTCTATCTCCTAGCTCTCTAGGATATATAATACAATGTTTATGGTATGAACTACATGAACAGGGCAGGGGGAGACTGACTAGAAGCCCCCAAAGGAGAGTGATAAGAAGTAGTAGACTTACATGGGGAAATTAATCACTCCACCTCAATCTCTTCCTCCCTATTCTCCCACCTCCCAGGAAAACCGTAGCCTAACTATTAAACTTCGGAAACGGAAGCCAGACAAGAAGGTGGAATGGTCAAGTGATACTGTGGATAATGAACATTTAGGACGCCGTTCATCAAAATGTGAGTAGCAACCTCCCTACAGGATCTTTACAGTACTTTCAGCCTGTCCCTAAAGCACTCAGACCCTCCAAATCCCAGACATTACCTCTCTCCCCAGTCTTACACATGTCCCAGATCCTGTTGATGGTTGTTCAGTGATGTTAGGGGAATGCCTAGGTCTTTAGTGGAAATGGAGGAGAGAAGGCATTGGAGCATGGTGTGTTTCTACTTTGAGAGAGTGGGTAGTGGAAGAATCCCCAATACTCTAAGGGAAGAGCCAGGAGATAGGGGACTAGATGCCTGAATTTTAGGAGAGAAATGAAAACTTCAAAGAATTTTACTCTGCAGAGGGAGAGGAGGGTACAAGTAGAAGTGGGTTCCTCCACTCAATCTTTTTTTTGGGGGGGGTGCTAGGCAATGGGGTTAAGTGACTTGCCCAGGTCACACAGCTAGTGTTATGTGTCTGAGGCCGGTTTTGAACTCAGGTCTTCCTGAATCCAGGGCCAGTGTTCTATCCACTAGGCCACCTAGCTGCCCCTCCCTCCACTCAATCTCGGGAGTACATTGTTTACTATCTCCCATATTCTGCCACTCACCTGCAAAGGTCAACCAACTCTGCCTCTTCACAGAGATTTCATTTATTGACACAGGCTGTCATAATAAATAACCCAACATCATGGAATGTGTTAAATATGGGGCCAATTATACAGTAAAGGGAAATATTCCATTTGGTCTAAGGGGAGGAGTGGAGTAAAGGAGGAGTTGAGTTGAAGAGCTGAATTTCTTTTCTTTCTGACTGCCTCCCTCCATAGGTTGCTGTATCTACGAAAAGCCTCGGGCCTTTGGTGAGAGCTCCACAGAGAGCGATGATGAAGATGATGAAGGCTGTGGTCACACTCACTGTGTTCGGGGCCACCGAAAGGGACAGCGTCGTATCGCCACTGGGCCCCCAACCACTCTTTCCCACCTCCCTAACCCCTCCCAACCCCCACCTGGGCCCATGCAGCACTGAGCTTCACTCTCCTTCCCTTGTCCCTCCGTTTATCTGGACCTGAACGTGTCTGTGTCACTACTTGGGGATTAAACCCATGGTTTGATCCCACCCCCACTCCCTCCCATCCCCTCACCTTGCCTCTCCTCTACCTGCTGGAGGGAATGGGGAGGGGAAGACAGGCAAAAATCCTGGAGTCCTGACTTTGCTGCTATTCCAGAACCCAGGCTTCCAGGCTCCTTCTACCCTTGAGGGACTCAGGCATCTAGCTCCCTCAGCTCTCATTCCTCTTCCTCCATACCATCCCTGTTCTCAGGGACCCAGGCATCTTTTATCCTAATCTCCAGCCCCATTCTTATCCAGCCCTTTGTTCTCACTGCCAAATTCCCTTTCCTGGAATTCAAATCCTCCCAACCCTCAATCCCCTGTTCTCTGAATCTCTAGCACACTTCAGAGTGGGCTTCATTATAACCCCAGCTTTCACTGCCAGGCCTCTGTCCCATCCAAGACCCAGATGTCCATTCCCCTTAATGGCCAGTTGCCCTGCTGCCAAGCTGAACTCTAATCCTGGCTTAAAACACCTACTCCAAAGTATTATGCAATCCTAATTCTTACTCATCAGCTGGGAAGGGATTCAGGTTATGTCTTAAAATCTCATCAGTAGGTTGGAAAATGTCTGCCCCTTCCAAAGAGGCTGACAGCAGAGAGTTCCCACTCCTCATCCCTCTCTTAACTACTGCTCCCCGAAACGTCTTCAGAAGGGGTTGAAGGGAGAAGGGCAGTCTCTCCCAGTTTTTGTGTCCTTTCTAGGACTTTTGGCAAAGGAAGCTGAAATTCTGGGTTGCCTGGATTTGATTCCCTCAGCTTTCTGGTCTTCCCATTGCAGAGGTTGGATCCAGCATAATATTAAGGGGAACCTAGGAGAGGATGAGAGGGATCAAAGATGTTGGTATTCTACCCACCCAAATCCCAAATAAGCCCAGAAGAGCAACACCAACTAATAGGCCCCTCTACTTGATACCTGGGAGTGAGTCATCCACTGTCTCCTGTGTTCTTCCACTTATCTGCAAAGGTCAACCAACTCCACCTCTTCACTGAGATTTCATTTATTGCTACAGGCTCTCAAAATAAATAACCCAACATCACAGAATGTGTCAAATATGGGGCCAATTATATAGTAAAGGGAGTATTTACAAGAGGGTTAGTTTGGGCTGTGCCCAGAACCCCCAGAGTGGGGAGAGGTAGTACCATGTACCCCATCCTGAATAGAAGTAGGAAGAATGTAGGAGAGGGCTTGCATAGCATCAAGCCAGACCTCAGAGGAAAGGGAGGCAGTGAGTATAAGAGAGCTTTATCCTCAAGTGGGTAAGATCAGAGAAATTTGGATGGTAGAAAGACCTTACAGGTTGCTGCAGGGTAGAAATTACTCATCAGGAAAAAGAAGGCAAGTAATAACCGACCTCAGGAAAAGGGTCTTGAAAACAGTTGAGAAAAATAGTACCTTTTATACTTTCTAGGAAAGGGAATGGAAGAGTGAAAAGTCCTGGGGACCTGCTGGGAAAGCAGTTTCTCCAGCTGGGCGGGGCTTAGTAGGAAGCGAACTAAGTACGGGAGCATTCCTGATTGTGGAAGTGGGTGGAGTTAGAGTGGTCTATGGGATGTAGGAAGATAGTGGTTTGTAGGTTTATTTAGAAAGTACTTTACTCAGAAGTATAGCATATTAGAATTCTAGGATAGGAAGCTTTGAGGTTTGGGGGGGAAATGGATCTCAAGTTTACATATCGAGCTATACAGACTTGATCTGAAATTGGCCGGGAGGGAGTTGGGAATTTCTTGGGAGTAGGCGACGCAAGTCCAGGAGAGCTAGAGTCTGCAAGTGGTTACTGAGGAGCGCGGAATCCCTTAGTAAAAGTGCAGGGTGGAGGGATCAGCCATCAGCTGGTACTATACGGAGTGGGGTCCGGGGGTCCCGGGTGCAGAGCAACGGAAAGACACACTCCCCAAGGGACCCGGATGCCTGGAAGGCGAAAAGCAAGTCAAGGGAACGGCCGTCATAGAAAGCTACTCGGCCCCTTTCCCAGTCCAAGTCTACGCGAATTCTCCGTGGCGGGGGCCTTCCGCCCCCCAAGGGCGTAGGCTCCGGGGCTGTCAGTGCCCATAACCTGCCCCCACGGCCTTCTACAGCCCACACGGCCCCCGCGGGACATAACCCCACGCGGCCCTTGCGCCGCACAGATTCTCCAGCCGCACCGACGGCGTAGCGGCTCTCTCTGTTGTCTTCTTCACCAGAGGACTCCCCGGAAGAGGTTCCGCCAGCTGTCTCCACTTCCCAGCAATGCCGTCCAGCTCTGAAGCCTTGTGCGCCCAGCACAGCCGGGAGCTGGTCGAAGCGGGCTGGTCCATCCGGTGGTGCGGGTGTCCCAGGTGGGGCTAGACAGACGCTTCGACCATCCGGGGACACAAGGAGGCGACGGTGTGCAGTGCTAGGGTCCAGAGTCAAGTCCGCTGGTTGGTGGATTGGGGAGCAAGGAAGGGAAGATACATGTGAAGAATCTTAAGATTTAGAAGGGCCATTAGAGATCATATAAGCTAACCCTCATTTGACAGACGAAGAAAAATGGGGAAAACAGCTTAGAATCCCAGGTCCACTTATTCCAAATCTAGTGCGCTTTCTGCTACCCAGGGCGAAAGGGGCCTGTCAGAAAAAAAGTAAAAATGAAGGCTGGGAATGGAAAGGAGATAAAGTTTGAAGAGAAAACACGAAGAGTTTAATAGAGCTGAGGATGGTGAATGTGGGGGTGGGGGTGGGTGTCCAGGATGGGAGATCGGAAGCCAGCCAGGGAGGAGCTGAGGAAGCTATTGGAAAGAGATGGAAAATCAAAAGACAGTTGAATTACTGAAGGCGGAGGAAGAGGAAAAAGAATGGGGGCTGAGAATGGTGGTTGTGTTTGGAGTGCCATTTGGGGCATCGTGCACGGAACTGACAGCAGAGAACTGAGGGTCCTGTCGGAAATGAGTGAGTGTGGGGAAGGCGAGAGGAGGCTCCCAAGAAAAGGGTGGGGGAAATAGCTTCAACTAAATCTGGGTGGAGCTGAGGGAGCCGGGCCAACAGGACCGTGAAGGTGGAAACCAAGTGAAGGCAATTGATACCAGGAACCTAAGGTGGAGGAGCTAGGAGGGAAGGACCAGGAGTGAGAGCTGAGGAGGAATCTGAGGTATCTTGAGAAACCAGCCCACCCACCCACTGAAACACAATGGGGTGGATGGACCTAACTCCTGAGTGGAGTGGGGAGGTGGCATTACCCATGAAGACAAGAATAAGCAGTCACTGTGCTGCACATTCTGTGGTGATTGTAGTGAGAGAAAAGGAATTTGCAGGAAAGCCAGAAGACAGACATAAGGAGGGACATCTTTACCAGTGGTGAAGGGAAGGAGTCCTGTGATGGTTGGGGTCAGTGACCAAAATAAGTGGAGAATCTTTTTCTTTGGGTACCTCCAACAAGGTTAATAATCTCTGACCAAAATAATACAGGTATGGGGGCAGCTACGTGGCCCAGTGGATAGAGCACCGGCCCTGGATTCAGGAGTACCCGAGTTCAAATCCGGCCTCAGACACATAACACTTAATAGCTATGTGACCTTGGGCAAGTCACTTAACCCCATTGTCTAGCCAAAATAATAATAATAATAATAATAATAATACAGGTATGGCCTTCCTCAGTTGCCAGGGGATACTTCCTAAGAAGGTAAAATAATGGTGTAGGAAGGAGGAGAAGAAGGGATCTTAGGAATATAAGGTGACTGGGGAAGGGGTGGGGCAGAGTAAAAAGGGAGAGGGACCTAGGTAAGGGGAGAAGAGCAACTGAGGTTAGACATCAACAAGGACTTCCTGATTGAGGAACCTCCCCAGTCTTGGTTTAGGTTCCCTGTTCCCGTTTTCCAACTCACCTGTGAGTCTGTGGAGCATGTTTTTGACCACAGGATAATCTTCTGGGATGTCCTCATCTGATTCCGCTGGTTTGGGCTTTGTGGCATCAAGTCTGGGAAAGGTGTAGTTATTATAGACACGCACATAAAAACCCCATTAACCCTCATTCTGAAAGCCTAAATGTCCTGCTACTGGTAATTGGTAAAAAGGTACAGCATGGGTGAACTCATTGCTTCATGATTAATCAATCATGGAGAAAGAAGAAATAGAGGTGGGAGGGAAGACCATAATAGGTGAGGCTAAGGAATTTTTATTATTATTTATTAATAACAGTTGCTGTTATATCAAGATAAGATTTAAGAAGTACTTTTCACATATTATCTCACTTGATTGGTAGGGAAAGAGGAACATCCAGAGTTGAACTCACCTTCTCCATGTCTTCCTCACATCCTAGGGGTGGGGTAGAAGAGAAAACACAGGTGAGCTCTAGGCTTTGATGCTGTGGAAGACCCTATCCCAGGACCCAGTCCTTCAAGTCCTACCCCATTTCCTCCTTTGGAGGAACTCTTTTTCTAGAGCAAGTGTTCTTAACCATTTTTTGTTTCAACCTATGGACCCCTTCCCAGAAAAATGTTTTTAAATAGTTGAAGGAAATACTAAGTTTCAGTTAGAGAGTGGTAAAAAATAAAGATGTATTTTTTTAATCCACTTTCATGGACCACTTGAAAGCTATCCAGTCTGTGAACCTAGGTAAAGAACTCCTGTTCTAGAGATTTCCCATTCCATCCCTCACAGGGCTATCCCCCTCTCAATACTTTCCAGCACAATGTGGTAGAAAGTTGGAATTCCATCTCTGCCACTACCTGAATGACCTTGGGCAAGTCATCTTTCATATCTCTGGGATGAAGTTTCCTCATTTGTAAAATGAAAAAGTTGGTCTAGATGACTTCCAAGGTCCCTTCTAACTCTAAAGGTACAATCCCCAACCTTTCCCCTCAATATGTCTGTCTCTCGACCCACCCATCAAACCTCTTACATTGTCATTTCCTTTATCCTACCCCAGCCTGGCTAGGCTCATCCTTTCTTCCTTGATCTTTCACCATATTACATGGCCATATCCTCCAGAACTTTATTTCAACAAACAACTCCTCAAACTTTTCTGTTAGAGAGGTATTAGAAGCCTCTTTGCTTATAGAACTTTTTTTCATGCTGCATTATTCCCTTACCTCTCCCCCCACCCCACCCCCCATCCCTTTCCCAGGCTCTCTAATAAAAGCTGCTTCCCCTCTCACCATAAAACCCTAATAGTGTTTATTAGCCTCTCTAAACTTTGGGACTCCCCAACAACCTGAAGAGGCATTTAGATGTGGGGTGTGGCCCCCAACAGAGGCTAAAGAGACTGAGGCACATAGTTTCTTGAGAAGTCTGAGAAACAGGGAGAAGTGCCCCAAGCTTCCTCAGTCAGGGGTCTCTTGCTGTTGGCAAGGGTGTGGACCAGTCTTGGCTGGAGCCAAGGTGGAATGGGGATGAGGAGGCAATTAGCCTCATTATGTTAATTGCCACAAGACTAATTAGGTCTCTGAGAGCTTCAAAGGGCGGAAGTGGCTAGGGCTGCTAGAGATTCTAAACTCCTCTGTCCCAGGAAGGGAAGGAGGCCAAGGACCAGATTACCTGGGTCCTCAAGGGGAATGGAGGGCCTGGGACCAGGTAGCCAGGATTCAAGGTGAAAACCAAAGAACCCATACACCAGATTGCTGCCCTCAGCCTTGGTTTCACCTCCTCTCACCCCCTCCCCTCCCCCAATCCCCACCTAGTATTCTGGGAAGGACAGATCAACAACAATAACAACCAGGCTTCTACTCCAGCCCAGGTGTACAAGCCCAAGCACTCACTCACAGATGCCAGCTGTGTTCAGGAAATCCTACAGTCCATCCAAGAATCTGTCTAACTCCCTGCTTTTCCCTATACCCCCAAATCCCTTCTCGGGGCTCAGATATTTTAAGTGCCCACACCTCTCATTTTCCACCTCGCCTTCCTTTACCAGGTCCCACCTGCCTCTCAGGCCCCAAGTGCTGGACCCGGCACTTTCTGATCTTTCTTTCCATTTAAGATCTCCGGCGTTCAACCGTCACTCATCCCAGGACCCCAGCTGAAATCTACTTTCCTTGCCCTTCCCCCAAATCCTCCTTCTCTCCTCAAGTTCGACTCCACCCTTCTCTCTCATCTCCAACTTTCAGCACTCCATAGTGTGTTCCAAACGGCCTTCCAGCCTCTATCTCCTTCGGTACCCCGTTCTTGCCCCCACACTTCCCTTGGAAGCCAAGTAAACCAGCCTACCCCGCTCCCTCCCGCCCCCAGATCCAGGCATACATAACAGCCTCCCAGTATCCAGTTCTCTTCACTCTGAACCTTAGTCCCTAGCTCTTACTAGCCCGCCCATCTTTCCAGGGACAAGTCCTCACCTCTCCGTGAGGATCCTGACAGCCCATGGTAGGGATACGTCCCCCACGGCGCCTCCCGGTCCGAGCCCCGGGCTCTGCCAGCTTCTCCCGCAGCCCGCGACTGATCCGCACCTCCACTGCCAGGCGCACGTTCGACCGCAGGCTGCGGCGAGGGCACGGGAGACTGCAGCAGGGGCAAACCGTGGGAGGCGCCGTGTCAGTGTCACCGGGCCCTGGAGGGGCGCCCCAGCGGCGGGCCAGGCACGCGCGACAGAAACTGTGCTCGCATGCTAGAAGCACTGGGTCCTGGAAGGGGCCCCCACACAGCGGGCAAGTCGACAGCTGCTCCAAACGCTCCACCAGCCCGGGACCCAACTCCGAAACCTCCATGGGGAGATGTGGCAAGGGTCCACCTGATGTTCTTTCGACCCCCACAGTGGGTTCCCTTACTCTTACTCTTTCTCTTTCTCCCCACCCCAGCGCAATACAAGATCTGTCTATTTCTCTTCCTCTGCCTCCTTAGCTTCTGGGCTTCTCTTTCCCTCCGTTCTGGATCTCTTTTAGTCTGTCTTCCTCTCTTCGACAGTCTCAGTTTCTGTCCCTCCGCGTCTCCCCCGCTCCGCACAGACTTTATAGACAGGGAGGAGGCCCCCGCGGGAGGTAAACAGCAGGCAGAGACCTTGCGCAACAGCGCATCTGGTTCTCCGGCTTCCCAAGGGGAAGGGGGAGGAGAGGATAGGACACCTGGGTCCCCAGGGCAAAAGAGAGATACACTAGGGGGCACTGTGGAGCTAAAGCAGAGCCAAGTAACTCTGAACCTCTTTGGTGCCCCCCATCTACCCAGTGGTCTCTATACTTCAGCCTTCTTCCCACCGCTAGCATCTGTCCAATGAAGGGTGGGCAAAATGCCCAGGTGCACTCTTGGCGTTTGCACCAGCATCTTCAAGGCATGAGTCATTCCAGGTGTCTGGCACTTCTTCAACTGGGGGCCGAAGCGAGGGGGGGCGGGCCGCCGCAGACGGGGGAGCGGTTGTTCAGGAGGCTGGTTTCTGGAAGAGGCCAGATGGTTTCTGTGCTGCATTCTCTGACATTCTGTCTGTTTCTGGTTGTGTCTATGCGTCTACGTAGCTCTAACTCCTAGCTCTGCATCTCCATTATCCCCATCTTCCTGACTTCAAAGATACTTTGGTTCATGAGTAGGAGGGAAGGATGTCTTGTGTACCACCTTCATCTTTGCCATACTAGGATTCTCTCTCATTTGTTCACCTTCTTTTACTTTACTAATGGATTGTTCTTCCATTCCATTCTCACTTTTCCAAACCCTGCCCATCATTCAAGACTGCTCAGATTCCTCATCCTCCATTAAGCCTTCTCTGATCTGTCCAATTAGAAGAGATTTCTCCCTCCTCTAAACTCTCATGGCACTGTGCTTATATTGTCTTAAGAATTTATTAATACTCTCATTTGCTATAATTATTTCTGTGCTATGAACAAGACGTATATCCCTACAGATCTATAAGTTTCTTGACGGCAAGAACCGTGTTTTACTCATCTTTTAAGCATCCACAACCCTAGCACTGTCCCAAATACACAGCACTCAATAAATGTTGAATGAATGACTTTTTTACTTTGTCTCCCAGTTCATTAGCTCGTAAGATTTAAAATAAAAGAGATCTTGGAGATCCAACCTTTTCATTCTGCAGGCCATAGATTTATTTATTTAGCTAGAAAGAACCTTAAAGATCATCTAGAACAGGAGTGGGGAACCTTCAGCCTTAAAGCTACATGTGGTCCTCTAGGTCCTCAAGTTTGGCCCTTTGACTGAATCTCAACTTCACATAACAAATCCTTTTGGCAGGTTCCCCACCCTTGATCTAGACCAATTCTCTCATTTTGCAAATGAGGAATCTGAGGCCCAGAGAGTTTAAGTGACTTGTTCAGCATCAAAAAGTAGTAAGTGGCAGATTCAGAATTAGGTTCCATGTGCTCTGACTATAACTCCAAGGACCTTGTCAATGGCACCAGTTCTGTGGGATTTGAACCCAGGCCATCTGTGTCCAAACCCAATAAATGTTCTACTCCTCTTCCTCTCCTAGTTACTCCTTTTGCCTCTGTTCATAGTACAGATCTAGAGGGATCTCAAAGACTATCTAGTCCAATGTATTCTTTTCTTTTTTTTGTTCAGTCATTTTTTCAATCACATCTGACTCTTTGTGATCTCATTTGGGGTTTTTTAGGCAGATACTGGAGTGGTTTGCCATTTACAGATCAGAAAACTGAGGCACATGGAGGTTAAGTGACTTGCCCAAGGTCACCCAGTTAGCAAATAACAGAAATGGTGTTTGAACTCACATCTTTACCTGACAGACCTCCTAGGACCTTCCACACCAGCTAAGTAAAGATTCCTAAGCCATAGCAGAAATCTAGGATCATAGATTTAGAGCTGGAAAGAAACTTAAAAGTCATCTAAGCTTAATCTTCTTTCAAAGATGAGAAAACCTAAGCCTAGAGAGGTTAAATGATTTGTCTAGGATCACAGAGATAGTGACTGAGTCAGGATTTGAGTATGGGTTCTCCAATTCCAAATCAAGCACTCATTCTACTGTCTTTCCAGGATCCTTTTTGCTTTGGAGTCCAGGGAAGATTTCACTAAACACCCCCCACACACACACACCCCTGTAAGTTAGTTCATGAACTCCTGTGAATCAACTGAAATCTCACCAGTCCGGAGTCCCCCTCTGTCCAGATGCAACAGAATTCTAGTGTGGGACCTCCCAGATATAGCTTTCCACCAAGTTTCTGATCTTTGGGAGTCTCTCTGGCTGGCTGTCTCCATCGGAGACATGTTTGTGCATTTCTACATGGCTTTTCACTATCACTCATTCTGTCTCCATTTATGTTTTGTTGTCACTTTTCTTTCTTCTTATTTCTCTACTTTTATTTCCATCTACTTAGGTGCTCCTCTGCCTCTCTCCTTTTGTTTCTTTCTGGCTCTGCCAATCTGTCATTCAGGTGTTCTCTCCCTTCCCTTGTCTCTCTGTCCTCACACTCTCTCTTTCTTTCCATTTCTTTGCTCATCCTGCTAGGTCCCTCTTTATGATTACCCTCTAGGGTTTATAAATAAATAAGCACCCAGTTGCATGCAACTATGATCAGGGATAAGCAGCTACACACTTACACACACACACTCATACAGATACAGATAACACTGACAAAATGTGCTTAGTTAACTTCATATACCTCATAGAGCCAGGCACAGATATTCATGGATAAAGAATTACACAAATAAAATGCACACAGAGAGACTGTCATTACTTTTATTGTCAATAAGGACAACAACAACAACAACAATAAACCTTTATTGAACTCCAGCACTTTTATTAGGCACCACTGCAGACACGGCTCTGGGGAGGGGAGGGACCACACTTATATTAGTAAGGATCCAAGCAGAGGTAGACACCCAAATACAAAGATACCATAACAAAAACACACATACTTATCAAGGTCTATAACAAATGCTGTGGAAATTATGTGTATCCTTGAAGCTATAGAAATACAAATGTAAGTATAAACAAAGAACTTTAGGGAGAGATGAATTAACAACCATTTTATCTCATCTGTATTTAGTCTTCTGTTTCTGTGTCACCTTCTTCTTCTGTCTCTATTTACCCATGTCTTGGTCTTTCTTTCTCTTCTACTTTTCTGTAATTCTCTTTATTCCTCTCTCCTTTACCCTCTGCATTTCTTCATTCTTCTCATTCACTAAAACACTCCCCTCATAAAGGCTTTCAGAACTGGGAGTATATGTGTCTGCCTAGGGGTCATGGTGAAGCCACATAATTAATTCCATCCATCTGCATTTGCCATCTCTGATTGGCATTCTCTCTTGGATGGTGTAGGTAGAGATAATGGTTTTGTTTCCCCCTTTGCACGTGGTCGTTGCTTCTAAAAAGAGACAAATTTTCCAACTCTAGGTGGTGGATGGCTGTTAGGCAGCAGCTTAGGTGGGATTGTGCATGTGGTGGGACCAAGAGATTTTGACCCCTCAAGGACCGGAGTATAGGATGGGGTCATCTGGAATGAATTCACAAACTCAAGTAATCTTTGTCAAATTGTCAAAAGTTTATTGTTATGCTTTTTATCGGACAAGAATTCTTAAGGAACCTGCCACCTAACAAGAACGATACTAAAGCTTATATGGGAAAAGTAGTAGATTACGTGCCAAGTATGCTAATTAGGTGACAACATACAACTACATCATTCACTACTGGAAACTGGGGAAGGGGTTCTAAGGGGTGTATTTTTGGTCTGTAATATCTGTGACAAGATAGCTTCAGGAGTTGATGTCTATAACTTGACCCCTGGATTGTACACGATAATTGTGGGAATCAGTACGTGATAGTTCTCTTGATACAAGACAGTACAAGGGAAATTCTACAGAGGTCGGCTTGTTCTTGTAACAGGGAAAGATAGTTTGCCTCACTGGGCCCACTCATGAGTCACTGCCAGAGATAGGGTCTTTGGGATGTAAGGAAATTGCCAAGGATAGTGTTTCTGGGGCTAGGGAGAAATTGGGGTCCAAGCACAAATACTCAAGCACCCCATCAGATAGAGTGGTGAACTTGGATTTAGGGAGACATGAAGTTTAAATCCTGCCTCAGACACTGATAAGCTGTGTGACCATGGGCCAGTCGTTTAATCTCTCAGCCTTGGTCTTCTCATCTGCAGAATGGAGATAATAATTGGCCTTACCTCAAGGGTTATTGTGAGGATCAAATGAGATAACAGATGTAAAGCATTTTGCAAACCTTAAAGCTCTATGTAAATAGTAGCTATTATTATAATTCACAGAGGAGCCCCACGTCTACCCTGACAGTTTCATATGCCCCACTGAGTAAAAGGACTGAGTAACTACTATGCTTTCTCTATTCACCAGACAGCAATTTTCTTTCCCTTAACTCCAATTCTTTCTTTGGAGCATCCTGACTTACTGCATTAAACAAGTATGGGAATTTATGGATCTATTCAATCAAAATTAGCTCTATTTTTTCTAATTCACCACTCACTAGTGAAACCCCATTTCTTTCTTCTTAATTTGTTGTATTTCAGTGGCTGCTAGTTACCATCCTTGGCATAATGGAATTGACCATCCATGAAGACCAACACCTGTGCTCAAACTCTGCAGAATTTCCTCTTAGCATAGAATAGATAAGCAGTGCATAATAATTATAACACATTTCATAATAAACACATTTCAAACATCTACAAACTAGGCTACAGACTCAGTGCCTCCCCAGACAACCCTTTCCTTTCTTCCTAGCTTTCTTATAAGACACCACAGTTTGACCCAGGCAAGGAGCCTCAGTGTCATCCGTGACTCCTCACGCTCATTTATCTCACAAATCCGATTTGTTGCCAATTCTTGTCCTTTCTACCTTCACAACATTTCCCACGTATATCCTATTCTCTCCTCTCACACAATCATCACCCCAGTTTAGGTCTTCATCCCCTCATATGCAGACTATTGAAAGGGCCTTCTGGTTAGTCTCCTCCATGCTTCAAGTCTCCCCATTCCAATCCAGCCACTTGGCTGCCCAAGTGATTTTCCTAAAATGAAGGTCTAACCATGTCACTCAATAAGCTCCAATGGTTCCCTATTACCTCCAAGATCAAATATAACATGCTCTGTTTGACATTTAAAGTCCTTCACAACCTGACCCCCTCCTCCCTTTCCAGTCTTCTCAGACTTTCCTTCCCTCCAGCTATACTGGCCTACTTGCTATTCCTCATGTTAGGCACTGCATCTCCTGATGCTGTACCTTTTCAGTGATTGTGTCCTCCATACCTGGAATGCTCTCCCTTCTAAAATGCTGGTTCCTAGCCTCCCTGGCTTCCTTTAAGACTCATTTCAAATTCTACCTTCCACAAGAGGCCTTTCCCAGTGCCCTCTCCGTTCCCAATGCTAGAGTCTTGCCTCTGAGATGACCTTCTGTTTACGCGGTATATATCTTACATGTACTTAGTTGTTTTCATATTGTCTCCCCCATTAGAATGTGGGCTTTGTAAGGGTCAGGACAATATTTTTGTTTTTCTTTGTTCTCCAGCCCTTAGAACAATGCCTAGCACATAGTAAGAGGTAAATAAATATTTATTGACTGGCTGACTGGCATAAAATCCAGGCATTTTAAGAAATGTATAGTTTGTTTTTCTTTAATTTTGTTTCAATTCCTTTACTGCTCTCTTTGGGGCAGGCAAAAGAGTATAGACCCTCATTGCTCAATTCACTAGATGAGGAGATAGACACTTTTTTTTTTTAAGGCATTTGGGGTTGTGACTTGCCCAGGGTCACGCAGCTAGTAAGTGTCAAGTGTTTGGTCTGAAGCTACATTTGAACTCAGGTCCTCCTGACTCCAGGGCCTGTACTCTATCCACTGTGCCACCTAGCTGCCCCCTGAGACAGACACTTTCAAGGGACTCTGAACTTGATCCTCACATCATGAGGAACAGACTAGGAATCTAGGTCAATTTAGGAGCTTGGCTCATTCTGAGGCATGGAACTCTCAGAAACCTTTGACCTTTTCCACCTCTTCATGTAACAGGATAAATAGACTCAGTAACCACCCTGGGCAGGATGTCCTCAAATTCCTTTCCTCTGTGACCTTGAGTGTGACACCTCTTTATTCTAGGTGAGTCTCTCTTCACTTATCATCTCATCCCCTTTTTCAATCTCTACCCTTCTAAGTAATTGGAGGTGGGGAGCAGAGTGAGAAGGATTAGATCTGTAAAGTCTTACAATTGGGTTGAAAAAACCAAGTTGACAAATCCAAGATGGGAGAAGTAGAGCTAGACAAGAGTTCCTATGAGTGAAAAAAAATCTGGGCCTGTTAGCCAAGAATACATTTGGAATAAGTCAATGGTGCGATATGGCAGCCATACAGCTAATTTGCTTTTGTGATCCATGTATTGGGGCAACCACAGTCCCACTGTACTCTGACCTGGTTAGACCACATCATTAGATCATTGTGTTCCTTTCTGGGGGCCATGTTTAAGGAAGGACATTGACAAATTGAGAATTGTCCAGAGAAGGCTCTCCAGGGCTCCAGTTTATGGCCTAGTGGCTTCATCCTCATGGATAAACAGATTGACAGGGGTGGGGAACCTGTGGCCTTCTAGGTCCTCGGATGTGGCCTTTTGACTGAGTCGAAGTTTTACAGAACAAAGCCTTTTGTTAAGGGGATTTGTGCTGTGAAGTTTGGATTTCGCCAAAGGGCTGTACTTGAGACTTAGAGGGCCACATGTGGCCTCGAGACCGAAGGTTCCCCATCCTTGGACTAGAAGGTCTGTGAGGTCTCTTCCAACTCCTGAATACTGTGATTCTGTGGAATGTCAGGATCTGACATTTCTTAAAAAAGAAAGAAAAAACACAGCTATTTATTGAACAAGATGCTGTGAGTACCACTACCCACCCATCTCCCATCCCCCAAAAAAAGAGTATAAACTGCACTCCTGGCCTTCAAGTTGCAACCAATCTAGGTGGACAAACTCACAGTCTATCTGATTTTTGCCAGCTACTGATTGATACTAATAATGTCCCCACTTTTTCTTTACTGTTGTTGTTAACTCCTACTTCACTGTGCCCAAGCAGTGACATAGGGAGCAAAGCATTTTGGGAGAGGCTCTCTTAATCAATGTCTCAACTCCAGGTCGCATCCCTTCCCTTTCCATTATTAATGCCTAATTCTACACTATATCCTGCAATCCTCATTGGGTCCATGGTACTTGGGAAAGCGGACGGGTGAAATTGGTCTTTTGGGATTGATCTTACTTTCCTTGCTCTAATTCATGGAGTCTAGTTCCTGCCTCTGCCAACCATCTCCTCTTCAGTATCAACTGATTCCTTCTACCCTCCAATTCTTTTTTTTCCACTTTCAAATGAATTTGTATTTTATCAATACCAATGGCATTAGCATACATTTGAAAAACTGTAATTGTGTGTATCATACAGATTATTTAATTAAGTCTATACAGGGTATGTTTGCTTATTTAATGAGATAACCCCTTGTGATAACTCCCTAATCTCCCAGATGTTTAGAAAACCCCTGTTCTAGGAAACGCCCTAATATGTGAATAGAGAGATCCTTTTCTAATAACCCACCACTTTGTTTTTAGGAAAGGGAAGCTAGGAAGAATATTTCTGGAAAGAGTATTTTTTTTTTAAATATAGAATAGTTGTCCACTTGAAAGGCACCTTTCATCCACAATCCTCTGTGGATTTTGCTACAAGGGTAGCTAAAACTAAAGAAGGATTTCAGCATGGTGGAAAGAGTTTGAGGCTGGGAGTTGAAAGACCTAGGTTCTCAACTCTGCCATTAAATGTGAAACATTGGGCATGTTTCCTCTCCTCTCTGGGCCCCAATCTCCTCCTCTGCAAATGAAGACAGCTCAAAAGGACTAATCTAAGATCCCTTCCAAATCTAACACTCTGTGCTTCTGTGAAATGAGAGAACTGAAGTCCTAAGAACTAGCCATGATGTAGTTGAGTAACCAAGCAAAGAGAAATCACCCTCCCCTTCTAATGCCTCTGCCTTCTAATCCTTCTTCCCTTTCAAATCTCTCCTAAATGTGGTTGCTTTTTCCTCGACCTCCTCACCTTCCCACCTTTCCACCTGATGCCACTCCCTTCACAATCTCTTAATGTCAATCATTTCTGTGCCATCTTCCTTGCTCTTTCAAACCAGTCAACAGGTTTTATTGAGCCTACAAAGAGGTATAGGTAGGCATTTAAGAGTCTGATTACAGGACAGTCATTGTCCTCGTTCTCAAGTATCCTGACAAGAGCAACAAAGTATACGTATATGTCATCATCTGAAATCTATGATGACCAAAGTATGTAGGTGCACTAAGTGACACAGAGAGAGAGCAAGGTTTTTCAAGAAGGCTGTCTGAAGAAAATGAAGTGGACCTACAATGTCAAGGAAGAGAGGGATGAGGTGTGATGGGCAAGAAGAGAAAAACCCTGGTTTACAAATTTAGGGCTACTGGGGCAAAGGCAGGGGAAAAAAGCCCAGAGAATAAAATCTTCATAATGCAATAGAAAAAACAGAATTTCAGGGTCCAAGGATCAGGCTTCAAATCCCACCTTACTACTCCAGTGACCTTGGGAAAATCATTTAACCTCCCTGGGCCTCAGTTTCTTCATCTGTAAAACAAAAGAATTGGACCAAATAGGCTCTGAAGTCATCTCTAGTTCTTGATCTATAAGCATATGAATGTAAGGAAGTAGGCCAAATTCCTCTGATGACTGATGATGACTATTTTCTCTTTCCCTTCCTTCTCCCTTAATAAGGGTAATGGATTTCTAAACCACATTGGGTTTTACAAAGCATATTCATTAAAACAATCTCATTAGGTAAGGAACAAGCCTTGTGATTTCACATGAGGAAAATGAAGGCCAAATTAATAAAGAACTTTGCCCATGTTCACACAAATAGTAAGTGGTAGAACCAGGACCAAATTCGACTCCTATGTCCAAATCAGTCTCACCCTGCTTCTCCTTAAAATTCTTCTCAGTACCTCCATTCATTTTCCCAATCCCTCTCCTTTGAACCCCTCCTCAGTGGATACAATTTCTTTAACACTCTCCTTTCCAATCCTTCCCAGTGACCCTCCTTCCTTCCAATTCCTCCTTATCCTCATTGGAAAATTTCCCATCTTCTTTCAAAAGTTCCTGCACTTTAACCTAACATCACTCTCTAATCTTCCCTATGCCACTGAGGCCATGACCCTTTCCTTCTTCCAGTCAGTCAATCAACAAGCATTTGTTAATCAATTACTATGTGTCAGGCACTGTCCTCAACTGTGAGGATATGAAGAAAAATATGTACACACATATATCTTGTATATGTCATAAGTATAGGTGTATATATACACATATCATATGTATATGTCATATCTTATGTGTTTATATATACACATATGTATATATTATATATGCACATACACACATGACATATACAAGATTCACCCAGAGTACACGGAAAATAGTCTTAAAGTAGCCTAAATAGGCAGATAGATGGCACAGTGGACTGGGCCTGGAGTCAGGAAAACATGACAAATCCAGCTTCAAACATTTACCAGTCATCTGACCCTAAACCAGTCACTTAACTTTTGTCTGCCTCAGTTTCCTTAACTGTAAAATGGGGATTATAATAGTACCTATCTCCCAGGGTTGTTGTGAGTATTAGATGAGTTATTTGTAAAGTGTTTAGCATAGTGCCTGGCACATAGTAGATTCTCAATAAATCTTCCCTCCCTCCTTCCCTCCTTTCCTTCCTTCTTCCACTCTGGGGGAACAAGAAAAGCCTCACGTGGGGCAGCTAGGTGGTGTAATGGATAGAACACCGGCCCTGGAGTCAGGAGGACCTGATTTCAAATCCGACCTCAGACACATAACACTTACTGGTTGTGTGACTCTGGGCAAGTCACTTAATCCCAATTGCCTCTCCAAGAAAAAAAAAAGGAAAAGAAAAGCCTCAGGAAGAAGGTGGTGTTGGAGCTGAGTTTTGAGGGAAGCCAGGGATGCTTAGAGGCAAAGGTAAGGAACAGCTGGCCTTCTTCTGCTCCCCATTGTCTTTGATAACTATTGCCATCTCCCCCCTTCATATGCTTAAGGAACACCCCATCTAAGACCCTTTTGAGGTTACAGAACTAATTCTTAATTGACATGTCCTTGTCCATTTAATGACCACACTAAATGCAAGAGCTTAGTAACTGACATAAAAGAAACCTTTAAATTCAAAATTAATTCAACTCAATTAAAAAATTGTTGATTAGAGGGGCAGCTAGGTGGCTAAGTGGATAGAGCACTGGCCCTGGAGTCAGGAGGACCTGAGTTCAAATCCGGCCTCAGACACATAATACTTCCTAGCTGTGTGACTCTGGGCAAGTCACTTAACCCCAATTGCCTCACTAAAAAAAAAAAAACCAAACAAAAACAAAAACAAAAATTGTTGATTAGAGGGGTAGCTAGGTAGGTGGAGCACCAGCCCTGGAGTCAGGAGGACCTGAGTTCAAATCTGGCCTCAGACACTTGACACTAGCTGTGTGACCCTGGGCAAGTCACTTAACCCAGATTGCCTTACCAAAAAACAAAACAAAACAAAAAAATTGTTGATTAGTCTATTACCTATCTCAAAATACTTTGAACTAATCTCTGTAGTGGATACAGAGAAGTGCGATACCATCTCTGCTTTCAAGTAGCTTACAGAATTCAAGGTGAAATGCAGAAGATGAAAAGGGTAAGGTGATCTGACTTCCTGCTCAATTTATACTTCCTGACCTTCCTGGCTACATTTCATCCCTCACAGAGTCACGTTCCCTTCCTATTTCTTATCTGCAGCAGGGTGCAGTGGAAAGAACAGATCTGTGTTCGAGTTCTGAATCTGTGTGATTTTGGATGAATCCCGTAACTTATCTGGGCTTCATTTGCCCATTGGTAAAGTGAAGAGATTGGATTAATTCAGCTCTGCAATCCCCTCTATCAATAAGCTCTAATTCTATGATCCTATGATTCTGCCTTTTCTTTTATAGGGACCCCATTTATCTCCTGTACAGCTTTTGCCAAACCCCTCCCTGCATAGTGGAACAAAGGTGAAACAATGCATTGAGAAAGTCGATCAACCTGCTCCCTTTGCTTTAACTTACTTGGAACTGAGTGATCACTGAATGCAAGAAACTATTTTATCTTTGGAAAGAGTTTCTGTTTCTGTCTGTCCTTTGGTTTCTGGTCTCTGTGTCTCTCAGCTCCTTGTCCCTGTCTATTTTGTCCTTCTGATTGTCCCTTAGGGCTAATAGATTTAAAAACAAAAACAAAAACAAAAACACCTTTTTTTTAAATTTTTATTTTCAGTTCTTAATTCTCTCCCTCCTTCTACCTTCTCCCTTACTCACTGAGAAGTCAAAAGATAACAATATCCATTATACATATGAAGTCATGCAAAACACATTTCCACATTAGGCTAATATAGACTTGAGGGGAAAAACTGAAAGCAAAGCAGCAATATAGAAAGATGTCAAATCACACCAAGAAAAGAGAGAGCCGGAAAGTGATACAAAGCTAGATATATATGGATATTATGTCCTGAGCAGCTTGGAGACAGCAAGCTTAAGTGTAGGAGCAAGTGAGATAATGTTTATAAAGTATTCGGTAAGCTATAAAGTACTATATAAGTGTCAGCTGTTATTATTAGCGGAAAGGGTCTTATATTTGGTGTCATGGGATATAGGTTCAAAGCTTGACTTTTCTATTTATTCCTTGTGTGATCTTTTGCAAGTCACTTTTCTGCTCGGGGCCTCAGTTTCCTTACCTGTAAAATAGATCTCTAGGAAGACACTGAAGCAAAGAGTTGCATGTCTGCTCTGGGTGGGAAAACAGGAGAGAGGGATAGAACGTCTAAATAAACCATGTCCACAGTATACCTCTGATCTATTCCTTTAGTAATCTTGATACAAAAGGGAAATTGAGATTAGTCTAACATACCTTGTTCTTAATGAAGCTAAGGTGGCTCATTGTTAATCCCCACTTCCTTTCCTAGATGTTCAATAATGTCCTCTCTGACCAAATGTAAGCCTAATCCCTCTTCCACACAACAGCCCTTCAAATATTTGAATCATGTTCTACCTTCATCTTATCTTTTCCAAGTTAAATATCCCAAGCTTCTTCAAGAAGACCTCATAGGACACAGACTCAAAACTCTTCACCATCCTGGTTGCCCCCCATTCTGGACAAGTTTATCCATGTCTTTCCTAAACTGTGACACCCTGAAATGAACACAATATTTCAGATGTGGTCTGATGAGGACAAAGGACAGTAGAAATGTTGCCTCTCCATTCCTGGACACCAGACTTCTCTTAATACATCCCAAGATTCCAATAGCTTTTTTTGGCTGTCTCATATTGAGCTTGCAATCTGCTTTAAAAAAAAAAACAAAAACAAAAAAAAAACCAGATCTTTTCTCAGAAAACTTCAGTTTAACCATGACTCTCCCATTTTGAACTTGTGATAATGATTTGAATCCAAATGTAAGACATCTAGAATGTTCCTGGCTCCTCCCAGTTTTGGGTTAGTCATCTAAAAATTTGCTAAGCATTCATATCTATGCCTTTGTTCAAGTCGCTGAAGAGATCTTTTATCAAGCTGACATGAAACTATTAACTAATCATCCTACTTGGGCCTTCAACTAGATCTGCATCCATTTAATTGTTCTCGTATTATCACCAAGTCCATATCATGTCATCTCTTCCACAAGAATAGTATAAGATACTTTATCTAATGCTTTGCTAATGTCTAAATAAACTATGTCCACAGTATACCTCTGATCTATTCCTTTAGTAATCCTGTTACAAAGGGAAATTGAGATTAGTCTAACATACCTTGTTCTTAATGAAACTAAGGTGGCTCATTGTTAATCCCCACTTCCTTTCCTAGAAGTTCTATTTAATAATCTGTTCTAAAGTTCTCCCAAGAATTTAAATTGAGCTCACTAGCCTGTAATTTGGAGACTATTCTCTTCCCTTTTTTGAAAACTAGGACATCTGCCCTTTTTAGTCCAGCTGTACCTCTCTCATTCTCCAAAATCTTTCAAATATCACTGACAACAGCTCAGGAATCAATCAATAAACATTTATTTAGCATCTACTACATGCCAGACACTGTGCTAAACTCTGGGGGATAAACAAAGAAGCAAAAAACAGCCCCTGCCCTCAATGGGTTTGCAATCTAATGGGAGAGACAACATGCAAACAAATATACACACAGCAAGCTATATACAGGATAAATGGGAAGTAATTAACAGAAGGAAGACACTGGAATCAAGAGCAGTTGAGGAAGGCTTCCTGTAGAAGGTGAGATTTTTAGTTGGGACTTAAAGGAAGGCAGGGAGGTCAGCAGTTGAAGCAAAGGAGGGAGAACGTTCCAGGCATGGGGGACAGTCAGAGAAAATGCCCAGAGAGAGGAGATGGAGTGTCTGGTCCATGGAACAGCCAGGAGGCTTTTGTCACTGAATTGAAAAGCATACATGGGCGAGTAAGGTATAAGAATGCTGGAAAGTGATGGGGGGAGGGTGGCAGGGACTCAACGCTAGGTCAGTTCCACTGTTTGTTTCAGAAAGAAGGATGTAGTTCACCTAGGCCTAGTGACTTGAATTCACCAATGTCACTAAATAGTTATTTTCTTATAATCTTCTTATGTAAACTGAATATAAACTCCCCACTAGCCTTTCTTTCTTGTTATTTACAATGCAAAAGTCATTCTCCTTGGCAGAGAAAACAGAAGCAAAGTAGTCATGTCTAGCATTTATTTACTGCTTCAAGATTTATAAAACATTTCACATATGTTATCACACTTGATCCTTACAACAATCCTGTGAGGTAGATGCTATTATTATCCGCATCCTACAGAATAAGGAAAATTGAGGCTGAGAGTGGTTAAGTGAATTGTCCAGGGTCACACAGCTACTAAGGATCAGAGGTAGGATTGAAATTCAGGTCTTCCTGACTCTAAGTCCAAAGTTCTATGCAAGGAGCCAGATTTGCCTTCTATCAGTTATCATAATCCCATCCACTTCAAGCAAAGATCCTATCCTTTCTTTAATCTTCCTCTTTTCACCAATTTAACTTAAAAAAAAAAAAAAAAAACTGACTAAGCGCTTTTCATTGTCCTTAGCTTAGCTCAATCTGAGCTTTGCCTTTCATTATGGTATGACTGTGCCATGCTCTTATAGTCAAACTCTGTTCTTGTGTTCATTTTTTGTATGTATCTTTTAAGAAGTCTAAATTGGTTGGTTAGTTCCATCCCCATACCAATGAGGATTGTGTCTTATTGTCTCAATTGTCTTTTAAGACAATTCTATTTTTTCTCCCCTTTGGAATTGTTTTCCTTTGTATATTCAGAATTTCATTTTTGAGGATTTCCAATCCTTACTCAACTGACTTTCTCTATAGAACTTTTGTCTATGGATCCTGTCTATCCTTCCTCTGAAACCTTTGAAATTTGTTCTCTCTAAACCTTGAGGACATGTCAGCCTATGATTTTCCTGGTCATTACTATCTCAAGCTCTAGGAGGAAATCATCACTTCTGCTAAGGTTTCCTAGCAACCATTTCTTCCTGCTGTTGAGCAGCAGATCCAGAATTCAATTTCCCTCATTGGTTTCTCCATCTTTTAAAGAACCGAATTGTCATTAAGACAAATCAAGAAGCTTATTAGCTACTCTACTTTTGGTAGAGAAAGTTCCAGAAAATTTCCATATGATTAAACATTATTACTATAAAATCCCTCTGTGTTAGGCTTGTGTTGTATTTCCTGAACTCCCCACCTGGTTCCTCTTTCTGTTCAAGTGGTCTATAGTACACTACAATGACAAAATCCTTCTGTTTCTTCTCTCATTGATCTCCACAATGCTTCCCCCTGCTAGCTCCTGAACTTCTTCCTCTGAGAATTTTTTTTTTTTAATATACAATACTATTCCACTAATATGCTCCTTTTGCTTATCCTGTTTCTTTTGAATTAGGTATGCTCATCCATAGCCATATTCTAGTCAGAGGTTTCATCCCACCAGATGTCAATGATACATTTTTTGATCTGATGGCATTATGGAGTCAGATCATCTGGCTCATGGTGTAGAAGAAAGAGATCTGAATTTGGAGTGTAAAGACATGGGTTCAAATCCCACCCCTGCTACTTACATTTATGATGTTGGGTTAGTCATTGACTTCTTTGGGCCTCTGTTTTTATCAAATGAAGAGATTCAACTAAATGATTTAAGATCTCTTCCAAATATAATATACTGTTATTCAGATTTTAATCCTATAATCATTTTGTTCTGACTCTAAGCTCATCAAACCACCTTCTAATAGTGGACTGGTTCCTCAGTGCAAAAAGAATGTGCTTTGGAGAACAGGGACTGGACTTCTCATTTCATTGATACAGGGAATTCCCAGATGAAGAAAATCCCTCTGCCAATGAAGGTAGGCAACTTCTTTGAAGAGAGTTGCTTACAGGCACTAAGAGGTTAAATGACTTTCCCTGGGTCACACAAGGAAAGTCATGCAGTATCTTTCAGAACCTATACTATGCAATATTGCCTCTGTCTCTCTATAATAAGAATATTCTGTCCACTTAGCACTTATACTGCTCAGTGTAAGTAAATACATTGTCATTCCTGTTTGGCAGTAAATCTTGTGTGGATATAATGAATTCATCCCCATAGTCCACATAAAACACATTTAGTGGAATGATAAAATCAAGTTTCTGAACCTACAAAGCTTATGACCAAACCCAGTATTCTAATAATAGTTAGCTTTTTTACAGTGCTTTACGATTTCCAAAGCACAATTTTAATAACAATAATAACAATCATGATAATAATAACTGACATTTATATAGCACTTACTATGTGCCAGGCAGTGTGCCAAGCATTTTACAATTATTATCTCATTTTATCCTCACAACAATCCTGGTGCTATTATTATCCCCATTTTACAGATAAGAAAACTGAGGCTGAGAGAAATTAAGTGACTTGCCCAGGGTCATAGCTAGTAGGTGTTTGAGGTCAAATTTGAGCTCAGGTCTTCATCTCTTCATGTCCAATGCACTATCCACTGTACCACCTAGCTTCCCCATGGAGCCTAGGCTGAGTGGCTACTTGCCTCTTTCTTTCACCTTTACGCTTTAACTGTAAAAAATATAGAGGAAGAATGAGAAAGTAAAACAAAGTGTGGGAGACAGAGAGTCATTGAGCCTCAGCCAAACTGGGGTCAGTGAGCCAGTCTTTCTGTCATAGTGCTCTCCTTTCTCATCTCTACTTCTTAGCTTTCCTGGCTTCCTTCAAGGCCCAGCTAAAATCCCACCTTCTACAGGAAGCCTTTCATTCTAGTGCCTTCCTTCTGGTGATTATTTCCAATTTGTCCCATAAATGGCTTATTTGTACATAGTTATTTGCACGTTGTCTCCCTCTTTAGACTGTAAACCCCTGAAAACAGACTGTGTTCTTCTTCCTTTGTGTCAGCACTCAGCAGAGTTCCAGCACATAATAGACATTGTGAACGTTCATTGACTGACCGACAGCTCAGATAGAGAAAGATGTAGACTAGAAAGCAGATAAAAGCAAAGGAAGAAACATGGAATGATGGGAAAAGAGAGAAGAAGCAGAGAGGGAAAGATAAAGACAAAAAGGCTTAGAAAGATAGAGTCGTCAAGAATGATCATGAGAGACAGAAAGTGAGCCACAAATTAAGTGATGAGTGGAACACCCAGAGAGCATCTAAGGAAGGGCATAGTGGTATCACATAATCGCAACTCTCTTAGGGACTGATCTGCCCCTCCTTCCCTTCCTGGCTTCCTTCCTCTCCTCTGGTGACTTGTCACTCAAATATCAATGGCATGCTGCTGGCACTCAGCTTGGCAATTAGTCCTGGCAGCCTCTCCCTCCAGCATCCTCTGGAGCCACATAGTACTTCCAGTTCCTCTTTGCCACACACCCCTACCCTACCCTGCCCTGCATCTCTGAAGAGGGCAACAGAGACATCTGAGTAGTGCCATGGAGTTTATGGCTCCTCTGAACCAAGACTCTCCCCACCCAGAGTGTGGCATCTCTTACCTTTTTATCTAATGATCTCTAAGCACCTTAGTGAGCATCATTGAAACTGAGGCTGTGGGAGAGGCATTCACACCCCTCCCCTGATCTAGCTCCTCTCCTCAGGTCTAAGGCATATGGAGCATGTATAGGGAGGATCCATCAGAGTGTAGTTGGAGGTGATGAAGAATAAAGTAGCCACCAAAACTTTTGAGGAAGGTTGTGAGGAAGTAATGAATGTGAGGGAATTGCAAACCCCTTCTTCCTTCCCCCCCAACTTCTAGCCATATACACAATGAACAACAACAACAAAAACAACGAATAGAACACAATATATATTACCGGGCAAGTCACTTAACATCAATTGCCTCAAAAAAAAACCCCCGATATATATAGTCCAGCAATACAAACTTTCCTATTTTAAGTTCATCACCTTTCTGGTAGGAAGGGAGTCCACCCTAAGGAAGTATTTTGTCTTCAGTATTCTGGAGTCATGGTTTAATCACTGAATTGATCAGAGTCATAAAGGCTTTCAAAACCAAATTAGACTTTTAAAAGTGTACAAAAGCAAGGGTGGGTAACAGGATTAATATAAGAGTATGGCACAATTCTATAAAAATAATGTCAGGATGGGCACATTAATACACTGCTGGTGGAGCTGGGAAATGTTCCAACCATTCTGGAAAGCAATTTCTAAGTCTGCACAGAAAGTGACTAGGACACTCAGTGGAGGAAAAGGGAGAATACAAAGTAGTCACAGATATTGAAGAAGGACTCGGAAGAAGGCAGAGACTTGCACCAAATTTGTGAAAAAGAGGAGTGAGGTGATAGCAGACTTACAGAATCATGAACCTATAATGGCCCTTAGAAATCATCTAGTTCAACTCCTCATTTTAAAGATGAGGAAATTAAGGCAAAGATTATAAATGCATATAAAAATGAATTTTTAAAAGTAAAATCCTAATTGGTTAGAGAATTTTCTGTGTATCCAGATTGGTCTCTTCAGACAAATTCCATTTTTTTCTCCTCAATGGAATTGTTTTCTTTTGTGCCTTCAGAATTTCATTCTTGAAATTTTCCTATCCCTCCTTTGCTGACTTCTCCTATAGAATTTTAGTTCATTACATCCTATCTATTCTTTCTCTGAATTCTTTGAAATCTGTTCTTTTCAAATCTGGGTGTATGTCAGAATGTGCCCAATTTTCCTCTCCACAAATTCTAGGAAGGAATGGTCACTTCCCTCCCAAATTTCCATCATTTCCATCCCCAAGAACCAGTTCCTTCCTGTTAGTGAGAATCTGAATAGATTTTCCTCTTGTTGGTACCTCCACTTTTTGAAGGATGAAATTATCGTGAGGCAATTTAAGAGGTTAACAGCTGCTTTTGGCTTTTAGCAAATTGTGGGGAGTTTCAAGGAGCTAAATAGAAGTGAGAGAAAGCTGCAAAAAAACTAGAAACCAGGCAGCTAGGTGGCACAGCGGATAGAGCACCAGCCCTGAAGTCAGGAGGACCTGAGTTCAAATCTGGCCTCAGACCAAACACTTGACACTTACTAGCTGTGTGACGCTGGGCAAGTCACTTAACCCTAATTGCCAAAAGAAACTAGAAACCAAGGACAGATTTTTAAGAGAGTTCAATGGAGCTGAGAATAGAGTGAAAGCATGTTGAATAGAGACAATAAAGTCTTTAGAAAGCAATGGGATTAAAATAAAATGGGGGAGGATAATGAAGGCTGAATAGAAGAAGTAGGGGTGAAGGAAGCAAAGGGAGTTCGAGACAAATAACTTTAAAGAAAAATTGAATGATGAGAAGAGTAAGCAGAGACAGCTCCACATCTCTGGAAAACATACCTTAACTCTCCAAACATCCTGTTGACATTCTGAAATGAGTCACTGAATCCCAGAAACTGGAGACAAGAGTGATGTCACAGCCTGGAGTGGTAGGCACCCCAGGACAATGAGGCCCTTAGGGTTCAGGGAGCCCAACCTGTCTGGCCCCACTCATCCAAGGAGCAGAGCCTATTTAGTATCCCAAAACAAATAAAAATTGGAGGATAATAGGTATCCTCCAGGGTACCTAAAGGGGCATGGATGAGAGTCACTGTTGAAACAACAATAAAAGATGAAGAAGACAAACATAAATATAGTCTACCAGGAAAACAAACTCCTAAATTTCTTCCCCAAGGGACTCTGAGGTATAGTAGGAGATTGAAGCTGAGGAAAAATTATAGCCTGAGCTCAGCCCTAAAGGTAAACCTTGACCTTTCCGGAAGCCCCAGCACAACCTCACCAATGTAGACACATCTCCAGGATCCTAGGGACTTCTCAGTCAGTTGAGTTGAACCAAGTATTCAGTATTCAACAAACACTATTAAGTGCCTACTATGTGCAAGGCACTGTACTAGTTTCTGGGGAGAAGATAAAGATGAAAATGAAATTCTTCCTGCTCTTAAGGGGCTTACAATGTAATATGGGAATATGAGTATATGGCATGTACACAACTAAATAGAATACAAAGTACAGTGTGGTAGGAATAAAAAAAAAGAGAGAGTGGGGCGAGATGCGGGGGAAATAGGAACATTTGAGGAAGGAAAGCAGTTTAGGAGGCCAGATAAAGAATATTGACCTGCAACCTGCCTTCCAGTCTTTGATATTACTAGCTGGGTGACCCTGGACAAACTGTTTACTTAGCCTCTCTATGTCTCAGCAAAGTGAGGGCTAATACTACTTTACTGACTTATTCACAGGGGTTTTGTGGGGAATGTACTTTGTAAACATTAGTGTACTATCTATATATGAGATATTTCTATTGTCTTCCTTTTATAATCATTCCACTTCAGGGGTAGTTAGTTGTCAAGGAAATCCTAGCACATGGGTTTCCATATTTGGGAGTGTTGTGGAGGAGGAAGGTACAGATCTGTATCAAGGACTTCAATGGATTTCATTTAAGGCCAGGACCAGAGGACAGGGTACCAAAGAATCTCTTGAAGCAGAACTTTTGAAATGGGGAGAGTTCTGTCCCACCTTGAGTTTCAGGGTGGAGAGTGGGAGTGAAAGAGAGGTGTGTACTGGAATGTTCATGGAGTGTATTGAAACCCCCTTGAAAAAGATAACTTATTTTCCCCTTTTAGAGAGCCAAGAAATTCTATCATTTCTCCTAGTTCCTCAACTTCCAACTCTTCTTGAAAGCCGCCTCTCTTCTCTTGATCATTTGCACTTCCAACTCTCCCCTCCATCCTAGGGTCTTGTTTCCCTTCTCTCTGACAACTCCACCCTCTGTCTCCAGACCCTCTCTGTGCCCTTCCTCTCTCCTTCCTTAGTTCCCTTCTGACGCTTGTTTGTCTCTTCCTTCTAATCCTTCTTTGCCATTGCTTCTCCCCTATCTTCCATTTTTTGGGGGAGTAGAGAGAGGATTAGATGAGGAAGCTAAGGAGTAACTATATTGTTTAAAAAAAAACAACTAGGAATGAAGAGACTTGCGAGCCTAGCCTTGGCTATGGCACTAGCTAGCTGTGTGACTTTGGACAAGTCATTTACTCACTCTCTGGGTTTTGGTTTACTCTCTTGCAAAAAAAAAAAAAAAAAAAAGGAGGCTGGATCAGATGATTTCCAAAGATCTCTTTTAGCTCTATCAATATATAGTTCTATGGATATTGGGAATTAATGTTGAGTTTGCAAAGGGAAGGAAAGAGAGAGTAGGAACATCTACCCATCCTAACCCTCTCCATTGTTGGAAAACCTAACAATCTTAGTTTAATCTTTTGTTCTACAATGCAGCCCTTTGCGGGGAAAGGAATGAGGAATAATTTGAAGTTTTAAAAGAATCACACAACTAAGACTGGAAGAGACCACAGAGATCATCTAGTCCAACCCTTTCATTTAAGTCAACAAGCATTTATTAAGCGCCTACTATGTACCAGGCACTATGCTCAGTGGGGGGGAGGGGAACACGTAGAAAAGCAAAGAACAGTCCATGCTCTGAAAGAACTCAGAGTCTATGGGAAAAGCAACAAGCAAGTATATTCAGACTAAATTGAAGGTAGTCTCTGAGAGAAGGCAGTAAGCTTAGGGAGGACTAGGAAAGACTTCCTGCAGAAGCCGTACTTTAGTCGAGACTCGAAGGAAGCCAGGGAAGCCAGGGGACAAAGATGAGAAGGCATAGTGTCCACAGAGGACAGCTAGTAAAAATACCCTGAATTTGGTGTATAATAGTAAAACACTGGGAAAGTAAGATAGAGTCAAAAGGCTTTAAAATCCAAGCAAAAGATTTTATATTTGATCTTAGAGGTAATAGGGAATCACTGGACTTGAATGAATAAGGGGTGACATGGTCAGACTTGTGCTATGGGAAAGATCAGTTTCATAGCTGAATGGAGAATGAACTGAAGAAGAGAAAGACCTGAGGTAGGGTGACCAACCAGTGGGCCATTATGATAGTCCAGGCACAAGGAAATGAGGGCCTATACCAAAGTCGTAGCAGTATCAGAGAACAGAAAGGAGTGTGTGTGAGAGTTTGTTGGCAAAGTAGAAATGTCAGGATTTGACTGAGTGACTGGGAGGACGGTGGTACCCTCTACGGTAATAAGGAAGTTAGGAAGAGGGGAGGGTTTGCAGACAAAGATAATGTGTTCAGTTAATTGATTGCCAAGGTCACATAGCCAGTATGTTTCAGAGGCAGAACTTGAACCTAAATTTTCCTGACTCAGAGGCTTTCTATACAAATGCTTTGAATAGAGGACTTAGTTGTGAGGTTTTGTTTTGTTTCTCCCCTTCTTTGTGGATAAGGCTGAGGAAGGGGGATAGAGGTTCAAAATGGAACATGTAGGTGAGAAGGGGATCTCAGAGACCCCAAGTCTTCTTTACCCCTTTCTCTAGTCAATCGACAAACATTTATTAAGCACCTACTATGTGCCAGGCACTGTGCTAAGTATTGGAGTTGATGAGCTTATCTGTTCAGCCTGAAACCTTATGTAAGTTGGCGTCAAACTGTCGACCAGAGGAACCGGAAGGGGGAGCTGGGCCAGGGTGTGACTCGTGACTCCTGGAATCTCTGCTCTGGGGCGTTGACACATTCCTGCCTTTCAACACCTCAGCCCTCTGCTGGTTCTGCCCTTCCATGGGAGTGACACGTGCTGGGCTGCCCATGAGTTGGCCTCTGAACTTCACCTTTTATCTGAAAATCTCTGAACACTAACAAGCTGCTGTAAAAACTTTTGGAGCTTCCTCTCCATCGCCTTCACACACTTCAGCCAGATTCACACTTTTGCCCCAGGGCAGTGAGTAAAACGTTAAGAAGCCCAAAATCATTTTGCAAATCAGGCATATGCTCCTTGGCCCAGCTCCTCTGTAATCATCTTGTCCATCCCTTTGCCTCCATGCCCTCATCTGTTCTTTCGTTCCTGTGTTCTTCCTCTTACCCATCATTCCTCCAAGACCATGCCCTAAATCCTCATGATTATGGGGGGAAATAAGAGCAGTCCTTCTTAGGGTCTGACTTTGATCTATCATGCTCAATCATGAAACAAGACAGAGTTTGAGGGTGATGTGGAAAGGGACACCTTTCTGGGGCTTAGGATGAACTTGGTTCTTCAGTTGTAGGACCCAGAAAAGGGGTAAAATTTTCCCATTAATATATCACTCCTCCATCCTTTTATATCCTTGTGCCAATTCCCCTAGACGGTCCCAATCTTTCAGGACAGTCATTCATATAAATCTCAAACTTTCATCCCACCAGCAGCTACATCTTCAAAATAGTTTTACACAAGGGAGCTTTAAGTGAGCTGAATCTTGAAATTCAAGAGCTAGAAAAATGGGAAAACACGACCTGGAAAGGAATCCTTAGTCCCTAATAGGAATTCCTTTTACTAACAGGCTTTCCAAGGAATCCCAGAAGTAGGGACAGTCAGAGACCAGCCGGGCTTGCCTCTCTGAGGCTCAGCTTGATCTAGGCTGCAGGCATCAGGAGTTGGAAAACAGAAAACCCAATAAAGAAAAATGTCAGGGAATGTAGAAAATGTACATGTATGTTTTCATAGAAAGCTAACCTCAAGTGTTACTACAGCTCCTGGAAATCCCCCAGGGAACTGAGCACACATGAGGTTTGCTGAAACTAGGAGGCCTAAAGGGTAGAACGAAGTTAATGCTGTAGACTAACCTCAATCTAGTCCTTAGACTGGACTCCATCATACCCCCTGCACAGGGTAATTACCCAATTAGATTGTATGCTTTTTGAGGACAGGGACTGCTTTCTTTTCTATATTTGTATCCTCAGAGCTTACCATAGTGCCTGGCACAAAGATGGTACTTAATAAATGTTTATTCACTGACTTAGTTAATTGTCATTTCAGTCCTCCTTCCTCTCTACTCTCTGTATTCAAAATGGGACTTAGAAGGCTAGATTCTCATTTGCCCACTCCAAAAACCAAACTACATACGCCCTATAGTGAAGAATTATTGGGATTCATCTGTAAGAAGGAATTTCAGGACCTGGATAATTCTCCAATGTGGAGACAGATGTAAAAGCTAGAGGCTAGAGACAGAGCTAAAGGCAGAGCAGGGAGGAGAATAGGGGACAGGGAGAACTCTCTAGTCATTCCTCCATTTCCCGAGTTCTGGGATTCTGATTTTTCTGTTCCTTCAGGACAAGAGTTGGGGAAGTATGCTGAAGGGAGCAGAAGTTGTGTGGGAGTATATAGTGGAGCCAAATACTGGATTTAGAATCAGAGGATCTGGATTTGAATTCTAATTCTGTTTCCTGTGTGATCTTGGGCAAGTTACTAAACCTCTCTGAGTCTTAGTTTTCTTAAATGTAAAATGAAGGGGCTGGACTAAGTGATTTCTGAGGTTACTTCTGTCTTCAAAACTATGATCCCAGAGCCCAGTGTATTGTACATTGTATTGTACAGTACATAGTAGGCTCATTAATAGCCAATTTATTTAATTAACAAAGAATGCAGGACTCAGTCATGACTTAAGAGAACCATAAGAGGGCAGCAGAGAATAAGAAATAGGGGAAACTGGGCATCTTGTGCAAGAAAGCCAGATAATAGTAGCCAGAATTGTAACTAGAGCAGGGGCTCTGAGGGTTTTCCTGGATACTAATATCTGGGAATGGCGGTGTTTCCTCCCAGCTTTGGTCTGAAGACCATATTCCTAGCAACTTGTCCCCCTCAGTCTTTTGTCAACCCATACCCTCAAAGCAGTTGCAGGGGAGAGTAGTCCAGCTAAAGAGTCACAGAACAGGGTTACTGGAAGAGGGAGGTAAGAGAGGAGTTGATCCACCTCCTATTCTGTAGCTACTGCTCCAGCTCAACCCTTAAGGGCGAGACAATGGGATTGGTGGAGGAGGAGGGAGAGGAGCCTGGGACATTTCCACTGGGAGGGAACTTTGAGGGATAAGGACAGGGCTTCTTGATGGAGGTGGAAGGATTTCTCTTGACCAGGTGTGGACTGAAGATCCCAAGCAACCCAGGGAAAAGTGAAAGGTGACAATATGATTACATGACTGACACAAAGAAAGAGATCTTTGGGTACAATTAAGCAGAAAGGAATTACTTTCATGAAGTTCATTTCAAAGGGGGGGGGTCCAGGGCCTTTGAGGAGACAGCAATATATCTGTTGAAGTCCCTAATGATGAAGGTAGGGGTTGGAATAATGATATATAATGATGGTTATAACAATAATGATAATAACAATAATTTAACATTTATACAGCACTATTGGCCAAGTGCTTTACAATTATTATCTCATTTGATCTAGGTACATTTGTCGCCTCCATATCCTCACCACCCACTCCTCAACCTACCTTGCAGTACAGCTTCCACCACTACCACACTGACAAAACAACTATATCCAAGCTCAACAATGACCTTTTCATCACCAAATTCAAACTTTTTCTCCTAATTGACCTCTAAGTAGTTTACTCCTGTTGAAGTCCTTTTCTTTCCCAAGTACTTTTTTCTTAACTTGGGCAACAGTGGTCTCTAGTTTTCCTCTTGCTCCCTGGGTCTAGGCACTCCCTAAGGCAATGACTTTCATGTTCCCTCTCTTCACTCTCATCCATGGCAAATTGATCCATTGCTATAGCTTTAATGATCTCTTCTTTATAGATGATCCACGGACAAAATGCTCCAAGCTAGGAATCTGAGAACCTGAATTCAAATCCTGACTCTGTTTGTCAGTATAGTAATGGTGATCTTAGGCTTCATCTCTTTTAGCCTCAGTTAATTCACATGTAAAATTGAACTTTCATTACCCACCTCACACAGTTGCTGGCTCTGGATTATCCATTGCATGTGTGAACATCCTTTGCCTCTACAACTTTCTATTCACAAGGCATTGTTGTTAATGACTCTAAGTCAGTACATAGATCAAACCATTCCTTTGTCCAGCCCACCCAGAATCAACTCCATTTTCCCCCTTCCCCAGAGGGTAAAAGAAATCTTCAAATCTTCCTTCCAGGTTGGCAAGCCTCTGAAGAATCTGGCCATGTCTCTCTGGATCTCTGCTCCCAGGTTTCCTGTAGAGAGAGAATAGAAGAAACTCCCAAGAATTAAAACCAAAAGCCCGACATCACACAGCAAGTACTTGATTTGGAAGAGTGACCTATGGGATTTTTTCCCTTGAGTTGTATAGGCTCTCTGAAGATCATTTGAATCCACTGCCTTCCCTGTGTGGTGGGGGGAAGAGGAAAGAAGACTAGAAAGCCAGGATGACAACTTACTCTTCTCTTCCGAAAGTGCTCCAGAGGAGAGACTTCCTTCTCCTTCACTCCAGTATGCCTCACAGCCCCAACATTAAATGAAGATCTGGAATCTCCTGGACTCATAGGGGAGTCAGTCTGGTACAATGGGAAGTGTGCTGGATTCAGAATGATGAGAAGACCTGGGTTCAAATCCCAGTAACCTCAAAGATCCCTTTTAGCCCTTTCTTAGAATAATAGGATCATAAAACCTAACTGTTGAGAACACCTCTGAGGTAACTTAACCCAATTCAATTCAACAAACATTTATTTTAAATACCTACTGTGTGCAAGGCACTGTGGTAGATGCTTAGAATTTTTTTTAAAAGCAATTCTTGAAACAAGAGGTATATATACCATATACATAGATAAATATTTTCATCAAAGTATTAAAGGTATTTATGTGTATGTGATATATCCTTCCAATAGAATATAAAGTCCTTGAGAAACTCTTAACCACTTTGGGATTCACAAAAGTCTCACCTTGTTATTGGCTCCTTTTCTGTGATTAGGTTCTGGGCTTTCAAGGACCAGTTCCCTTTTACATAAATTCCTATATTTGGCATTTAAAATCTTTCAAAGACTGACTCCAACCTAGCTTTCTAGCTTTGTTATATATTACTACCCTTCTTATACTCTGGCCAGTTGAGACTGGCCTCCTAACTGCTCTTTACTCATAGTACACTTCAATACTTTCCAAGGTTATCATTCCTTCACTGGCTATACTCTCCTCCCTTCTCAACTCAACTTTTTGGTTAACTAGTTCAACTCTACCCTTGAATCCCTTGCCCCATTGTCCTGTCTTTGATCACACCTTTCCAAACCCCAACCCGGATTACTCCCACCATCTACCTACCTTGTTCTTACTCATGTGCTTCTGAATAGAACTAGAAGTCATGAAACTGTGTTGACTGGGTTCATTTCAAATTTAGGATCGCTTCTATTAAGTGGACCTTCACTGACACAAGGCAAGCTTTCAACTCCTCCTTAATCAATTCTCTATCCTACTCACCACAGCAGCTATTTCAGATATCTTATCTCTCCTCAGTCTTCCCATGGTACCCCTCCTCCCACCTCTCAACTGAAGGCCTCATCTCATACTTTATTAAAGAAAATTGAAACTATTTGCCAAGAGCTCCCTCTTCTCCTTTTCTCTTCCTCTTACATCCTCTGTCATTATTCCTACTATCATCTCCTCTTTCACTCCAGTTGACAAAGAGATGGCCTTCTCCTTATCAAGTTCAACCCTTCTACATGTGCCTTTGATTCTGTCCTCTCCTGTCTTCTTCAGTAAATTGACTCCTCTATTATCCCCACTAATAACTCCCCCTAACAATTAATCTCTCCATACCTAATGGCTCCTTCTTTGATGCTTACAAACATGTTTATCTTACCCTCCCTTGATCCTACTATCTATACAAGTACATGTATATACTATACATCCTTTATCTCTACTCCCTTTCTTAGCTGAACTCCTTGAAAAAACCACTTATAATCAATACCTCCACTTCCTGTCTTCTCACTCTTCTAAACTTTGTAATTTGGCTTCCCACCTCGTGATTCAACTAAAATTGCTCTCTTCAAACTTACCACAATTGCCCAATCTAATAGCCTTTTCTCAATTCTTATACGTCTTGTCCTTTCATGCTGTTTAATCTTTGACATCATACTCTTCTTCTTGATACACTCTCCTCTTTAGGTTTTCATGACACTGCTCTCTCCTGATTCTCCTCCTACTTGTCTGACAGTCCCTTCTCCATCTCCTTTGCTGTATTTTCATCCATGTCACACCCACTTACTATGAATGTCCCTCCAGGTTCTATCCTGGGCTCTCTTCTCTTCCCCACATAGATTATTTTACTTGGTGAGCTTATCACTTCCTATGAGTTGAATTATCATCTTTATGCAGATGATTCCCAGCTCTATATATCCAAGCATTAGTTTCTGTCCTGGGTCCCAATCCTACATCACCATCTGCCTATTAGAAATTTTCAATTGGATGTCTTATATTCAACATCCCCAAATCAAAACCCACTATTTTTCTCTCCAAACCTCACTCTTTTTTTTAACATCCCTATTATTGTCAAAGGCACCATCATCTTCTCATTCACCCTGGTTCACAACCTCCTTGTCAGACTCCTCTCCCTCACCCACCCCACATATCCAATCTGGTGCTAAATATTGTCGTTTCTACATTCACAACATTTTTTAATATATCCCCTTTTCTCCAGGGGCAGCTAGGTGGCACAGTGGATAGAGCACCAGACTTAGAGGCAGGAGGACCTGAGCTCAAATCCCATCTCAGACACATAACACTTAACTAGCTGTGTGACTTCAGGTAAAATCACTTCTCTTCTTTCCTTATGCTTCCACTACCCCCTTATTTTTATTCAACACCCCTCAATTGCACCCAAGGCCACTACCACACACACAGACACATACACAGACACACACACACACACACACACACACACACACACACACATGCACTATTCCAGCACCCTCCAGGGGGCAGTATTGCTCACTTTGGGAACTTTCAGAAGATGCAGCAAAGGAGACTGAAAAGGAGTGGTCAATTAGGTGGTAGGAGAACCAAGAGAAAGCAGTGTCAGGAAAATCTAGAGAGAAGTATCAAGCAGAAAAAAGTGAAGAACATTGTCAAAGGTTGCAGAGGGGTCAAAAAGGAAGAGGATTAAGAAAAGGCCATCAGAGTTGGCAATTAAGAGATCATTAGTAACTGAAGAAAGCTGTTTCAGTCAAATGTTGAAGTCGAGAGCTGATTGTAGAGAGCTAAGAGAGGCAGAGCAAAGAAAGTAGAGATGCCTATTATAGATGTCCTCCTCAAGGAGTTTAGGCAGAAAAGGCAAGAGAGATATAAGATGATAGAGGGGATGGGTGGGTCAGGTGGGATTTTTTTGAGGATGGGTGAGATATAGGCATATTTGTAGGCAGTAGGGAAGTGGCCAGTAGACAGACTGAAAATAAATTGGGGGGGGAGGGTGGAGCCAAAATGGCAGATTAGACACAGCAACTCAGCTGAATTCTCTCAACATTCCCCTCGAAACAACTTTAAAATAACACCTCAAATAAAATTTTGGAGCAGCACAGCCAACAAAAGTTCAGGGCGATAGATTTTTCCAGCCTGTCCAGAGAGCAGAGATGGGGTGAGCAGCAGCAGCTTCCAGTGCTCTCAGAACAGAGACAATAAGGGGGTCAGAAAAATGTCCAGAAAGAGATTATAGAGGGTCCTTTGCTGGCACTGGGTACAGCTGGCACTAACTGGCAACTCTATTGCCCATGCACAGCTCTGGGTCTCAGTTCCAAAATGGAGAGGATTGTTGGTGTTTGATCAAAAGGAAGCAGAGGCCCTGGTCTCAGTTCCAAGGCAAAGAGGAGCTCCAGCATTTATGGCTTCAAGGGACCAGGGTCAGGTACTTCCTGGATGAAGACCAGAGAGCCGACCAAGAGAGCAGTGCCCATACCTTTCCCCAGACCATACCACTCTGGAAGCACCAAAAACTTGCAGACCTCCAGAGCTAGCTCTGAAAACAGCAGCACATAAAAGCCTGAAGCTTGGGACAATGCCTCCCTACCCCCAGGTGAGCAAAGCCCAACTTTAACAATAAAGTTCAAAGAAAGGGCAACCAAATTGTGCATACCCTTTGTCCCAGCAATACCACTACTAGGTCTGTATCCCAAAGAGATCATAAAAAAGGGAAAAGGACTCACATGTACAAAAATATTTATAGCAGCTCTTTCTGTGGTGGCAAAGAATTAGAAATTGAGGGGATGCCCATCAGTCGGGGAATGGCTGAACAAGTTGTGGCACATGAACATTATGGAATACTGTTGTGCTATAAGAAATGATGGACAGGCAGATTTCAGAAAAATCTGGAAAGACTTACATGAAATGATGCTAAGTGAAATGAACAGAACCAGGAGAATACTGTACAGAATATCAGCAACATTGTGTGATGATCAATTATGAATTACTCAGCCCTTCTCAGCAACACAACAATCCAAGACAAGTACAAAGTTATTCACGAAGGAAAATGCCATTCATATCCAGATAAAGAACTGATGGTCTCAGAATGTAGATCAAAGCATTTTTTTTAACTTACTTTATTCTTTCTCATAATTTTATTTCCTTTTGATCTGTTTCTTCTTCCACAACTGTGATGAATATGGAAATATGTTTTACATGATAGCACATGTATCAACTATATCAAATTGCCTACCATTTTCAGAAGAGGGTAGAAGAGGGTAGGGGAAGAGAGAGAGAGAAAAATTTGGGACTCAAAATCTTGTCAAAATGAATGCTAAAATTTTTTCTTGATATGTAATTGGGGAAAAAATAAAATACTATTTAAATTTTAAAAAAGAAAAAAGGGGAAAAAAGAAATGATGAGCAGGCAGATTTCAGGAAAACCTGGAAAGACTTGTATGAACTGATGCAAAATGAAATGGGCAGAACCATGAAAACACTGTACACAGTATTGGTAACATTGTATGATGATCAACTATGAATGACTTGCTCTTCTCAGCAACACAACGATCAACAAGTACAAAGGACTTATGATGGAAAATGCTATCCACATCATGATAAAGAACTGATAGACTCTGAATGCAGATCTAAGTATACTTTTTTCATGTACTTTTTTTTTTCCTTTTGATCTGTTTCTTCTTTCACAACTGTGACTAATATGGACCAATTGGACTAATAATAATGGACTAATATTGCACATACATAACATATATCAAATTGCCTACCATTTTAAGAAAAAAGGAGGAGAGGGCAAAAGGGAGAAAAATCTGGAACTCAAAATCTTGTAAAAATGAATGCTAAAAATTGTCGACATTTAATTGGGAAAAAGTAAAATACTATTAAGAAGAAAAAAAGAAAAGGTGCTATCTACCTCCAGAGGAAAAAACTGATAAATTCTGAGTGCAAATTGAAGTTATAATTTTCTTACTTTATTTTTCTTGCATTTTTTTGAATATGGCTAATATAGAAATATGTTTTATATGATTTCACATGTATGATTGATATATTGTTTGTCTTCTCAGTGGGTGGGGGAGGAAGTGGTAGAAAGAGAGAAATTTGGAATGCAAATTTTAAAATGAAAAGAATGTTAAAAATAAATAATAAATCTTAAAAAAAAACCATGAAGTTCAAAGTCAAGAAATAGGCTGCAAAAATGAATAAAAAAAAACAACAAAAAACTTAATTATAAAAAGCTACTATGGAGGCAGAGAAGAGGAAGGCATAAACTCAGAGGAAGACAACAATGTGAAAACAGCTACAAACAAAGCCTCAAAGAAAAATATTAATTGGAGCCAAACCCAAGAAGAATTCCTGGAAGAGTTAAAGAAAGATATAAGAGTGGTAAAAGGAAAACTGAGAAAAGAAATGAGAGTGGTGCAAGAAAATTACAAAAAGAGAATTAACAGCTTGGTAAAAAGAAGCACAAAAATACTAAAGGAAGGCCGCTAGGTGGCACAGTGGATAGAGCTCCGGCCTTGGAGTCAGGAGGACCTGAGTTCAAATCTGGCCTCAGACACTTGACACTTACTAGCTGTGTGACCCTGGGCAAGTCACTTAATCCCAATTGCCTCACCAAAAAGGAAAAAAAAATACTGAAGAAAATAACACCTTAAGAAACAGAATTGGCCATATGGAAAAAGTGGTATAAAAGCTCAATGAAGAAAAATAATTCCTTAAAAATTACAATTGGGTAATTGGAAACTAATGACTCTGTGAGACATCAAGAAACAATAAAAGTAGATGTTGGAAATAAAAACTATTGAAATGATAAATAAAGTTGATTATTTGAAAAGATTTGTGAAATTGACAAAACTTCAGCCACCTTGATTAAAAAGAAGAGGACAGAAATAAAAATCAAATTAACAAAATATCAAATGAACAAGGTAAAACCACAACAAAACCAGAAGAAATTTTTAAAACGATAAGAACCTACTATATACAAATATATGCTAACAAAACTGAGAATGCAAAAAGAAAAAGAGGAATACCTTCCAAAATACAAAAAAGAGAACAGAACAAGCATTTATTCATGTCTACCATGTGCCAGGCCTTGTGTTAAATGCTTTACAAATATTATCTTATTGGATCCTCATAACAATCCTAGGAAGTAGATGCTATTATTACCCACATTTTACAACTGAGAAAATTGAGGTAAACAGTGATTAAGTGATTTGTTCAAAAATACACAAAGAACTATACAAGAAAGATCTTACCATTACCAATAACCATGATGGATGGTAGTTTTTTAAATGCATAGTCAGTTTATTAATCCTCTTCATTTTTTATTTTATTAATGTATGTTTTCAGGATATAATTTTCCTCTGAAGACTACTTTAACTCCCTCTGAGAAATTTTGGCAAGTTGTTTCATCATTATTATTTCCTTCACACAATTAATTGATTCTATGCTTTGTTCTTTGACCCATTCATTATTTAAGATTTCATTGTTCAGTCTCCATTTGGGTTTATGTCTTTTGTTTGTATTTGCTGAAATGATTACTATTTTATTGTATCACTTATGGGGTCAGCACAGTGCTTGGCATAGAGTAGGCCTGATATAAACATTAGCTATTATTATTAATTATATCACATGATTTTTTTTGCCTTTTTACATTTGTTTCCAATATCTCTGACCAAGTATTAACATAGCCAATTTTTTGTAAAAGTTCCATATGGGGGGTGGGAGAGAGAAGCTAGGTGGTGCAGTGACTAGAGCACTGGCCTTGGAGTCAGGAGGACCTGAGTTCAAATCTGGCCTCAGAACTTGACACTTACTAGCTGTGTGACCCTGGTCAAGTCATTTAACCCAATGGCTTAACAAAAAACAAAACAAAACAAAAAAGTTCCACGTGGTGCTGACAAATACATATATTCTTTAGCAGTCCCTTTTAGAAGATGCTTTAAGTATTTTACCTCTAGTTTTTCCATCAATTTGTTCAATTCTAAATTTTCCCTTTTGTTTATATTTCTGTTAGATTTGACCAAAACTACATTAAAATCTCCTGTTGCTATTTTATTACTCTCTATGTCATCTTGTGATTCACTTAATTTTTCCTTTATGAATTTAGAAGCAAAGGTATTTGGAACATATAAATTTAATGTTGTTATTGATTTTTTTTTTTTGCTTATAATGTAGTTTCTTTTCTTTGTCTCTGTTCATGTCACAAATTTTGATTTCTGCTTTGTCCAATAACATATTGCAACTACTGCTTTTTAGCATTGACCTGATGCCTAATAAATTTTGTTCTAGCCTCTCTTTTCATTCTGTATGTATCTTTGTTTTTAGGTGTGTTTCTTATAAGCCAGAGATTATGGAGTGGTTTTTTTTTAATCTAATCTATCACTTTTTTAGGTTGTTTATATATTCACATTTAAAGGTATAAAAGCTAGGTTTATATTTTCCTCCTATTATTTCTAATATTTGGGAGGGAGGGCTTCTAACTAGGATTTTTTTCCTCATTGTTCTTTCTTTGTAAAGACAGTATTTTATATCTTCAGTTATTTTTGCTTAATCTACTTTAAGGCAATTCCCATTGGCTCTCCACCTCTCACTCAAACTCCCCACCCCACTCCTCCCTCATTTGTCTTAACTTACTCATTCCTTTCTCTTTCTTCCTTTTATCTAGCTCTCTAATTACTCCCCTCTTTTTTTTCTTCTTCAGATTTATTTCCCTCATTCTCTTCATTGTCTCTTCTCTTTCTGTCTATTCTAAACTTTTATTCTGTGTTTCATGGCCCTTATGCTTATTCCTTCTTTAGTCTCATTTAATTTTTTGTGCAATTAAAGCTTCTCAAGTACCTATCTCGAGTTCCCTCATCTAAATAGTTTCTAAGGTATTGCCTTGTAGATTTTGCCCTTTTCTTTTGTGCCTCACATTTAGAAACAGTAATTCTGTCTATAGGAGACAGAGAGAATAGAAGTATTACCCTATGGTAGAAATTTTCCTTTGTCCCTGATTGGGTAGTTCATTACTGCCCCTTGCCCTCCCCATTATCATTTTTCACCATGTGCCATGAAATCTCTCTAGGTCTATGTCCTTCCACTCTACTGGGTGTCAGTTGCCCCTGGGGACTCTGATTCCCCTTCTTTTGAAACAGGATGCTATCCATGGAGGCATGCACTCTCTTAGAGGTCTCTCTAAGCAATACCAGATTCCTGAAGATTATATCCATTGCAATGTTCTCATCTCCCATTATAGAGTACCTTTCTCTCCTCATGTGAATGTTTTTCAATGTGGGGCTACAACCCACCACTGAATTGACATTTCCCCCTTTCTTTTACCCTGTTTCAATCTCACCTTATCCCACCTTACTCATTCTCCTGTAAGCCCTCTTCTTCCTGAAAGACTATAGTAGGTATTTTCCCTTCATTGTTAACCATTGACTTGATTAAGGTACATTACATATTCCCCTCTATCTTCTTTCCCCACCCCCTCCTTCTATGTACCCTACTATTCTCTATTTAGTCCCACCAAAAAATAAAACAAAATTCTGATTCACTTGTATTTCTGTTATCTGAGGTGTTTGCAAAATAAATAATCTCTTTGGATCTGGTTTTCTTTGAAGGAAAACTTCAAATGCCTCTTTTTATTGAACATTCATCTCTTTTCATTGATGATTAGGTTCAGGTTTACAAGGTCAGTCACTTTGGATTATATCTTGAGTTCCTTTGCTTTTCAGAATGTATTATTCTGTTCCCTCCTTTGGTTTCTGGTGCGTGCAGAATAGTCCTGTGCTATCAGAATTTCCTTTCCTTTGTATTTGAAGATCTTCATACTGATCACTTAACAAAATTTGATGTTTGTCACTGGGATTGTTAAATTTAACTACTATGTATCTTGGAGTTTGCAGCATAGGCCTTTTTTTTTTTTCTTAGAAGTGTTGGGTGTATTCTTTCTCACTCTGTTCTCTGGTTCTCTAACCTTAAGAGGTAGGGGTTGTCTCTTTTTTTTTCCTTTGGCTCAAATTCCCGGCTGTGTTCCCCCTGTTTTTGAGGAGTCAAATGACTAACACCCCACTTCCATTTAATTACTTAGCATGGAATTATATTTTTACAAAGGGATGTTTACTTCAATGTTACCACAAAACAACATACATAACATTTCTCCCGATACCTTGGGGAATAATTTCCCCTTATACTTTCTCAGTCTCTGAGGGAGTAGAGGAGGAGTGGGGGAATTAGACTCACAGCTTAGCTCAGTTTCTACATAGCATTTGTTCTACCGAGTTCAAGTCAAAAGTTGGCAATGCAGGCTTCTGCTGGCCTGGCTGTTTCTAGACCATTACTCCTCAGGGCATTTCTGGTAGGCTAGGCTGGATTCCTAGACTCTAAGTTTCCTGTGGCTCAACCTCCTGGACTGTGTTCTTTGACCCTTAGACCAGAAAAGAATTACTGAAAAGACCAAAGACTTAAGTCCCTTTCTCAGGCACATATAGTCATATAAAGGGGAGGGGAGCAGGGAGGGAAGGTAGGGAGAAAAGGAACCTTACCCCTTGTTTATGTATTGTGAGTGAAGGATGCAGCTTTATCCTCAGATGTGAATGCCACCAAAACTATGGCTATTTCTGAGTCCAGTCATTTTAAATATACCTACAGTTCCAGCTATGCAGCCAATGGCTGCTCCCAACCATGTGTCAATACAGAATTCCACACGAGCTCCACTTTTCTATTCTTCTGAATCCAGTTCCTAGTTTTTCCCACATAAGTGACACCATCTTAGGTGGTCTAGGGAATGTGTCAAATCTGCATTACATACAGATAAGAATGTGAAGTCCCAGAAAGGGAAAGTAACTTGCCCAAGGTTATACAGGTAGAAAGAGCTAAGCTCTTAACCAGGGTCTTTGGACTCCAAATCCAGTGCTTTTTTCACTATACCTGAGAACTGTCTGATTCTGTTTGCTTCTGTCATTCTATAATTCTATGCAAAGATTCTGTCCTATTTGGCTGCCAAGAGCAGGAGCCCTAGGTTGACAAGGCTGACATAGGGTTTTCTATTCTCCAAAAACAAACACTGCCACACCCCTGACCAGCCAAAGTCCATTTCTCCACACCCGTAAGGAAAAAAAAAAAAACAACAACGATAACAGGCCTCATGAGGAGTTTTTCTTTCTGACTCAAAGTTTCCCAAAAGGGTAGACATCATCTCTGGTTTATGATGTTCCCTTCCTTCTTGCTCCATAGCCTTTTGAGCCTCTCTTTCAAGAGTGAGACCTTGTCACCTAGGCACCAACTTCCTGAGACTTGGATCAAAAGAAAATCACCTGAATTTGTTCAAGGTAGGATGATAGTAGGTACTTCTAGAAGAGAAAAAGCTGGGTTATGCTGCAATGGATAAATGAGCAAAGCTGGGAAATTTTGAAGTCAAGCAAGGAACCCCCTTCCTTATCAAATGAGATAATATTTGTAAAATGCTTAGCACAGTACTTGGTACATAGCAGGCTCTTAATAAATGATTATTCCATTGCTCCCTTCTCCCATCTCTCAATAGTCCTTTGTAATCAAGGAATTGTACAAGTTGACTTTCCAGGGTGATTCTAAGCTGTGGAGAGTTAGTTGTGTCTTGCTTTCTCTGCTTTGGGCTCTGTATCTTTTCTTCTCTTTCACAAAACAAGCCAAATAATTTATCAGAAAGATAGCTTCTTTCTTCTTCTTCCTTCTAACTCTGGAAATCTACTCATGAAATACAGAGAAAGGCTGATAAGCAAGTAAAGTTATGTGGGACAACAGTTAATTCTCACACCACCTGCTAGTGGCAGCGACCCACCGCTTTGGTTATCTCCAAATACTTGGTAATCCCAAGCTAAAGAAAATCCAAGCCAAGAGATAATAAAGTCATTTCTAACTGACTTCAAAATTCAGTCTCAAATTATTATTTGAGAGAGCATCTTAAATGACTGAAAAAGCACTTAAGTGCTTACTATGTGCCAAACAATGTGTTAAGTACTGGAGATACAAATACAAAAAAACAAGATAGTCCTTGCTCTCAAGGAACTCATATTCTAATAGAAGTGGGAATGTGGGTGGGGTCAGGAAGAGATGTAGGGGAATGAACTCATAACAGAGAGTTCAGCTGCAAGGCAGATGGTAAATTCCAGAAATCCAAAGGGTGTAGCTGTGGCAAAGTGCAGGTACCTTGGATTGCATCAGAAGGTCAGATTACAATGCCAGGGTTATTTGGTTTTGGTTAATGGTTATAGGAAGTATATGTTTGAGAAATATATATATATATATATATATATATATATGTATATTATCTATATATATATTGATGTATATATAATCTACTCTCCCTCAAGGTGACTAGGATGGTACCCTCCTCAACAGTAGGGAAGTTCAAAAGGGGGGTGAGTTTAGGGCCAAGGGGAAGATAATTATTTCCTATTTTGGACATGTTGCTTGCAGGACATCCTGTTTAAAATGTGTGGGGACAAAAATCACCCCAAATGACTAAAAGAGAAACTGAGGCAGAGGTCTGAGCCAGAACACTTTATTAAAGGGACCTGGCCCCTCCAATGAAGTAGACCTCAGACCTTCCTCCCAATTTGAGATGCCCCCTCCTTCTAGGGCTTCATTTTTATAGGGTTTAATTCCTAGACATTCTAAAGTGCTTATACAAAAAACAGCATAATTCCATTGGTTGACACATGACTCATAAACTAAAATAAACAAAAATGGTGTGTCAGAAGGGTCATCAGTTAGGTGAGGCAAGAAATATTGCCTCTGACTATGTGGTCACGAGATGGATGAGCTCCTCCTTGGGTTAGGCAAGAGGAGATGGTACAAGCTATACGTTCTCTCCAAGAACATATTGGGGGGGATTTTCTATACCATGCCACTACCCATGCTTGGTTTGCTCAAGGAATTTGAGTAAAACAGGATGGAGATATCCATGTCAGCATTCTTGTGCAAGTAAGCTCCATAGCTGGTAAATATTATATTAGAATTTGAGGTCAATTATAAAGCCCTCCTATTAAAATCTCTATTCCTATATAACTTACATAAAATATGGGACTAATACACTGCTTATTCTTATACCTATTAGTAGGTGATTGACTAAATATGTATTACTAAATTAATACATTAAAATAATTACTGACAATCATTACCCCTTATAAAATCATAATGGACTAATAATACTGATTAGAGTTTGAGTAGGGGTCCTCAACGAATCAACTTTCTCATTCCCCCTTTCAATCTACAGAAAGACCCCAGTCTTTCTTTGGATCATTACAATCTAAATGCATAGAGGGCAGTCCCTCCATGGACCACTCAAAACCAGTAGGAAGCAATCCCCTTGCTGAGGTAGACATTAGTAAAGAGGGAAATGAGCACAACTTATAAAATACTGATTATGTTCCATTTGATTAGATAATAACTCATAATATACTAAATGTGATAATAAATGTCTGAGGTGACTCACTATCCAAGAATCAGGAGGGACAAATACCTCTTAATAAAACATACCCTACAAGATATATAAATCAGGAAGCCATAAGGCATTTGTTCAATGGCAGCAGCACAACCATTGTTTGCCCTACACACAGGTTCTGGAAATTTCTTGATTTTGTGAAAATGATTCAAACAATTTTAACAAACAGTTGCTCTATGATGGTGATAAGAGGCAACATTCCTGCAGACACTAGCAGTCTTAGATGACTGCAACATAAAAAGTAGAGGTAAATGAGTAATAGGTTGAGGTCCATAAACAAAAGAAGTATCAGTCACTGCTGTTGGTGGTGGAGCAAAAGCCAAAGTAGAAGACTGAAAAGGAGGATTCAAAGTTCCAGCCACTGGCAGGTTCAGGAGCAGGTGGATTAGAAATTATTTGTGGAGAGGATGATGATGATAAAAATGACATGCTTAGTGGAACAGATCATGAAGTGTGAGAGGGTGTTGATGGTAGAAAATTAGAGTTAATACCTCTCATGAAGATTTCATGATGCCCCACAGAAAACACAACCCTAAGGACTCCATGATGCATGCCCGCAAGGTGGCACTTTTTTAGGTTACATGCAGCACAACTGAGGCAATTATTGTTAAAGTGGCATATGGGGCTGTATGGCTTCCTTGAAGCAGTTTTTTAAAAGTTTCTGCAGCTATCATAACACAAAGCCCCATAGCAATAGCCCACAGCAAACCCACCACAAATTGTACAAAAAAAAAAAAAGCAATTGTTGTGGAACTACTCACCTTGTCCCAGATGCAGATAAGGGAGGCAATAATGAAGAATGAACATGAGATGAGCCAGGGGGAACAGTGAGTAAAACAAAAGCAGTAGGATCTTCTTTCAGAGTGGAGGAGGACAGCTGCAAGGAAGAGTGAGAAGCTTCAGCCATGATCTTGCAGAGACAAGAGTCAAAGAATAAAATCTAGCCCTATCTAGTTTGGCCATGTCCAAGACTGAAACTTCATACCCAGATCATAATATTTGTGCAGTCTTACACAGAACAATGTCCTCTGGTATAGGGAGTAATGGGGCAGTTGGATTTCCCTTTACATATAAAAAGGTGGCACATGGCCCACAAGTAACGACTCCGTAATTTTGGCCAAGAGAGAAAATACTCCCACACACCAGATAAACACTTTCATAAGAAACAACACAACAGCGTTCATCAATACTTTTGAGAAAAGTATCTAAGTTCTGTGCCATATCAGGGAATGGAAAGAGAGGACCAGATGGGCTGGTGCAAACAGCAAGAGGTTTCTGATTGTGATTTGAGTCCTCTGTTGAAATAGCACAGGGAATCAATTCCTCATTGAGATCTTGAATCTGCTCATCTTCTGACATGATTTAACATAAGCGGTGAGGAGCCCCTCCTCTGCAAGGAAGTCATACTGGATAAGTAGCCAAGTAAGCAAAAGTCTGTGGAAGCCTAGAGTAACCGAAAAAAAAAAAATAAATGTGAAAAAAGAAACATCAAGTTCTCTAGTTTGACCAATTTCTGTTGTAAGGGTTGTGGCCTGCAGAGATAAAGTAACTAATTGGTCCTTAAAAGAAATATTAAATTTTTCAACAATCCCCGATAACCTGTCAATTTGGAGGGATAATTCATCAGTTGCTTTGGATAAACTGGAAACATTAGGTCCCTGTAATTTCTTTAAGCTTTGAAAAAGTTGAGATGATAATGAAGGACCAGGGCCTCTGATCCTCTTTTTCTTACTTGACATTCCTGTCTGGAAGCATCTCTTCAGGCAGCAGGCTGGACATTTTCATATATAAGAGAGAGGACAATTATTATCAGAAGAAAAGCATTTGAAAACAATGTCCCCTTTCTGTGGTCTGCAAAAGAGTATCTTACAGCTTTCACAAGTATAGGCTCCATCATGGAAGCCATAAGCAAGATCCCCACAAACATCACAAGTAACTTTCTTAGTATCAATAGGAGTTGAAATACAGTCTGGTCTCTCAGGAAGCGTTACAGGAAGGGTGGATGAAACACTGACTTCTGTCTTTCGTAGAAGGATAACTGAGTAAGAATCCATTAATGTCTTTAGAGATAAGAGAAGAGAAAAGAAAACAATCAGCGATAAACTTTGGATGCTCATCTGGTAGCTAGCTTGGAGGTACATGTTGTACAACAATTAATGCATACCCAGAAAAGAATAATTGTGCATGAAATAGCTAAGCCCCATTTAAGAATCAACGCAAGAATTCCTCCACCCCGATAGAAAGAGGCAACCCAAGACCCCCAGGATGAAGAGTCCCACCACTTTGCACCACTGTAGGCACATGAGTCAGTTGTGCTATTCACTGAGTGTCACTCAGAATCCTCCGAAGTTCATTTATGTTTGCAATGATATCGCCTGAATGGTTTACATAAGAATAGCTAGATTGATTAATAACCGCACAGGCACCTCCCTGAGCAGCAGTCAGGATATTTAAAGCCATTCTGTTTTCCATTGCCAGATGAGCCAGAGAGTCAATTTCTGCTTGCAAATCTGAAATGGCAGCAGTGGTATGTTGAATGACAGCAGAGCTGTCTTGGGCAAGTCTTGGAACTCTCCAGTATAGCAGACAGATTCCTAACAGAATCTATCACTGCAAATGTACCTACACTAGGAATGAGGGTCCACCAGCCCCTCGCTTTGCCATAGGATTGCCATCTCCCCAAAGATTACTTCGCTTCTGGCAATACCACCATGCTCCCATGTTCCTGGTTGTTCTTATTCCTACCAGTCTTATAGAGTGATTAGTCACAGTCACCGGTGGGATCAAATAAGCTGTCCCACAAGTCCCATATCATCCTCATGGGAGGGAAGAAAAAAGCTACACCAGCACAGATTAAAAATTGTCCAGGGGTTACCAAACCCCATGGCAGTTCAGGAATGTTAACAGTTCCATTAGTAATGTTGCGTCCATTATAGGTGACAGTTGCAAAAGAAAAATTGTGATTGTCATGCAAACTTTTAGAAATGTATTTTCTCAATTTTCCAAGAAGACAATCTAAAGAGAAAGGATTTGCAGTAAGATCATTTGTCAAATTAGCAGGATTATCATAAAAGAATTCACTGGTTGAGTTTTCATAAGAAAGCTCATTAAGGGTCAGCAAGTGAATCAGACAGATATCTAGTCATGGAGGATTCAGTAATAGTTGTGAGAAAATTATTGCCAGTATTATTATTGAAGGTTGTATTATAACCAAGGTGTTGCTTAGGTATACTCTTTAATGAGGCAATAAGAATATCTGGCCCTTGTGTGGGCTCTAGCATGGATGTGTTAAGCCATCTGCAGGTGGCCATTCGGAGGAAAAAAAAAAAACAAACTTAGTGTCTATCACATACAGGCTACCTCCTCCTTAGAAAAAAAAATCTATATCTCCACAGACACTAATAACCATAGTTTCCTTGTCAGAGGAGGAAGACCTTCTGGGGTAGCAAAACACAGATGTATCGATTTGCTTCCAGAACATTATGTTGGAAGCACAAATAAGACTTCATCCTTTTCAGCCTTACAGTTAGTGGGTAGATACCTGTACAAAGCAGAGGCATTTAGGCCACAATTAGCATTGGAATGTATGTCAAGGGAGGCCTGTGTCTCTGACTAGCCTTTCTTTATCCCCATTTCATGGTGAAAAATAGTAAGAATGTTGGGGTTACTAAATAGCAGGCAGTTTCTATCCATTGGGAAGGAAATAAGGAAGCTGCCTTTACTTTTCCTGTGCAAGGGCAGATGTAATTTAAAGGGAAAATATCTCCATGGTAAGCATCAGGTGTAGCATTAAAAATACAACTACAGTATGATAGGGTCTTAATCCATCTAATGCCATTGTGAAATACAAAAGCAAAAAGCCGGTAAATGCTAAAATAATGAAAATCATCCATACCCACTTGGGCAAAGGTGATTCTTTTACATTTAAAAAAGTCTTATTAAGAAAGCCCTCAGAAGAATCCCCTAAGAACATTGATCAGAAAATGGCACAGGTTTTACGTGTGAACAATGGATCCATGAGTCCTTTTCTCTTATCTTTGGGGCTGTTGGAATTGTCAGCAGGACTTGGAATGGTCTCTTCCAGGTAGGTTCTATTCCATTAGTCCGATGAAAATTCTTAATGTAAGCATAGTCACCAGGTTGAAAGTCATGGAGGGAGAAGTCCAGTGGCCCAATCTGTACCATAGTTACTATTTGCTGAAGTTCCTTCAGTCTATGCTATAACTCCTGAGTGTAGGAGGCAACAAAAGTATCCCCTCCAAGCAATGAGATGTACACTAAAGAAAAAGGTTTTGATTTTATAGGAGCGTGTCCAAAAAGCATTTCAGAAGGGGACACATGACTTTCCCCCTTGGTCTACTTCTGAGATGGAAGAAAGCCAAAGGGAGAACATCAGGCCATTTCAAATGAGTTACAGAACACAGTTTTCCAATAAGGGATTTCAATTACTTCTTCATATGCTCAACCTGACCAGAACTCCAGGGATGATACAGAATGTGGAATTTGGGAGAGATTCCAAGGTTAGAATACATTTGGGAGAGGACAGAGTCAATAAAGTGAACTCCTCTATCAGAGTTAATGAAGGCAGGTGGGACATATCCAGGCATAATTTCTTTAAGCAATGTTTTAATAACAAAAACAGCAGTGACTTTTGAAGTAGGGAAAGCTTCTACCCAGTGAGCCAATTGATCAACTATAAGCAAACAGTGTTTTAGATATCCTGCCTTGGGCATGTTTATAAAATCTATTAAGTTTATAAAGTAAATGCTCAAAAGGGGTATGAGCAAGGGGGTGGCCGCCAAAAGCTGTAGTCTTAAAGGCGTGTTGATTAAAGGCCAGACAGATGGGGCAATGTTAAGTTATACAGGCAGTAACTGAGGTGATACCAGGAGCAACCCACTCACACCTAATTGAATCAACTATTCCCTGTGTGCCATAAAGACCACCAGAATGAACTGAAAGACATCTTTCGTAACTCTTGAGAGTGTATTTTCAGGTCAAGGTTTCAGGAAATTTTTCAAGAAAATGAAAGGAGAGGAAGTAGAGGCATTGAGGATAGATGGCTTTTTCAAGGAATTTAGCTGAGTAAAGGAAGGAGAGATATAAGATGATAGCTAGCTGGGATGGAAGGATAAAGTTAGATTAGGGGGGTTGAGGATGGAGAAGACATGGATATTTTATTTTTCAGGCAGTAGGAAAGAAGCCAGTAGGCAGAGAGAAATGGAATATTAGGAAGAGAGTGGTAATGATAGTGGTAGCAATTTGCTAGGGAAGGCAGGAAGAGATAGAAATGAAAGTATATGTAGAAAAAATGACCTCATCAGGGAGAAAGCCAACAAAGAATGGAGTGAAGGAGGAGATGGAGGGAGTTGATGTCAGAGGAATGTGAAATGAGGAGAGAGGAGAGAGTTTTTGGTGAACGACTCCAAATTTTTCAGTAAAGCATATATGACATGAAGTCCTTAGTTGGGAGGATGAGGAAGTACCAAGGGAGATTTGAAGAGAGAAAAAAGAGTTGGAATAGTGCTTAACACAGGGCTTGGAACACAAGAAGGTACTTGATGTAAATGCTTTTGTTCAGTCGTGTCCAACTTTGTGACCCCATTTGGAGTTTTCTTGGCAAAGATACTGAAATGGTTTGCCATTTCCTTCTCCAGCTCATTTTACAGATGAGGAAACTGAGACAAACAGGGTTTAGTGACTTGCTCAGGGTCACACGGCTAGAAAATGTCTGAGGCTGGATTTGAACTCACAGAGATGAGTCTTCCTGACTCCAGGCCTGACACTCTATCCACTGAACCACCTAGACATCCCTTAGGGAATGCTTGGTAACTAGATAACCACTGTGGTGAGAGGGATAGAGAATCTATTAGGGAGAAGTAACAGCAACAAAAGAAGTATTGCCTTGCAGCAGTGAAAAAAAACAGGTGAAATTATACAACAAATGTGTAGAGGAACCAATCAGCATTTTTTCATTACTCCCTCAAGCTCTGTTTAGTAGCACATGTACAGGAGCAAAGGAAGCAGATAGTGAGGCTAATCCAGGGTTAGGACTTGACAAGCCATGATCATCAAAAGGAAAAGGAGTAAATGGATTTAAGAGAAGATATTGACAAGTTGAATTGGTTTACCAAAGAGTAAAGCCTGGAAAGGGAAGAGAGGGGTGGCATCATGTGGGCCTGGCCTCCGAGCTCTGTGGCAGCCATAAACTGGCCTCTTCCCGCCCCACCTTCAATACAAACAAACCCAACACCATTTGGAAGATGGATAAAGGAGTCTTCATCATAGGATGAATTCCAAAGCCAAACAGACATTTTTAAAATTATCTACTATTTTTAGATTATCTTTCCCACTGCTTCTTCCTGTTTATAGAGTTCTTATTGGCAGATATGGAGTAAAGAAGTGTATGGTGTAGTGTCAGGGAAAGAGCAGTAGACTCGGAATTAAAAGACCTGGGTTTGGATCTGACCTCTGTGCATATACAAGCTGTTTGACCTTGGGTTCTCAAAACCTCAACTTCCTAATCAACAAAAGAGGTTTAGCACTTCTTACCGCACAGGGTTGTTCTAAGAAATGCATTTTGGAATAATGAAAGCTCTTTACAAATATGAAGTTTTAAAGCTCTATCTCTATGTATGCTAATATTATCCTTATTAATTGAGGTTGGGGAGCTGGATCTAACCCATTCTTAAGGAAACAGAGTAGACCCTGGGCAGAGAGACCACAACAGAATTGCAGCTATGGATCCCCAGCTGGCAAACAGTCCTGAGAAAGGACTCTGTCCCATCTGCCAAGAGCATCTAAGGGAGCCAGTGAGCACTGACTGTGGGCACTTCTTTTGCCAACTTTGCCTCATCCAGCAAGCTATAAAGGCCTCAGATGGGGACATCCTGAACTGTTCTGTTTGCCGGAAGCCCTGGTCTCCGAACATTCTAGGGGCAGGCTACTCCTGTGAGGACCACCAAAAATTGGTGGGCTGGTTCTGTGAAGAAAAACAACTTTTCCTGTGTTCTCACTGCCGTACATCTCCTGAACACCGAACCCACCATGAGCTATCCATTGATATAGCCATCATCCACTATAAGGTAAGTCCGTAAGAGCCAATCATCTGACTCTCTGGGACATTATCCTCTTCTGCACCATTTTCAGAGCATACAGTATCCTTAGTCCCCCAAGTCACTCTTACTTTTATCATATTCATTATTTCTTTCATGTCCTCCTAATTGGAATATTCTTCCTTGAGTCTAACTTATTTCCTTCATACTGCACTGTCCACAAAGGTGAAAGAAAATGTTTGCCCTCCTTCCCTTGGGCTCTGGTCCATTTTCACCCACATGTAAAAAGCTAGGTGATAATACCACTTCGATTTTGTATAGTGTGTTTCAATTTTCACAAAGCAGTTTCCTTACAAAGAGCCTCAGAGGTTCCCTTCAGTTCCCAATGTATGACAGTCATTTATTCATTCAATTAACATTTTTCCCAGTACCTACCATGGGTAAGACTCACATTTCTAAAGCACCTTAAGATCTCAAAGATGCTTTCTCCATTAAAGAAAAAAACTCCTGTGAGGGAAGTAGAAAAATAAAAAGTATTATACCCATTTTAAAGATGAAGAAACTGAGCCCCAGGGAGGTTATGTGATTTGCCTGTTTTCACACAACCAAGCAGAGACAACACTAGAGCCTAGGTTCCTAAGACAATAAATTTAGAGCTGGAAATGATGACTAATCCAAGTCCCTCATTTTCAGATATAGAAACTAAGACCCAGAAATGTTAAATGTCTTGTCCAAGCTCACACAGGTAATAAGGAAGAGAACCGGGGTTGGAGCAAAGGGCCTCTGATTCTCAATCCAATATCCTTTTCCCCAAACTGCACTATTCTCCAGCAGCTTATGACCCTACTGGGTCAATAAGACAGGCATACAAATAACTATAGTACAAGATAGAATGTGTTAAATACATAGGAAAGATTCATACAATGCTTTTAAGGATTCAGAAGAGGGAAAGATCACTTCTAAGTGAGGCAATCAGGGAAGCCTTCATGGAAGATACGCCATTTAAGCTAGGTCAAGGAGGATGGGTAGGATTTCAACAGTAGAGATTAGGTTGGGGGAGAGGGCATTGCAGTCAGAGAATATAGTTAGGGACACACTTGCTGAAGGAAAAATATTGTCCTGTCTATTAACCCAGTGAGAGATAACCTGGAAAAAGTAGATTAGGGCAAGGTCACAAAGGGTTTGGAGTCAGAGCAGTGTATTTGGAATCAGAAAGTCTAGGTTAAAACACCAACTCTGTCATTTATTATCTATGTGACCATGGTCAAATCACTCTCTCCCTCTCTTCCAGGGATTCCGTTTCCTCCTCTTAAAACAAAAGGGTTGGATTAGATGACCCTCAGGGTCTCTTCCAGTTCTAACATTCCATAAATACAATGAGATAATTTCATGAATGAAAAGCTAAGAAGTATTTTCCTCTCCTTGAATGGATATCTGTTCAAGAGGTGACTTTGACTAAAAAATTGGGAGGTTAGGGTTCAGAAAGTTGACACTGAACTCCTTCTTTTGAGTAGATGTACCATTCCCTTAATAATTACAAAGAAGTGCCTGTCTCCTCAGGAACGGATCCACCGAAAAGTCAGAAAGCTCCGGAAGTTCTTAGGGGAACTTTGCCACCTTCCCGAGGAAAAGGGAAAACTCCAGACTCTGTTGGTAGGTCCCCAAAACCTTAACAAGAAACATCTCTTATGTACATAAGTTTACTTCTTATGGCATGACTTTGAGGGCAAATGTATTTCTTTGAACATGAAGGTGTATATTATAGTGTAGGGGTAGAGGAAATCTGTGCTTGTGTTCATGTTTTGTGATTTCCATCTATCTATTAGTCAATAAACATTTATGAAACACCTACTATGTGCCAGGCACTATGCTAAGCACTGAGGATACAAAGAAAAGCAAAGACAGTCTCTGCTCTCAGGAGCTCATAATCAAATAAAGAAACATCACACATAAAACAAAGCTGAAAAGAAAGAGGGGGGTACTTGTGAAGCGGCAAGTGCAACCAGGTGGGAAATGATGATGGGAGGGAGAAGGATACATAGCACATGCATAGAGGTAATATTACCCTGTTTTACGGATAAAGAACTCGAGACTCAGAGAATTAAGCTACTTACTAATGATTATAGAAAGGAGATCAAAGAGAGGTGGCATGTGTTCAGTCTGTGGGTTACATGTCTCTCAGGAGCAGAAATGGGGTAATTAGAGTTGATATTATATATGGAATAGGGACTAGACCTGTGATTTCATTGGCATAGGAAACTTTCAAATGGAGGAAAGCCTCCACTAATGAAGGTGGGCACCTTCTCTCAAATCAGCAAGCATTTATTAAGTGCCTACTGTATGCCAGGCCCTGTACTAAGCACTAGGGATACAAAAAAAGACAAAAAACAGTTGCTGTCCTCAAGGAGATCATAGTTTAATGGAAGAGACAACATACAGACTAGGTACAAACAAGATATGTACAGGATAAACTAGAGACAAAGGAAAACACTAACATTAAGGGGAATGGGCAAAGGTTTCCTGTAGAAGATGAGAATGTAGCTGGTACTTAAAGGAAGCCAGGCAAGCTAGGAAGTAGAGATAAGCAGGAACAGCATTCCAGGCATGGGGTCAGCTAGTGGAAATGTCCCAAATCGGGAGATAGAGTGTCTTGTGTGAGGAAGAGCGAGGAAGAGCAAGGAAGCCAGTGGCGCTGGATCATAAAGTATATGGCAGGAAGTAAAATGCAAGAGATGGGAAAGGTTGGAGGGGAGGTGTCAGATCAGGACTTGAACCCACGTCTCCCTGTTTCTGAGGTCACCTCTTCATACATGATGACATGCTGCATCACCTGATGTTCATGTAGCATTCTATTCAAGTTGTCTCATTTGATTCTCATAGTAACCCTGTGAGACCAGCAGGGCTGGTGTCCCCATTTCATACAAATGAGGAAGATACAAGTCAGAGAGCTGAAGTGACCACACAAGGACACTTCACTGATTCCAAACCCATTGTTTTTGCCAGTGAACAGCTGCCTGATGCAATTGTCCCAGAGGAGTGATAGTGAGGCTGAGGGACCTATCCTTTTCCATGGCTCTCTTTCCATCGCCAATTCAGATTCTTGATAGTCACTTTATCTCCTCTCCTCCAGGGCTGAAAGATGAACTCATTTTGCGTTCCTTAAGCTCCAGGATTTTCTTTTTCTGCAGAAACAGATAGATTCAGAAAAGCATAGGCTGAAGGCTGTATTGGAGAAACAACAAACAGGGGAACAGTTGGGCTCTCCCCTTCAGCAGTGGCTACGTGGGCTGAATAGCATCTCAGAAGAGGTGAAAGAACTCCATGACAAAATCTCTGAGGCAGAAACCTATCTGAATGACCTGATCACTGAATTGGAGAAGACATCTAAGGAACTGAACATCACCTTGCTAAAGGTCAATAGCTTGCCCCCAAATTAGGAACCTCTGAAGCACTACAGCTATCTCCTTTTTGTCTCTAAGATTTGTGTGATTCTCCCCAGTTACACAGAGTGATACTGGAACCCAGAAGTGACTCTGTGACTTGCCCAAGGTCACACAGCTTATCTGTAATGTAAGAGTAGAATGGGACATGCAGGAAGAAAGAAAATAAGGAAAAGAAAAATGCATTTATTAAGTACCTGCTGTGTACCAGGCACTGTGCTAGGTGCTTTATAAATATTGTCTCTTTTGATCCTCACAATGACCCTGGGAAGTAGTTATCATTGTCCTCATTTTACAGTTGAGGAAACTGAGGCAGACAGAGGTTACATGATTTGCCAAAGGGCACACAGCTAGTAGGTGTCTGAGGTCCAATTTGAGCTCAGGTCTTCCTGATTCCAGGCCCTGCATTCTCCCCATTGTGCCACCTACGTGGCCTCTATTCCTCATAGCCCAATGAGGAGACTGACCACACCCTGTTTCCCTCAGTTTGGAGAGGTAATTCCTGAGCTAGATGGCCTGGGAATGGAAATAATCGTCTCCTATGTTCCTAAGGATGTAGATGTAACCCTTGGGTGGGATGGTAGAATGGACATAATATCTGGAACTGAATTCCTGTTATTTTCTCTTTTTTCTCCTAGAGTGTCAGAGATTTATTGAACAGGTATGGAACTTCATTTTCTCTATTTCCCCCCTTTTCCTTTGGACTCATACACAATTGTTCATTAAACACATACAGAAAAACACAAACATACAGATATATGGACAGACACACAGGTGTATAATAATATACATACAGACACACAATTTCAATATAATTTGCATGTGGATCACCAGAATCTCACAAGCCCCCAGTATGGTTACCTCTACTAGTCAGTCAAAGGACACAAACAGTTTAAAGCAATGACATTTAATGAAATAACATAGAAAAACAAGTAGCAATAAAACATAAACCTGGAGCATATTCTCCCACAAATACATACATAATCAGTGGGAAGAGTGGACATGCACAAGGAATTTGCATAAAGGGGTATATACATAGTGAACATATTTGACCAAAATGCAAGAATGGAGAGGGATGACTCATGCCTCTTACACAATAGGACCACTGATGTCACTGATGTCTTCTGGTGATACCAATGATCTTCTCCTGACAAATCCTCTCTCCACCACTCCAAATTCTTCATGTAGCATGTACTCTCTGCCAGATGCATAATCTCTGCCAGATGTGTAGTCTCCACTGGGCATTGCTTCCTACTGGTCCCATGACTACCATTGGTTACTGCCAAGGACAACTCCATTGGGCATGAATGAGTTGGTGGAGTTTCTCCACTCCTAGCTTCAAACTTCAGCTCAAGACCTTAGGTGGGATTCTATCCCTTTCTTAAGAGGATGAGTGGCCTCTGCATTGCTTCTTTAATTTTAAGTCCATGGGTTTTGCAAGGAATGAGGAGATGTTAATGCTCTTTCAGAAATGCAAAAACTCTTACCCACCCAGTCATTAGACAGGAACAGAGTGATGGGGATGGAAATCTTCCCAGAGTAAAGGGGAAAAAACTTTTCCTACTATTTTTTTTTCTGAAGCAGTGGTCTATGTTTCTTAGAAACTTGTCTAGAAGAAGCTTTCCTCTCCAGGATTTTTCTTACCCCAGGATCCAACATCTCTGAAACACAGAGCAGGGCTTTACCCAACTCCCTAGTGATCTCAGGTTTAATTCTTTTTTTTTTTTAAACTACATTTCCTAGCCATTGTGGTTTGAATCTGTCCTAAACCCTAGCTGAACATAGTTTCATATGCCTGTAATCCCAGACACTGGGGAGGTTGAGGCTGGTAAGATCTCTTGAGCTCAGGTCTCTTGAGCTGCAGTCAGCTATGCTTATCAAGAGTTCAGTATTAATACGGTGAGCCCCTCAGAGAGGGGGAAGGGGCACCAGGTTGCCTAAGGAGAGAAAAAAACAGAATAGGTCAAATCTCCCGTGCTGATTAGTAGTGGGATCAGGCCCATAAGTACTAACTTCATTTCTAATCTGGTAAAGATGGAGAGAACCAGTCTTTCAAACAAAAAATAAAATGCTCCCTAGTTTAGAGATAGAAAGTCTATATGACTCCCTGCTTAATTTCCTGTAGTTAAATTAAGCTAGCCACTGTTGCAATATATCTAGATTCTTCTAGTGAACTGCTTAGGGATCTGGGAGTCAGGGTCATCCCTATTTCTCAGTTTTTGTTTTGTTTTGTTTTTATTAGGCAATTAGGGTTGTGACTTGCCCAGGGTCACACAGCTAGTTAGTGACAAGTGTTTGGTCTGAAGCCGTATTTGAACTCAGGTCCTCCTGACTTCAGGGCTGGTGCTTTATCTACTGTGCCACCTAGCTGCCCCTATTTCTCAGTTCTAAAACTTTTCCTATACCACAAAAATTAGTAGGAAAGGGGAAAGCATGGAAACAAAGCTAAACTGAGGGGGAGAGATCATTACTTATCCCTTACTTAATTGCATTTATGGATGAGCATCAACAGAGCTTTTTCAGGCCTTGAGCTTCCCTTACTCCCATTCATGAACAATTTGCTCCCATGTGCTTCTCCTCCAACAGTGAATTGTCATGGAGCACACAATTTATTCTTTTTTTTTTTTTCCAGTGGTAAAGATTTTATTCTTAAATCCTAGGAGTTATATCACTTTTGTGAATTTATTCAAATAGGTACATTACAGCTGTTTGGCTCATAGTTTCCAAATTCAAACTTGATAGAAAAAATTTAACCCTGTTCTGTAATTTTTATCAAAATTTTGCCTAAATACAACAACTAGGGCTAAGGACTCACCAAGGAAAGGGCTCTCCTTCCCGTTCTCCCTCTCCATCTAGGGCCACTGAAATCCTCTCAGATTCTCCAAACTGGAGTCTGGGGTCTCCATACTTAGCAAGAGGATGGAGCTGGAGCGGGGGAATGGCATTGTTATCAAGGAGCCAAGAATAGAGACCCCCTCACCAACATAGAGTGGGGACATGCAATTTATTCTCTATCTATACTACACTACTACATAAAAGGTGGGGCTTGTTGTTGTTCAGTTGTTTCAGTTGTCAGACTCTTTGTGACCCCATTTGGGGTTTTCTTGGCAAAGATAATGGAATAGTCTGCCATTTCCTTCTCCAGCTCATTTTACAGATGAAGAAACTGATGGTTAAGTGACTTGCCCAGGGTCATACAGCTACTAAGTGGCTGAGGTCAGTTTTGAATTCAGGTCTACTTGACTCCAGGCTCAGCATTCTATCCACTACGCCACCTAGTTGCCCAAAAGGTTGGTTAGCCATCTATAAATTGTATAACCCAATATAAAAACCCAAGAATTTTCTCTCTTTCTAGGAGTGTTCCAGGAAAACTATGCTACCCAGAGGCCAACTCTTCTGTGTTAGAGCAGAAAGTAGGAAAGCTGCTTCAACAGACGTCCTCATCTGTGAACGCCCCTACCTCAGAACTGTTTGACTCTCCTCTCTCTCCTCCACCATCCTCCTCCAACCAACTTCCAGGCTGGACTGATTCTTCCTTGGCACTAGCTCCTGGGCCTGTCCCTACGTCCCTCCCTGATTCCTGACCCACTTACACTTGGCCTATGGCAATAAGTTCCTTCTTAGACTCCTTTCTCCTTACCCTGTGACTCCCACCTACAGAGATCAAGATGGCACACATCTTCAGGGTTCTTAACTACCTCTCCTGCTGCTGAGAAAATAATAGTAGCTACCAGTTACTTTCCCCCCACCATCACCAGCAGCTTGGAAATGAGAACATCCTGGTTGCTTAAGGGCATATGCAGCAGACATTAGTGGTATTTAATGTAGAGAGAAGAGCACTAAATTTGTAGTTGGGGGCCTTAGTTATAGCAGGGGTGACCATGGAAACCCTTGATTGATTTGATTAATCTCGCCCTGGTTCCACCACATGAAATTGTGGCCAAGAAGCCTTGTTAGTTACCAGAAGCACCTCCAATCGAGCTCAAAATGCATGCTTGACACCTTTCTGGGAAGACATAGTAAATTCCTTATTGGTCCTCAGTGGCTAGAACTCTCTCCTGAGGATTGACAGAGGCCCAGCAGAATAGATATATGTAGGAAGAGCACCTCTCTCTATGACCTGTGAAAAATCCAAAGAAAAATTGCTCCAACTTATCCTTAAGAAATTCTCCTAGCACTTTCTCTACCTTCCAGCAAAAGGGGGCAGGGGCGGGGAGACAAAGGGATTTCTCTCCTCTACCTGAATTGGCTTTGGCATCTTCCATCATAAATACACAGCAGTGACTAGTGACCCTTAAAGACAGACATTTCCAGCCTTGATGATTACCTTGTGAGTTAAGAGCTCTTGATCCAGGCATCAGACAATCAGAGAGAGTCTCTACCAGTTCACTGTTCAGGGAAGAACATCATTCCCAGGACAATCCTGCACCGAAGAACCATCAAAAACCATGCCTGAGCTGGCCAGAAATCTGAACCTTGACAACCCTCCATAACAATTGTTGTGAGTTGCTGGAGCAGTCCAGGTCTGTTATTAATGTGAACTCTCTGTTCAGCAATCCCACAAAGGGTCTTTCCCTTCCAGGAACAGCATATAAGCATAATGGACTATTTGTTATGGTTTGAGTTATTTGTTTGTTTGATGTTTTTGTATTTGTTTATGTGTACCTGTGAGTTCTTTGCATGTCATGTAGCTTCTGTGGTAGAGGAAATAAACCATTGTCCTATACCTGATACCTGTACTGTATATTAAGTGCTTTTGTGGGAGAGTTCTTTGTTACTAGTGATTGGGAAAACCTTATAGTGTCTTTGAAATTTCTCTGGAGTTTTATTCTCTATGAGATTCAGCTTTCTCATCTATAAATGGAAATTTTTACTTTATTTAGCTCACAGAATTGTGAAGATTAGATGAGAAGCTATATGTGTAAAGCTCTATAAATGGTAAATTACTATGCAAATAGAAAGTATGTTTATTAATTCATTTCAATTTAACAAAAATATATGACCCTTATACTTGATGGGAGGCACTGGGCTGAGCAATGAAAATACAAAGACACAGATGCTGTTCTCAAAGAGCTGCCAATATAATTGGTGGAAAGTGGAAGGAGACGTTATACATCCAGGCAAAGTACAATGAAAAACTGAGGAGGACAAAATCACTTTTAAATAAAAAGGTAAATGATGGAGGATATGGCAACTGAGTTAGGCCTTGTTGGAAGGCAAGGAATTCAATGGATAGATATTTGGGGAGTGTGGGAGTCCATTCTAGGCATAGAGATCGATATAAGCAGAGGCATAGAGAAGAGAGCAGACAGGGTAAGGAGGGATATAACAGAGAATAATGCAATTTAGCCAAAACATGGAATATGCAGAATTGCATGAGATAAGACTAGAAAGGCTGGCCAGATTATAGAAGGCCTTGAATTCTAGCATCAAGGGAGGAATGAAATAAACAATGTCACCAGAAGAATACTTGAGCAGTGATTCATGTAAAGAATATATAAGCAAGGGCAGAGACTGAAGAAAGAAAGATCAAGGAGGAGGTTCTTAGAATAATCTAGGTAAGAAGAAATGATTACCTAATCTAGAATAGTTAAAAGTTGGAATAAAGAGGAAGAGATAGAATAGCAATACTGCCAAGAAGAATTGACATAATTACTCATTTATGTGCAAAATATCTTCTCAGATAGAATGTAAGCTTCCTGAGGGCAGGGACTATTTCATTATTTTTTTCTATATATCCCTAGCACCTAACCCAGTGCTGGTTCATAGTAGGCACTTAATAAATGCTTATCAATTGATTGATTTATTGAATCAACAAGTACTTACTGAACCCTCTATAACAGCAGTTCTTAAACTTTTTGACTTAAACTTTTGACCCCTTTACACTCTTAAAAATTATTGAGAACCCCAAAGAGGACCCATATAAACAAAAAAAATTTTATATAGGTTATAACAATATTTACCATATTAGAAATTAAAACACACATTTTAAAATGTGTTAATTTTTAAACAATTTTATTACATATTGATACAGATAACTGTTTTCCAAAAAGGTGGCATCATTTTGTATATTTCTACAAATCTCTTTTAGCACACTAATACATTGTTGGTGGAGTTGTGAACTGATCCAACCATTCTGGAGAATAATTTGGAAATGTTGGGATTTGTTCTGTAAAATTTGGATTCAGTCAAAAGGTCACACTTAAGGATCTAGAAGGCCACATGTGGCCTCAAGGCTATAGGTTCCCCACCCCTGCCCAAAGAGATCATAAAAAGGGGAAATGATCCAAGTGTACAAAAATATTTATAGCAACTCTTTTTGTGGAGGTAAAGAATTGGAAATTTAGGGGATGCCCATCAATTGGGAAATGGCTGAACAGGTTCTGGTATGTGAATATAAAGGAATACTATTGTGCTATAAGAAACGATGAAATGATGAGGAGAAATGATGATGAAAAAAACCTGTAAAGACTTACATGAACTGATACTAAGTAAAGTGAGCAGAACCAGGAGAACATTGTACACTGCATCAGCAACATTGTGCAATGATTATCTGTGATGGACTTAGCTCTTCTCAGCAATGCAAAGATCCAAGACAATTCCAAAAGACTGATGATGGAAAATGCTATCCACATCCAGAGAAAGAACTATAGAGTCTGAATGCAGATCGAAGCATATTATTTTCATTTTGGGGGGAGTTTTTTTTGTTGTTTTTTTCTTTCTTGTGGTTTTTCCCTTTTGTTCTGATTCTTGTTTCACAGCATGACTAACGTGGAAATATATTTAACATGATTGTACATGTATGCCCTATATCTGATTGCTTGTTGACTTGGGGGGTGGGGGGGGGACAAGAGGAAGGGAAGGAGAAAAATTTGGAGCTCAAAATTTTACAAAAATGAATGTTTAAAGCTACCTTTACATGTAATTGGAGGGGGAGAATAAAATACTATTAAGAAAAAAATAACATAAAATAAATTATCTTTTGCAATCTTCAGTACTTCAATCTGTACTGTCCTGCCCATGACAAGTCAAGTATTTTTTCTTCATGGTAACAGCAGCTGGGTTGTTTGTTGTTGTTGTGGTTGTTGTTGCAGCTTGCTGTTCATTTGTTTTTGTTGGCCTCCTCATTCTTATTCCAACTTCAAAAAACCCTGTAGAAGAATTAATAACAAGTTCATCCACTTGTAGGTCCTTCCAGAGACCTTTGCTTGTTTTCTAAGGGGTCGATTACACAGTTTTACAGCAATAGTTTGTCAGTTCTTGACATTTTTTGTTTTGTTTTCTACCACACTTTCCTTTGATGCAATTGATCTTGTTTCCTATTGACGCTGAATTGTTCTGGTTGCTGCTATCTTTTGTATCAGTCTACCTTTTCTAGGTCTTTTTTGTATTTCTGCTTCCCTTTGCTCCACTGGCTCTCTGAGCAATTCTTGTTGCCATTTCATGTTTATTTTGGTCTGCTCATCTTTGGAATAGTAATTGTAATAGCAGTTGTAGGAATGACAGAGAAATTGATTTTTTTTTTCTTGAAAAATCTTGCATTGCCATCAGAAAGTATGTTTACCAAGACCCTCAGCATTCTCGTTCTGGTTTTTGGTGCTTTTTTAAAAAAAAATATATTGTCATTAAGCTTCAACAGGTGGTATCTCAAAGTTGTTTTAATTTGCATTTCTCTAATCAGTAGTGACTTAAAGCACAAAAAGGTAATTTTTGCTGATGAAACTTACTTTTTTACTCAAGGCTTTGCCAAAAGAACCAAATTCTAAACTTCCACCAAATTCCCCACCAAAGAACCAAATTCTAAACTTCTCCAGCCAAATGGAAATATTCCAGAGGGTGCTGATTGCTCCATAATAGGAGACTTTGGCAATGGGGATAAATCAGATGTGCACAACAACAAGAAAAAGAAACCTCAGATTTGTTGAGGTTGGATAGAGGTCTACAGAGTTTTTATACATCTTGTCTTACAATCCATTTCAATTCCATCCAGATATAAAACCTTTTTGTTCAACTCCAACTCTCATTGAGTTTTATAGTATCAATTTGTTTTCATCAAATGTATTAAGTGGTATTGTTGAAAAATTTCATGATGTGGTTAAGGGTCCAAACTGATCCAAACTGAAAAGAACATGATCAATCTGAATAAGATCGTATTTTTCTTTTTTCCAATGTCACTTCATTTTTTCCAAGAACCAAAGGACCATCTAGATTGATTATAAATTCCTTTATGGCAGAGATCACTTCTTATACCTCTTTGCATCCCCCATTGCCCAGCTGAGTGTCTTGCACAGAGTATGTGTTCAATAATTTTTGGGGGGGCTAGGCAATGGGATTAGGTGACTTGTCCAAGGTCACACAGCTAGTAAGTGTCAAGTGTCTGAGGCCAGATTTGAATTCAGGTCCTCCTGACTCCAAGGCCAGTGCTCAATCCACTGAGCCACCTAGCTGCCCCCCTACTACTATCTGAAGAAGTATACATAAAAGATGAATGCTATCACAAGATGAAACCATATCAAAACTATCGTTTATGTCAAATAACTCAAACACCACTCTATAGTACCTTTATTTTATATGTACCTTTATATGTACCTTTATTTTATAACATCAAAGTATCCCATTCTATTACTGTATAATAATTTAATCAGTAATTTTACAATTCTTAAATATGTTTGCTTTTTGCTATTACAAATAAAGCAACCATTAATTTTTGTAAATATAGGTCCTTTTTTCCCTTTTTAATGATTTTTGAGATAGAATCATAGCAAAAGAATTGCTGGGTCAAAAGCTGTGATCAGTTTTGTGATTCATTGTATATTGCTCTTCAAAATGTTTGCGTCAGCAATCCCAGGAACAACTTGTAGCCAGGGATTGAACAGGGCATTCCCTGAGCTGCCCTGCCAGTTTCTGGCCATCCATATTTGTTAACTCAGTGCTTGGGTACTTTGGGGATGACAAGCTCCCTGGTTACTTCTGACTAGTCATGTGCAAATCAATATTTGGACATTTTGGGAATGATGAACAGAAAGAGCCAATATCTCAATGGGCCATTAAAAAGGCTCTACCTCTGGCTCTCTTTTCTTTCCACCCTCCAGGGAGCATCATGTAACTAGGGAACTTCCTTGGGGATGAGGAAGTTCTGGTCCTTCTTCACACTAACTGCAGGTCAGCTACTCCTGCATAACAGCTAGAGAAAGGAAGTTCAGCTAGTCAAGCTTGAGGATAGGCCCTGGACAACATCTTTAGTTTTGGGTTTCTTTTCCTCATCCTGGGTGACTGAAAATCAAACTTGAGATGGATTTGCCTCCAGGCTCGGAGACAAGAATGTGAGTTTGATGGCCCTGGAGTCAAGAGGACCTGAGTTCAAATCCAGCCTTAGACCAAACACTTGACACTTACTAGCTGTGTGACCCTGGGCAAGTCACTTAACCCCAACTGCCTATAAATTAAAAATATATCTTAAAAAAAAGATTGTGAGTTTGGAAAGTCCAGAGATTCTGAGTCCTCAATCAGGCTGTACTTCAAAATGAATCTCCAGCAACTATGCCAGTGATCTGGGAGAGGATAGATGGTGGTCAGCCAACAGAGTAACCTAATCCCCTGCCTGACTTGCTAGAAAACAAGGGGCATAGCATAGAGTCAAGAAGAGATATACAATGTTTAGTTGGCAGTCCTTTCAAATGCTTTGTATTTTTATGGTTTTAAGTCTCAACTTTCTCAGCAGTATTAACAGTAGTTATTACTGTTGCTTGTTTAGTTAGCGTAAGTATTCTATCAAAGCTTGCTTGAGTTTTATGTTAAGTATTTCTTCTGTGTATAAAATAATTGACTGAAAAGGTGATTAGAGTTAGACTGTAAGACATCCACAAATAGTATTTAAAAAAAAAACAAGACTGAAGCACTCAATAATTATGAAGAGTAGGGAAAAGTTTGCAGAAATTTGCATTGTATAAAATGCTTATATTTCTACCAAAGCCTTTTTTCTCTCTTCCAGATGTGAATTGTGGCAGCTAGGTGGCACAGTGATAGGATGCCAGTCCTAGAGTCAGAAAGACTCATCTTCCTTAATTCAAATCTGACCTCAGACACTTATTAATTGTGTGACCCTGAGCAAGTCACTTAATACTGTTTGCCTCAGTCTCTTCATCTGTAAAATGAGCTTGAGAAGGAAATGGCAAACCACTCCAGGATCTCTGCCAAGAGAATCCTAAATTGGATCACAAAGACTTGGACACGACTAAAAATGACTGAACAAGAAGACGAGAATTTTTTCATCTGTTAACGATTTCTGTTATCTGTTTTCTAAAAGAATGCCTCTCCACACTCCAGGTTGTTGGTGAGAATAAGAAGTGAGGCTTCAATTGAAGGAATAGGGAAGGGGAGGAGGAGAGGGAAAGTGAGGGAGTTGAAGAGAGAAGATGATTCTTGCTTGTCAAGGTGTTAAAGAGTAGGAGAGCATTATACAGAAGAAAAGAAAGACAATTGTATAATTAGGGATTAAAAAGAGTTGAGATTCTTCCTGAAGAGGAAGGAGCTGGAGGCTCTTAAGAGAAAGAAATTGCTTGTCCTCCAAATGGCAGAGAAAGTAGAAACGCTGAAACCATCAGGTGAAAGATCATCCAGTAAACACCCAAGGAGGAAGAGAAGAATATTAGTAGTCAATGATTCCCTGCTCAGGGATACTGAGGCAGCTATTTATCCAATTTAGAACAGCAATTAAGAAATATGCTATCTTCCCAGGGCATGTATCCAAGGCATAACAGGGAAACACTCAAGACTTACCAATTAAATGTTAACTACCCATTTCTAGTGATTTACATGGGCACCAATGACACTTCCAGAAGGAATAAAAAATATTGCCAACAATTAGGAAGTTTTGGACAAGAAACTGAAGACCATAGGGTCATAGGCTGTATTTTTCCCCACTGTTATCCAGTGAAGTCAAAGGATTCAGAAGAGAAAAATTAATCTGGAAAGTGAATAGCTGACTCAGTAGTGCTTAAAATTGGATTTGGAGTTCTAGACCATAGCTTAAAAAATAGAGATTCCTTACCTGAAATGGAATGCATTTGACAGTGGCTGATAAGAATGTGTTTTCTAGATGCCTTACAAATTTAATCAAAAGAATTTCAAACTAAAAGAAACAAGGAAAGGAGAAGACTACCTGTGTATGTCTTCCAAGTTATATACCACAGAAAGCAGCAACAAAGCAAAAGTAGTTGAAGTACTCCAAAATTTACAGGACACAAAATCTAAAAAAGTCAATAATAAAACACATAGCCTCAATTGTCTCTACATAAATGCCCAAATCTAAATAATAAACAAAAGGAATTAGAGGTCCTAATGCAAGGAGGTAAATTTAACCTCATAAGTATCACTGGGTCTTGGTGGGCTAAAACTCATGACTGGACTATGGCTCTAAATGGGTTGATTCAAATGATTCAAAAGAACAGGTTAGGAAAAGGGGGATAGGAGGATACTGTATCTTAAGAAGGTCTAATTATGTGAGGAAATATAGGAGCCAGAAAGGGGAAGATCTGAGGGAGGGAGAAACTGAAGTGATTTTGTCATTAGAATTGGACAGAAAGAGGTAATAGATGAAGAGTTACAAGAAGGTATCACAAACCTGACACAGAAGCAAGATTTAGTGTCAGTGTAAGACTTCAATTATCCAGGCACTTGTTGGATCGCTCTCTTTTCCTTTCCCCTTTCCCATCCCCTCCCATTGTCCTCCTTCCCCCTCTCCCTCTCCTTTAGACCACATTGTATGAGGATCAGTTGAAGGAAGTAAGGATGTTTAAGTTGGAGAAGAGAAAACCCAGGGGAAACATAACTGTCTTCAAGAATGTAAAGGGCTATCGTGTGGAAGAGAGATTAGGCTTGTTCTGTGTGGTCCCAGAGGGAAGATCCTGATGCAATGGGTGGAGGTTACAAAGAGAAGTAGAATGGGCTGCCTTGAGATGTGATGGGATCCCTCTCCTGGTAGATGTTCAAGCAGAGGTTGCCCGTATGTAATAATGGGGGCTCTTTGCATGTATGGGCTGTATTGGATGGCCACTGAGAACCCTGTGAACTCTCAAATTCTGGGATTCACATTGTCCGCTGAGTACTTTTCTACCAGGTACTTTGAGGAAACCCTAGATGTGATCCCAAATCTAATCTTCTCATAAATCGTCTCCTAGGCACCAGAATGGGAGTATAAGGAGCCAAGGAGTTTGAGAAAAGGAGCATAACTTGTTATCAGAGTCCAGGCTTCCCCAGAACTGAACCTAGTCACGGCCACAATCAATAGAAATGTATTCGACTTAGTGGTTATTTCAATCCTTCTTTAGAAGAAGCAGTGAGGAGAACTGATAGTCTTGATCTGATCCTTACCAACAAGGAGGTCAAGACCCAAAAAGATCTTGATAGGCTTGAGCGTTTGGGCTGAATCTAACAAGACGGGAATTCAGTAGAGATAAATGTAAAGTCCTACACTTGAGTACAAAAGTCAGCTTCACAAGGACAAGGTGGAGGAGGCATGATTAGACAGCACTTACTCTAAAAGAGGTTCTGGCCTGCAAGCTCAATGTGAGTCAGCTGTGTGATGTGGCTGCCAAAAAAAACCTAAAGGAATCTTGAATTCCATTGAGAAGTGCACCTGATGTAGCTAACGTAGAAATGCCAGGAGCCTAAGGTGGACATGATCACTTAATATGAGAATTTGTCATAAAGATAGGAAGGAGAGCCAGGAACAGCCTGGTGTGCACCCTAAAGTTGGCGGAAGCAGATTAAAAAGGGTTCAGAAAAAAAGATAGGCTACTCTCCTGGACTTAATGATCTGCAGAACCCATCATCCTGCAAGAGAAAATTAACTCTAACTCTCACCTCCTCAAATCATTGCCCCAGCTGCTGGACTTCATCATGCCTCCCATGCTAACTACACTTCTCACCCCCTTTTCAGCTCCTTTTTAGTTGTTTTCTCCCATTAGATTATAAGCTTCTTGAAGGCAGAGATTGCCTTACACTTTTCTTTGTGTCCCTAGTGTTTAGCACAGTTCCTGGCAAATAATGAGTATTTATTGACTCTGACTCTGGATACCTTGGACTAAAACTCTCTGTTAAGCCAGAATGGCAAAATGGATGGAGGAATGGAATTGGAACCAGAAAAACCTGAGTTCTAATCCTGCTTCTACACTTACTTGCTGTATATCCATGGGCAAGTCATTGAAAACTCCCTGGGCCTCAGTTTCCATATTTGTAAAATGGGAATGTTGCTTTTGCTTCAAGTATTTCTTGTCCTTACCAGAGGCCATCTTTGTGGTTAGCATGAATTCATTTACCAGAACCTGACCATGCCTAATTGAACTGATTAGAACAAGGAACTGCACAGCTAAGAATGGAACAATGAACCGTAGTTATTCTGTCAAGGTGTAGTCTCTATAAAGGACCAGTCTGAAAGTCTGCCAGCTTTACCCCTATTCTTCATAGAAAGCAATAGAAATAATTTTAATGACCCAATTGAAAGCAATAAAAATCAACAGGCAGAAGATAATACAAATAAACTCAAATTAATCTTTCTTTGACCACTAGATGTGGTTTCGGCCGTATTTATGAACTTAAGTATATTTGATATCCTGGGTATATCCCTCAAAAGTAACATTTCATAATGGAGTAAATACTGTTTTTGGAGACAGAAGATCTGGATTTGAGTCCTGGCTTCAGCCCTTACTTGCTACATGACCCTAAGCAAGTCACTTTACCCTCTTTAGATTTCTGTTTCCTAATCTATAAAAAGGTTATAATAATGCTTGTCATATACCTATATTATTTATAGGTTATATAGGCATATATTATCTATTTCACAGGGGTGTTGTCAAGAAAGTGCTTTACAAACCTCCAAGTGCTACATAAATGTGAGTTATTTTTTAAATTCTCATTCTCTTCTTCAGTGGGAATTCATATAGAAAGATAAGCCGCTTTCTATTTTTCTTTTATATTAAATGTTCTACATACATTGGTACAGTTGGCTAATCTTGCATCATCATGGTCATTATTATTATTATTATTATTAATATTATCATTACACAAAGAAAACCCCCAAGGGAGAACTGACTCACAAAGATTTGAAAAGCTGCCAATTTCTCTATCTCACTCCTTCTGACTTCACCTCTCTTTAATCATGCTTGGAATGGACAGCATTCCCTTAGATGGAGTCAAAGTCCCAGCCTGAACACTATTTGCATATTGTCAGCTCACTTCTTCCTTGCCTGTTAGAGGAGGAGAAATTAAGGTCTTTTTGTTTAGGTCTGGTCTGGAGGAAATAGTGTTATACCTGAACGTGATCTAGGACTCCACCCTCCTCCCACCTCCAATCCTGTACTCATCTAATTCAATTCCAATTTCCTCACACCTCTTCAACACTTGCCCACTTTTCTATTTCTACCAACACCAAGCTTGTTGCTTAGTTTTGTTTCCTCCTTTCTAGACTATAACATGCAGTCTCTTAACTGATTGCTCCATCTCTAGCCTCCACCAGGTCCCTCACACCCCAATCCAGACTGATTCAGTGGATTGAGCACCAGACCTGGAGTCAGGAAGACCTGAGTTTGAATCTGACCTTGGACATCAACTGGACAGGTCAACTAAGTTTCTTCATCTGTAAAGGGGTGATAATAATAGCTTCTACCTTCCAAGGTTGTTGGAGAATAAAATGAGAATGTTTGTAGTTTACAAGCCTAAAAGGCCATGTAAATGCTAGTTATTATTATGCTGCTCCTAAATTAATTTTCCTTCTGCACAATTTTGATTGCATCACTCTTCCACTCAAAAGACTTCAATGGTTTCCCCTTACCTACTGAACGCAGACTAGATTCCTCAGCCTCACATCCAAGGCCCTCCACAACCTACTCTGCATATCTTGTGTGTAGTTTCATTGCCTCTTCCCATTATACTGTGAGCTCCTTGAAGGTAGGGACTAGTTTTGGCCTTCTTTGTAACCCCAGGGTTTAGCACAGTACATAGTCACTGCTTAATAAATTATTTTTATTTGAATGATTGATTGATTCCAACCTATTTTCCTAGGCTTATCTATTGTTATTCCCCTTCATGGATTCTATACTGTAGCAAAACTGCACTATGCATCAGTCCCCAAACATGATCCATGTGATCTCTGTGATTTCTCTTACATTAATTAACATTGGAATTGCCTCTGGACCAACTCCAGCTGTTGACATTCTCATTTGTATTTTAGTTTTTTGTGTATATATGATCTACCTTACTAGACTGTAAGTTCCATGAGAGTAGGGACCAAGCCCTAACTAAATTTGGCATCTCCAGGGGCAGCTAAGTGGTACAGTAGATAGAGTACCAGCCGGGAAGTCAGGAGGACCTGAGTTCAAATCTGGCCTCAGACCAAACACTTGATACTTACTGAGTGACCCTGGGCAAGTCACTTAACCCCAATCGCCTAAAGATTTTTTAAAAAATAAATAAATAAATTTGACATCTCCCTCAGGGACTAACATAGTGTCTTGTAGAGAGAGCAATTCATAAAAGTTTGTGGAATGACTGAATGCTTTAATAAAGAAGGCAGTTAAACAAATAAATAATAATGACAATAAGATTTATTCCAAATAAACCATAACTCTGGATAATTGTGAACTGATTGTAAACAGAAGAAGGAACTGAGCAGACTGGCTGCCTGTGGACTCCAGAGAGGCAAGATTAATCAGAATCCATCTTTGCTATCAATAAAGGTGGATTCTGTTATTGGTGGGTCATCACATCTGAATCCATCTCTAGGTAAGAGTCCCAGTGAAATCACTGTAGATGGATATACTTAAAGTGAAGATATCACTTAACTCCCTCAGTCCCCTTCTCTCCAGTGCCCTACATCCCTTCTAAATGGGAAGTTCTTTATGCTATAGAACTCAAGTCCCTCTTGCAATCAAGATGATGTTTTATTGTTGGCAGAACTTAAGATTCAACAATGGGTCAAACAAAGCTAATGTATCATTCTATTTCCTATTTACCCATGCAGTAAAATGTTAGGCCATATACTAAGTCCCAGCAACAGTGAAGCAGATCTCTGGGAATCACTATTACTCTGCACACATCACACATGTAGCTATAGCCGCCTTTACAGAATTCCACAGGGAAGCCCATCTCTCAAAGACCTCACTCATCACTTCAGCTCAACCCCATTCCCACTGCTAATCTTCTTCTAGTCTGAATTTTTCCAACTCCCTTCCTCCCTCCCCCTCGGACAACCCTTACTGTCCTGTGTTAGAAGAGAATGTTGAATTCATTTGCCATTCATTGGGCTGGAGACCATGGGTCATGGAACACAAACCCCTTGGCTGCATTCAGGACCCCGCAAATGGCTTCACTACCCTTATGCTACCATTTGGACATCTTTTGTTCATTTCCTTCTTCTCACTATTTCCCTTCATTGGCATTAGATGGTAAGTAGATTAGGGGTGGGAGAGAGCAAGAGAGAGATAAATGCCCCCAGGGGTTGTGTGATCCTGGTACAGAGGCAAAAAGATGGGTAAGATAGACAAGGGCATTTGGTTTCATATTCTCAGCCCATCAGTCTTGGGCAAGGTTCCTTTCTCTATCTTCTTCTCCTCAGGCTGAGTATCTATCCAGAATGGCAGACAGTGGGGTCTGAGACTGTCAGGCACATAGGATGGCACCACTGAACTCCTGACTCCCCTTCCTCCATGGGTAGGCTTGGGGGAATCATTTGAAATTCTCTAAGGTAGTTTAAGAGGGAGAATAGCCATAACCTGAGCCTCTCTGGGGAGGAAAGGGACAGTGGAAAGTCTCTGGGAGTCACTAGTAGATTTGGAAGGTAGAGAATAGGGGTTCAAATTCCTCTTTTGCTTCTCACTAATGTGTGACATTGGACACAATCTCTCCTAGTTTCACAGGTGACTAGGACCAAGCTTATATGTGACACACTGTTGACCCCTCTCACCCCTACCTCATCCAGAAAAGGGTCTTTTCCCTCTCAAGAGCTTAAGGAGAAACTGGATCCTCTGCCCCAGAGCCCAAAGAAGGGAAAGATCTTCCCAGTGAAAGAGGCAGTGAAGGTATAGATGGGCTCTTGAGTGGTAGCATTGCTAAATGTCACCCAGCCCACTTCATAATCAAGGGAGACACGGATTTGCCTGGGATTCTCTTCCAGGGACAGCCTGGTAGGGAAGGAGCCCAAAGCTGAAACAAAACCCCAGGCCAGGCGCACGGCCCATATCCCTTCCTCTGGCCTAAGCTTGAGTTCTCCTTTCCGTCGGACATCCTGGTTCACCACACCCACAGTGCAGCTGCCCCCATGGGCCAGGTCCACAGTTACCACCCATGTGTGCCTCCCTCCCACAAAGCCAGCCTGAGCTAGGACACAGATGGCCCGGTCAAAACGTTGTGGACTGTCTGGTGAGGTCTGCCATTTGTAGGAAAACTGGGCCCGCTGTTGATCTTCTGATAGAAGGAGCTTGGGGTGGGATGTCTGGGGGTCTAAGAAGATATGGGCTGAGAGGAAGAGAAGAATGCATACAATTAACATTGATGTCATAACTGCATGGAGAAGGTATAAAAATTGCATTTGGCATCAATTTCTCACTGCAGCCTAGGCCCTTGCCCCTTAGATCACCCTATATATATTACTAACTTCCAACCTACCCTATGGGACCAAGACGGCCCCTTCCTTTATTCAACTAGTCTGCCCTTCTTGGAAAGAAAACTTGATCTCGAAATCAACAGACCTGAAGTCTAATCTTAAACTTTCCCACTAACTTACCCTGTGACATTACACAGGTCACTTTACCTAGGAGAAAAGGCATCACAGGTCTTAACCCAACCCTCTTATTTTCCAAAAGAAAATGAATCCCAGGCTGGCAAAGTGATTTGCCCAAGACACACATATAGTAAGTAGCAGAGCTGGGATTCAAACGCAGGTCCTTTGACTCAAAATCCAGCATTCTTCCATCTGGGAACAGGACTGCCGTCTCCTCATTTCCCATGTCACTGCACTCATTTTGGACTTGTTTGCTTTCTCCACTGTACCCCCATGCCAGATACTTCTCTCTCCCCTTTTCAGCTTTCCTTTATGTGTCTTCCCTCATTAGATTGTAAACTCCTTCAGGGCAAGGCCTGTCTTTTTCATATCTGTATCCTCAGCACTTAGCACAATGCTTGGTTCAGAGTAGGGACTTAATAAATGTTTATCAACTATTGATACTTGGTCCTTAGTTCTTTCTGTAAATTAAGGGTATTGGTCTAGATAGTCAACAAAGTCCTTTCAAACCAGAGGTGAGATGGAGTTAGATTATTCAGCTCTGGAGGGTCGATTGCTAGAATTTTCAATATGAGCATTAACACCTTAGACAGCTAGGTGGTGCAGTGGGTAGAGTGCCAAGCCTGGAGATAGGAAGACTCCTCTTCATAAATTCAAATCCAGTCTTAGACATGTACTGTGCGAATCTGGGCAAGTCTCTTAACCTCTGCTTGCCTCAGTTCCTCATCTGTCAAACGAGTTGGAAAATGAAATGGCAAGCCACTTTTTGCCAAGAAAATCCGAAATGGGGTTATGAAGAATCAGACACCACTGAAACAACTCAACAACAAAAATTTATACCTTGGAAATTGGCAAACATTACAAATAAGGCTTAATTTATTGTCCTGTTGATTGTGCAGACTTAAGAAAGTGATAAAGTGTGTCACGAATATATATATATTTTTTCCTGCAGATAACCAGTTGTTAAACACTTACCAGCACATCCCAAATTTCAAGGCCTGATCTTCTGCAATGCCATGATCCACTTACATGGACTCCATTCTTAGTAGACTGATGAGGATGTGCTCTGAGTCCTAGTATAGGTCTTTTCTCATATCTATAGTGCCCTCTCCCCTCCTGCCTGCCCAGTAAAGGCCAGTCCCATCTTCCAAATTTGACTTAAAGGCTCCAGGAAGCCTTCTCTAAGGCACATCCATTCCACTTGGATTCACCATTCAATTCAACAAATAGTATTGTTGTTCAGTGGTTTCAGTCATGTCAGACTCTCAGTGAACCCATTTGGAATTTTCTTGGCAAAGATAATTGGAGTGGTTTGACATTTCCTTCTCCAGCTCATTTTACAAATGAGGAAACTGAGGCAAACATGGCTAAGTGACTTGCCCAAGGTCACACAAGTAGGAAGTGTCTGAGGCCAGGTTTGAACTCATGTTTTCCTGACTCCAGGGCCAGCGCTCTATTCACTACACCTAGCTGCCCTTCAATAAACAGTACTTGGAGATTTAGTAAAGGAGCAAACCTAATAATAATAGCTAACATTTATTAGCATTTATTATGTGCCAAGCACTGTGCTAAGTGCTTTAAAATTATTATCTCATTTGGTTGTCACAACAAACCTGGGAGATATGTGCTATTATTATCCCCATTGTATAAAAGAGGAAACTGAGACAAACAGAGGTTAAGTGACTTTCCCAGTGTCAGCTAGTAAGTGTCTGAGGCCAAATTTGAACTCAAGCCTTCCTGGCTTCAAGCCCTGGACTAAATCTACTATTCATATATGTAGCCCACCCAAGAAAGTCCCCAACGGTAAATATTGTCTTTTCTTCTTTTGGCATCTCCTTAAGGTATGTCCCATACAGAGGTCCTACACAATTCTCTCTTCTTGTTTGGGGAAACCAGGATAACCCTAACGCACATGTCCACACTTTTCTTGGCCCCAAGACACTCACCTGGTTCATAGTCCAGTTCAAAGAGCAGTTTTTCTGTGGAAAGAGGGGAAAAAAACAGATGGGATTTATGCCAGATCTAAGTGAGCACTTAGAAAGAGTTCAACTCCTCTTTTGTCAGACGCTGAGAAGCAGAAAGTGAGGGAAAGAGGCTCATAGAAGTCCATGCAGGGATGTGCTGGCTTTCCAGAGGCAATTGTTAAATTTTTAGTGTGAGCATGTATACCTCAGAAGTCAGTAATTACTACAAATCAGGACTTGATTTATTATTTTCATTGTCTAAATTTAAGAAAGTGATGGAGAAAATGTTCAAAATGCAGATTATTAAGTGTATATGCATATATTTGTACCGTCCCCCCTCCCCATCCCCACCCCCAGCCTGCTGTTAAATATTTACCACACACACACACACACACACACACACTCACACATACTATAGGCTGATAATAATAATCACTGGCATTTATATAGTGCTTTAAGGTTTGCAGAGTGTTTTACATTCATAATCTCATTTGAAGCTCACAATACCCCTGGGGTCAATGTTAGCAACAAGGGAGAAACAGAGAAGAGATGGGTTAACATTACTGGTGGCAGTGTGAAATAATAAAGACAGTCTTGGACTAGAAGTCAAGAAACTTACATCCAAGTCTTGGCTCTGTTACTTATTGGCTGTGCAATCTTGGGAAAACCATTTCCCTTCTCTCACCTTGAGTTACCCCATCTGTAAAATGAGGCAGTTGGACTAGATGGTGTCTAAAGTCTCTTCCAGACCTAGCATTTTTGATTCTTCATTATCAATATTTATTATAAATGCTGTTGATTTTTCCTATTGTTGAGGATTACTTTTGTTAATAATTTTCATTATTTTACTACTGATATGAATCCATTTTTTCTAGCACTTTAGATACTTTTTTTCCCCTCAGAAATGTTAACTATCATTTTACATTCTCTTCACATCATCACCATGAAAGGGAACAGAGATTATCCTCCTTGTATTATCGAATCTGGAGATGGGGAAACTCAGACCCAAACCGGTACAGCAATTTGCCAAAAATCATGCAGCAAATCAGCAGGGGAGCTACGAAGCAAATCCAGGTGCTGTCTATCAAGAAAGAACTTTACATCACTTGAGACTACAACATGTGGGATCTGGGACAACCTTTCAAACGCCCCTAGGATCTGGGCATATGTGGATCCTCTTACCCAGAAACATCTTCATTTCCCTCTGCAGTTGAACGGCCTGTTGAGGGAAGTCCCGGATCTTCTCACCCAGGTCAGGTGACACAGCCTCTGGTTTCCGGCACTTCCTGGTTTCACACCTAGAAAAACACCACACACATACACACACACACATACACACACACACACACACACACACACACACACACACACACAAAGAAAAACGATGAGATCCTAGCTATTACCCTTCTTAGAGATTCTTTGGGCACTCTGAGCTGGTCACTAGTTTCTTTTAGCTCTGGAGCCCCAAGTCCCACAGCCCAGGGACACTTTCTCCAAAAGGCCAAGATTGAGGCCAACCCAATTTTCCCTTTGAGGCTTTTTTAAAGTTGGGGATGTATGTATGTGTGCGTGTGTGTATGTATATATGTATATACATATATATGCAATAAATACAGGGATTGGCTTTTTTTTTTTTTGCTTAGGCAGTTGGGGTTAAGTGACTTGCCCAAGGTCACATAGCTAGTAAGTGTCAAGTGTCCGAGGCTAGATTTGAACTCAGGTCTTCCTGACTCCAAGGCCAGAGATCTATCCACTGTGCCGCCTAGCTGCCCCAAATACAGGGATTGGACTAATGATTTCATAGGCATATGATTTCACACCCCAGTGAATAAAATCCTTGTATCAAGGCAGGTCAACACCATCTTTGCAACTTATAGTCTCTGTCTAGACAGAGAGAAGTTAAGTGACTTGCCCAAGAAGAAACAGTCAGAAAACGTCAGAGGCAGAACTTGAACCCAGGTCTTCCTGGCTCCAAGGCCAGATTTCTATCCACTGTATGCTGATTCTCTTCTTATATGGATATATAATAATACTAATAATCCAAATTTAAATAGCACTTTAAGAATGAGAGTATACTTTCCTCACAACAACACTGTATAAGAATTATTATTCCCATTTTTCAGATGAGGCAACTAAGCCTCAGAGGGGGGGAAGTCACTTACCTAAGATGACATAACTAGAGAGTAACAGGCTGGAACTCAAACCTCCAGGATTATTTCCACACTCTGCTCTCTCCCTCTTCCTCTCCGTCCCTCCCTCTCTCTCCCTCTCCCTCCCTTTCTCTCTCTCTCTCTCTCTCTCTTTCCCCATGGGTTTGTGGGTACTTGTATATGTCTGTTTATATGTATACAGGTGTGAGCTTACTTGTCTGGTGCATGTATATTGCCTCTGAAACATCACATAGCCCTTTCCTTGTACCCCTCTCATTATTGTTCTTCAGTCGTTTCCAGTTGTATCTAATTCTTTGTGACCCCATTTGGGGTTTTCTTGGCAAAGATACTGGAGTGGTTCTCCATTTCCTTCTCCAGCTCATGTAATGAATGACGAAACTGAGATAAACAAGGTTAAGTGACTTGCCCAGGGTCACACAGCTAGGATGTGTCTGAGGCCAGATTTGAACTCAAGAAGATTGAGTCTTCCTGCCTTGAGGTCCAGCACTCTATCCACTGCCACCTAGCTGCCCCATCCCTCTCATGCTCTTCTCATATTTTATTTATGTTAGTTATTGTGTAAGTACTTTATTGCATCTGTTAGATTATGAGTAGCCTGAAGGCAGGAACCTTCCCAGTGCTCAGCACATAGTAGGTATTTGTTTGGTTGGTTAGAGTATTGATTTTTGGGCAAGCCCACTCCACCATCCAATGCCTCCACGAAACTCTCAAAACTCTAAGTTAAGAATAACTGCATTGGTCGACAGTTTCCTCACTGAGAATCCTCTACACCAGTGAAATCACAGGTCTGAATCAGATAATGATGATGATGATGATGATGATGATATTATGATGATGATGATCAAATTAAAATTGACTATGTGCACATACGTGTAATATATGTGTATAATATATGTGTATATAATTCATGCATATATGTTTAATGTATATGTATTTTTTGTATTTGTGTGTGAGATAGGAAGAAGGGAAAAGCAAGAATCACTTGCCTGATCAAGGTGCTCCTGATGTCCTAAAAGAAAGAGAAATACCAAGCATTCAGTTCCCATGTTTCCCATCTTTCCTGAAGGTCACTCAAAACTCTTGAGCACAGTATCATAGGATCTCATCATTGCAAGAGACTCCAAAAGTCACATCTAATTCAGGGCTTATCTGAAGTATGAATCTCACCTACAACATTTCTAGTTAGTGCTTAGCAATTATCCAACCTCTGATTTGCCATTTCCAAGAGGCTGGGAACTCACTACATTATGAAGCAGTCTGTTCTACTTTGGGACAACTAATTATTAGGAAATTATTTTCCCTTATTTTAGGTAGAAATCTGTCTCTCTCTACTGACTTTTCCCCCATTTTATTTTCTTTTTATTCTGAACTTAAAACAACAAATAAAAATAACATTCCACATTCAATGTGGAACAGAAGGAAAGCATCACACATCAAATGTGAATCTCCATTATGTTGAGCTTGCTTTTCTTTTTAATATTAAAAAAATTAAATATGTAACTTTCAAAGTTGTCCTATTTGTGGTTCTTTTTGGTCTTTCTTTTGTTCTTTTCTTATCATGGCAGGGGCCAGGGGCAGAGCTAGGACTGGAAGATAGGGGAGGTGGTCGTTCCTATCCCTACTCTCCCTCTGGGTATAAATGTTTAACAACCAGTTCTCTGGAAGAAAAAAATGTATACATAAAACACTTTTAAGTTTAATTTGCATCATAAACATTAGCTCCATCATTTTATTAAGTCTGCACAATGAACAAAACAATAAATTAAGCCCTTTTATTGTTGTTTTGTCAATTAGTTGTATCTGACTCTTTGTGAGCCCATTTGGGGCTTTCTTGACAAAGATACTGGAGTGATTTGCCATTTCCTTCTCCAACTCTTTTTACAGATGAGGAAACTGAGGCAAACAGGGTTAAGTGACTTGCCCAGGGTCACATAGCTAGAAAGTATCTGAGGCTGCATTTGAACTCAGATCCTCCTGACTCCAGGGCCAGCACCTTATCAACTGTGCCACCCAGCTGTCCAAAATTAAGCCCTAATTGGTAGCATCTGTTAATTTTTGAGATGTAAAATGCTCACCCTGAAAATTTAGCAGTTGGCTCCTGCACACAACTAAATCTCTCTCTTACTTCCTTCCTCCATAACTTCTACCTATTATTTTTGCTAGCCCTTGGGGAGGCAGGAATTGACCTCCATGGTACTGCCCATGCTCCTGCTGCCCACTTGAAAGTCCAAAACATCTTTACTGCAGAAAGAGGGAGGGAGATCCTTTCGAGCTCTGAAATCCTGAATATTTGTAAAGTGACTGCTTCACAAGGTAGACCATTTTGTCATTATTTCCTTCTAATTGTTACCAGGCAGCTAGGTGGTGCAGTGGACAGAGTGTTGGGCCTCATGTCGGGAAGACTCATCTTCCTGAGTTCAAATCTGGCCTCAGACACTTCCTACTTGTGTGACCCTGGGCAAGTCACTTAACCCTCTTTGCCTCAGTTTCCTCATCTGTAAAATGAGCTGGAGAAGGAATTGGCAAACCATTCCAGGATCTTTGCCAAGAAAATTCCAAATGGGGCCATGAAGAGTCGGACATAACTGAACAACAAATTGTTACTCAGTTCCTCCTAATATCGAGTTGAAATTTGCTTTCCTGAACTCATTGGTCCTATCTCTGTCCTACAAAAGAGAGAAGGGAGGGGCAGCGAGGTGGTACAGTGAATAGAGAACCAGCCGTGGAATCAGGAGGGCTTGAGTTCAAATCCAGCCCCAGACACATAACACTCACTAGCTGTGTGACTCTGGGCAAATGCCTCGCTGGAAAAAAAAAAAAATGAAAAACAACGAAAGAGAAGGGAGAGAGGAAGTACAGGAGGGACAGGAAAAAAGAGGTAATAATAACTCACATTTTATAGTTCTTTACAAAGAACACCACAGTGCCTGGCACATAGTAGGCCTTTAATAAATGTTTATCGATTGACTGTGAGGTAGGTATATAATAAATGCTTGTTCATTGATTATTTAAAGATTCCCAGAAAAGGGGATTCTATAGGCTCCTTCAGTTATCTGTTCCCATTTACCTCAACAAATAATACTGTAACCATCTTACAGAAGAAGAAACTGAGGCTCAAGATTAAGTGACTTGCCCTTGGTCACATAGTAAGTGTTGTAGTCTTGAAATGCCAGACATAATGACATTTGCAGTGTGCCCCAATGCCTATCCAAATGGCTTAGATGGAAAAAAGTGGGTCTGTCTCCACACCGCTCACCTTCAGGAGCTCTCTTGCTGGGCGCTCCAGTTTTTCTTCCAATTCTGATATCAAAGCATTAAAACGGCAGATCTCACTCTGGACAAGGGACTCAAACTCATTCTTCTGCTTCAAAATGTGTCCATCCAAGTCTTCCAGCTGGGTCAAAAGTGAGGACTGCTGCTTCTCCAGGAACTGGCACATGTGCTCAAATTCTGACATGACCTTCTCTCTCTTGGTGGCTACCTGAGTCTGGGGGAGCAGGGAGAGGGAACAACAGAGAGACGCCCAGAAAACGGTCCCTACCTCCTCCTCCTCCTCTTCTCCTTTGGCTCTTCCTTTTCCCCATTTCCCTCCTTCACTCCCATTCCATCTGCCTCAACTTAGTGATGCTGATCCTCCCCTGCACCAGACACACTCAAAAGTCCCAGAGAAACCATCTCCTTTATCCCTCATATGCGTATGGTCTAGAGGCAGAGAGGAGGCGTAAAATGAGCTCCCAGGCCTTGTCCAGATTGAGACGGAATCTCTACTAGGAGATCACCAGAGGCAAGAAGAGGATGGCACATGAGTGACTTACCAATAAGACCTGGATCCTTTGATCTTCCCTGGACCAGATTCCTTGAATGTCTTCTCTCTCATTCTTCAGAGATTCTAGACATCTATGGATTTGTTCCTGAAAAGAAGAGGGAAAGAATCCTTAGGATGGAAAATCAGAGGAATCCTTTGAGGGTCAGGGAAATTATCTTTTTCAGTCACTTGCCTCCCGGCAGGCCCTACAAATTAGGCTCTGTTCTCCCTTGATTCTCTTCCTAAGGGCAGGTAGGTGATTCGGTGGCTACAGCATGGATCTTGGAGTCAGGAGAATCTGTATTCAAATCCTGCTTCAGATACTTACTAGCTATGTGACCCTGGGCACAGGTCCCTTAATCTGTGCTTCAGTTTCCTCATCTGCAAAACTGAGATAATAACAGTGCCTACCTCCCAAGGTTGTTGTGAGGTTCAAATGAGAAGATATATACAAAGTGCTTTGAAAACCTTAAAGTGCTACGTAAATACTAGCTAACTCTATGTCTATTTGACTGTTCCCTCTCAAGCTCCTTTGATGGATATAACATTACTCATAAATGCGGGTGTTCCTCAGGACTATGTTTTGGACCCTCTCTTCTCTACACTCTTACCCTTGGCGATCTCACCAGCTTATATGAGTTTAATTATCATCTCTATGAGGATGACTCCCCAATCTATATTTCTGGGCCTGGCCACGAATCTGTTCTGTGAAGTTTGGATTCAGTCAAAGGCCTGTACTTTGGGACCTAGAGGGCCACATGTGGCCTCAAGGCCACAGGTTCCCCACCCCTGCAAGTCTGTCCTCTGAGCTCCAGTCCCACTTCATTAACTTCTTATAGGACGTTCCAAACAAGATGCCCCATAAGTGCCACGGCCAAACCAGAGCTCATCATCTTTTCTCCAAACCCACTTGTCTTCTGAACTTCCCTGTTTCTGTTAAGGCACCACCATCCTTCGGGTCACCGAAGTCCACAATCTCAATGTCATCTCTAATTCCTCATTAACACTTATCCCACACCTGAAATCAGTTGCCAAATCTCATCATTTTTATCTCCCCAACACTTCTCATGTTTGCCCCCTTCTCTCCACAAATACACACAGTAACCCCACTACTTCAGATTCTTATCACCTCCCCCCTAGGCTATTATACAAGATTTCTAATGGAAGCCCTGCCTTCAGTCTCTCTCCTCTCCAGTTCAATCTCTGCACAGTTGCCCAAGTGACATTCCTAAACCATAGTTCTCACTATGTTACTCCCATATTTAATAGATTCTAGTGGCTTCCATTTACCTCAGGCATCAAATACAAGTTCCTCTGTCTGACGTCTAAAGCCCTTGACAGCATAGCCCTAAACTACTTTTCCAGTCTTATGGCAGATTACTCCTCCCAGAATCTATTGCAATCCAGCCAAACTGGCCTTTTTGCTGTTCTTCATACATAGATGTCCCTCTCTGATCTTAGCATTGGTTGTTCTCCATGCCTGGAATGCTTTTCTCCTTGTCTCAATCTCATGGAATGACCAGTTTCCTTCAAGGCTCCACTTAGCCATCATTTTCATATGAGGCCTTTCCTGATGTCCTCAGTGGTTAGTGCCCTCCCCTCAAAATGATTTTGTATCTATTTTGTATATAATTCTCTCTCTCTCTCTCTCTCTCTCTCTCTCTCTCTCCCCCTCTCTCTCTCTCCACACACACACACACAGCTATATATTATATATAACATACACTATATATAAAACTATATATAGTTATATGCATAATAAATAATTATATATAGTTTTATACATAATATAGATGCACTATCTCTCACAACTAGATTGTAAGTTCCTTGAGGACAAGCACTTTTTTTGTTTTTATGTTTGTATTCCCAGGGCCTAGCACATGTTGTTGTTGTTGTTTAGTCATTCTGTTATGTTCAGCTCTTCATGACCTCATGGACCATAGCACACAAATACTGTCCATGGGGTTTTCTTGGCAAAAATACTGGAATGGTTTGCCATTTCCTTCTCCAGTGGATTAAGGCAAACAGAGGCTAAGTGACTTGCCCAAGGTCACACAGCTAATAAGTATCTGAGGCTGGATTTGAACTGAAGTCTTCCTGACTCCAGGCCCAGCACTGCATCTACTGAGCCTCCTAGCTGCCCCTAGCACATAGTGGGTACTTAAAAAATGCTTATTGATTGATTGATCATTTATTTAAATATTCCCAGACAAGGAGATTCTGTCAACATTCTCAGTTATCTATTCCCATTCAACTCAAAAATCATTAAGCATCTGGGGAAACAAAGACAAAAATTAAATGGTTCCCAGGAGGGCCAGGATTCACATTACATTGGATTCAAAATATGAAATTTCCAAAGTTTTTCAGAGCACATTCAGACCCTGGGCTCCTTTTCTCAAATCTCCTTCCCTCAGACCCCAAATCACTTGCCCGGTTTTCCTCAGATCCTTGTCACAATCTTTCCTTGACTATCCTTCATTGGATGGCCCTCTCCTCCTTTGCCTCTGTCTGTTCCTTGCATCCTACCCTGTTGGGGAGCCTGTCCTAAAGGCCAGCGTGAATCCATCACACTGAAGCTTAGGCCCAATTTCCTCTGGCTTGGTCCTCAGTCATGTATGGTCATTACATTTCTCATTTCTCTTCTCCCTTTAAAGGTAGTGTTTCCACTACAATCCAATGCTATATAACAAGCATTTATTGATTTACTACCATGTGCAAGGCACTGGTGGATACACTGAGGATACAAAAACAAAGACAAAAGGAAAAATAGTCCCTGCCTTCAAAGAGCACACATTTTATTAGAATAAAAAAGTATACACAAATGATTCAAGGAGTGAGAGATGAAGCTAGGCCTTCTAAAAGATGGAGGTGAGAAAAGAGGGAATTTCAGGCATTGGGGCACAGCCTATACAAAGGCACAGAGGTGAGAGATGGGACAGCAAGCAAGTATGTTAGTTTGACTAGAATTGAGAGTTCAAAAAGGGGATAATGTGAAATAAGCCTGGAAAGTTGACTGGAACCAGAATGTGGGTTACTTGGAATGCCAAGCTAAGTAATTTCTATTTTATCCTAGAGCAATAGGGAGCCATGGAGGATTCTTGAGCAGGGAAATACATGGTCAGACATACATGATATGATATTTGTATGAGATATTATACTGTAGAGAAACAGTGTGGGGTAGTGGATAGAGAGCAGATCTCTACTCAGAGTCAGAAGACCTGGATTCAAGCCCTGCCTTAAATATATTCTAGCTATGTGACCCTCATCAAGTGAATTTATCTCTCAGTGACCCAGAGACTCTCTAAGAATGTTACAGAACAATTGCAATAGTAGTGAGGGTTCCCTACACCAATGAAATCATAGGTCTTGATCCTTCCCCCTGTCTACCCCCAAAACTTACAATATTAGGTATTTAGGTTCAAAGGCCATTTCTTACCAATATCCACAACTAAATATTAATAGATATGTACCAGAGAGTTGAAATTATATCCAGCCTTTTAAAAACTAAGATAAAATAACCTACACCATCAATGAATCATGTTTCTATCTTAGTGATAGGAACTTGATAATATAAGTGTTTAAAGATATGAAAAGATTTTTTTTAAAAAAGCCAACAAAAAAGTCTCAAATCTCTCTCCTCCCTCCCATTCTGTTAATGTGCATAATATTTACCATGATTGATATAATCTTATCATACCTATCCCTAACCATCTTTCCTGAAAAATAAACATTTACCAAAAAAAAATAAACATCTACTTTCTTTCCACCTTCTTTTTTTTTTTGACAGGACATATATCCCTACCCTTGGCTTATTTGCTTTGGTCTTATTAGGACTCACAAGCTCTCCGGGTATTTCCCCTGGTCTCTCCAGGAGTACCTGACATCCCTCCTGGAAAAGGGAATAGACCCTAATAAAGCAAAATAGCGTAGTGAAAAGAGTACTAGAATGGGAGTCCAGAGAACACACTGCTCTTGTTGTCTCGATCCCTAACTAGCTCTGTGACCTTGAGCAAATCATATGACTTCTCTGGGCCTCAGTTTCCTCCTCTGTACAATGTGGAGGCTCGACTACATAATCTCTAAATCCCTTTCCAAAAAATGGAAAGCTAATTCTCAAAAATCCATGATCAGGAACAGGAAAAACATTGATAATATTTTTAAGATAAATAATTTGAAGAAAAATTCATTTGACTTTAGAAGAGAGTCAGAGATATAGAATTATGGAATCTCAGAACTAGAAAGGACCCCAGGGATTATTTAGTTCAATCCTTCCCTGAGCAGGAATTTTCTCAACAGCAGGTATTCTTCTAGTCTCCAAAGACATCCCTCCCACTCCCATTAATAGGAAGTCACAAATACATAAACGCACAGACACACACACACAAATACACACACACATACATACACATCAGAAAAAAAAATCATTTGGAGTGGTAGAGTGGAAAGAGCAATGGATTTGGAGACTGGGTACCTCAATTCAATTACCAGATCTGTACGACTTTTGGCGAAGCACTTGGGCCTCAATTTCCTCATTTGTAAAATGAAGGAATCTATGATCCTATGGGTATGTCGTAATGAAAAAGGAATAAACTCAGAATCAACAGACCTGGGTTTGAATCCTGCCTCAGCCATGCCAGCTGTGTGAATTTGTAGGATTCACTCAATCCATCTGACCCTCAATTTCTTCATCCCTAAAATAAGGATAATAATCCTCAGCAGTTAGAAAAGTCAAATGACACCATAGGATCATAGGCTGAGAACTAGAAAAGTGAACTTAGAGACCATCTTACCCAACTCTCTCATTTTACAGATGAAGAATCAAAGCCAAGAGGTTAAGTTACTTGCCAGGCCACACAGTAAGTAACAAAGCCAAGATATGAATCCAGGTCTTCTGACTCCAGAGGGAATCCCAAAAGTCTTCATTAAGACATTGCTGCCTCCACATAATAATGATAATGAATATAAAAATGTTTTGTAACCATTGAGGATAATACAAACCTTAAGTACTATGAATATTACTCAACAAAAATATATTTACTCAACCTCAAACTCATATACTTACACTTCTGTACTCAGCTGTACACTCAGATACACACATACAATAACACGTATGCTGAAATATACACCTAACAAACACTCATTCATGTAAACACTGACACATATAATCACCATACTCCACGACCAGTTCTTCTTCTGGGAGCTTAGCATCCAAATGGATGGGGAGATGGGGGGATTGAGAAGGTAGGAAAAGTGACCCTAGATCATTATAGATAATCCACAAAGCAGATAACTGAGAGATGACTGTATCCACAAGCACTAGATATTGTCTATCTCTAGTCCCAGGGTTATTTACTTGAAGAGAAGAGATCTGGTCCTGGGGAGTTTGGGCCATGGCAACATCTCTCCCCAATCTTTCTTACCCTGTAAGGATCTGCTGCATCCTCTAGGAAACGCACAGTATGAGTCCTGTGGTCCAGGGCTTCCCGGCACTTCACACACAACTGCTTTTCATCATCCTCACAGAAGAAGTAAATTTTTTCCTTATGTTCCTCACAGAGGTCCTCTCCCAGGACTGGAGGAGGTGCCAACTTTAGCTTCTCGATGTTTTCCACAACATTAGCCAGCTGCCAATTAGGCCGGAGTCCTTCAGGATGGAAGGGATCCTTGCAGAGTGGACAGATGGGTTGCTCACCAGGATCAGGACCAGGGATTTCACAGTAGCGAGTAAGGCATCCCCTACAGAAGTTGTGGCCACAGTCAATGGTAACAGGCTCTCTCAGGGTGCCTTGACAGATGGGGCAATTGACTTCATCTTCCAGGATGGTCAGGGAAGTAGCTGAGGCCATAATGGTCTCAATAACCCTTTGCTGTCCTCAGGGCTAGTCCTTTGTCTCCCCTTTTTCTGTTTGACTGTCTGGGATAGGAATAAGGAAAGGCAAGGAGGGGACAAACACACATATACTCAGATATGCACACAGTCAAAAAAACATTTAGACAAACACATACTCAAATACACATTTATATGTGAAAACTGATGTGCACAAACACATTTACATACATAGCCACATATAAATTTCAACAGTCACATATAACCTTATTTACCCCAGAGCACATATGCAGTCACACACAGAAGTAGCTGGCTACCTCCTACCCGGAGCCACAGGACTCCAGGTTTCTTTGTCCCCTTCTCCAACCCAAGCCAACATGCCATACCAGTCAACAACTGAGAAGGGGGAATGGTAGAAGAGAGACTTGCAGAGACTCCAGGGATGATGACCTTAAAAGCTCTCTGCTTTGGGCTCCATGGTCCGGTGCTCCCCACCCCCTCTGTCAGTCCGCACAACTATGACTGGGGAGGCTAAACCCAAATTCAACTCAGCAAGGTAACCAGATAATCCACTGCAAAAATAGCGTCTCCTCTTAAGTAGGTGGGGCAATAGGAAAGGAGAGAGCCCTGGGTCACATGGGGGTAATGACAAACCTGACCTCTCCCAACCCCAGCCCCCATGAGGGGGCCAGATGTCTCTAGGGAGATAGGTTCTATCAACTGCCTCAGGCTACTAACAGCTGTTTGGGAGGGATGTGAGGAAGTTCTGATAAGGGAACTGGTCCTTGGTGTTTTCAAGGGATTATACTCGCTCTGGTTTCCCTTTATGCTATGAGGTCAAGCAAATTAGGATGGGAAATGAGGTGGGGAATGGGGCCATGTAGCACAAACAGTGCTTTGAACAGGAGAAAGGAAAGTGAGATATTTGAGTAGGAGACAGGAGACAATGGAGTTGGAAGACTTGGTCACTTATTAGCTGAGTGACCCTGGGCAATTTGTTTAACCCTGCTGAGTCTCAATTTCCTCATATGTAAAATGGGAATGAAAAATCACTGTAATTACATACATTACAACATTAATGTGAGGATCAAATAGGATAACGGATTTATACCTACAAATCAGATGTTCTTAACCTTTTTTGTATCATGGGCCTTTTTGGCAGTCTGGTGAGGCCAACGAACCCTTTCTTGGAATAATGCTCTTAAATGGATAAAATTATATACATAGATTACAAGATAAATCAATAATATTCTAATACAGGTATCAAAATTGAAAAAAAAAAGATAGATTCATGGTCCCCAGGGTAAGAATCTCTGCCATAAAACGCCATATAAATGTAAATAATTAATATCAGGGTATTGTTATCAAAATTTGCCACACCTGAATATAGGCTATGCCCCAAAATGAGATTTATTTGGGGGAAAAAAAATAAAACAAAAAGAGAAAGAAAAAGAGAAGTATTTGCTGAACCAAAAAAAAAAAAACAATTTTAGGCTGCACGTAGATCTCCTACCAGCCAGATTTGAGGGAGAATACAACCTGTATTCAGACCAATATGGCATTATCATTTCTTCAGACATGATCTTTCTAGGGGTTGACTTTTGTACAACACATTAAGATTTAAAAAATGTTTTCCTCACAATAACTCAGTTTAAGACAGGTAATAAGTATAAGGATAAAGTGTGATAAGATAGGAGGGCTGTTTTGAGTCAAAATACCTGAGTTCAAATGTTAATTCTGCCATTTACTATCTTCAATTAAGAATAAGTCCCACATAAAGAGAGGGGCCTGCCTACAGTGAGACCTATCCTTGAGTGGTTCAAAGGCAGGCAGAATACACAGCTATACCTCTTCTTCCCCACCCTTCTCCAAGGGAGACTTTCATTCCTGCCAGGACAGGAAGCAGGAGGTTGCTCGGAGGCCACCACTCTGTTCTCCTCAGAGGAAGGGGACACTGGGCTAGAAGTATATTCATCTGTTCCTTTAAATATTAATGTTAACAGGATTTTTACTGAGCCAATCTCTAACCCAGGAATGACAAAACAGCAGGCCAGAGACAAAGTGCCAATTCGGTAGCAGTTTAATTAATTAATTTCATTATGAAGAACAGATCTGCAAATCGAGAATTCTCCTGATCAGAATTCCACCTTGCTGTAGTGAAGGCAGACATTATATACATAAATCACAAAGGGGAGGTGGATTACAAACAGTTGTTTCTCAGGGCCCAAACTGTTTCCCATGACAAGACCAAAATCAGGTATTCTGGAGTTCTGTGGGAACAGTATTGTTTCACATCCTTGGGGGTCACTACTTGGTGGGTCTGGGAACAGGTTCTACCGTCTTTGATTCACTTCACTTAAAGTATACAGGCACAAGAATGCAGTGATTGTGAGAGCATTGTCAAGGGTTTGATTGATCATTTCAAGCTGCACTGTAAGTTTCTGACTTGAAAGCCAGAGGAGGCAATTCTGAAAAATCTGATTAGTTTATTCATTACACATATCATATTAATATAAAAATCATAATTCCCTTCACATTATTCATCTAGGGGATATGATTAGATTTGATTTAACTTTTGATCACTTTGTCCTTTGGTGGGGAAAGGGAACCCCAAGCTCTATATGCAAGGCTTGACCCCTGGTTCTACAATGAACACATGTAACAAATAACAAAGAAACCCATTTATCTAAATCATAGATTTATTTATTTAAAATAGAAACTACAGAAGGTATACATAGGAGGATCTATACAATATAGAGTGGATGAACAATATAAATATAGACAATACAGAGTGAAGGAGCACTCCTGTTTGGATGCAAGATTATTCAGCTCAACCAAGAGAGATGGTCCTTGATCTCACCCAAGGGGAAACCCTCTGAAGTTTCTATGATAGCAAACTGGGAATAGAGACATGATCGAGAGTGCCAGCTCCTTTTATGCTTTCCCAGAGTGTTTTCCTTCAGCAAACTGAAATGGGGTTGGCCTCTTCCATCTTCTTTCTTGAAGCCCAAAATCAGAAGTGCCTAAAGTGACTTGAAGCTTGATGAGTTCCAAAGAGGGGCTGGCCTTGAACTAAACTCCCTTGACTCTTATGAACTCCATCTCACCCCTCAAACAAAGCAGAGTATTCTTCTCTATCACTGGACTTTGGAACAGGAGTTACGTGGCTTATCTTCTCTAAAATAATAAGATAAGTGGCTTATCTTCTCTAAAATTTATCTGTAAAATGAAGCAGTTGGACTAAATGACCTCTATTGTTTCTCTCAGTTCTTAATCTAAGACCCAGCATTTATCCTTTACAAATGAGGAAACTGAGGGTCAGAGAAGTAAGGTGACTTGCCATAAGTACAATGGTTACTAAGTGGTGGAGATAGGATTCAAACCAAGGTTGTCTGGTTGTTTTTTTTTTTAATTTGAAAAAACTAAAACTAGCCCCAGAATATGCTTCACATCCATTCATCCCAGACATCCTGAGTTACCTTGCTATCTGCCCTGCCATTCTCCCCCAGCTTTCTCTTTGACTTCTGGAAACTGCAAACAAATCAATACTACCATTGTTTCTGGAAAGGACATGACAATGGGCTGTCCTTCAGCTCCACTCACTATTCTGGGGATTCCCCAGACAAAAATCCCTTTCCTAGGCTACCATTCCCCTATTCCGTTGTCTCTCCTACTAGAATCAATAACTGCTTATATACCAATTTTCTTGCCTATATGAAATTTTTATAAGAATAATTTACATGTGCTTTGAGGTTATCCTCAATGAGGGAATTAGAAGGGAACAGACAAGCAATATTCCACAATGAGTCTTTCACACATGTCCGATGACCTAAGATGAAGACATTAGGAACCTCCTTCTGGGAGGCGACATCCTTCATTGGCCTACCACTTGGAGTAGCCTTGCTCCACTGGCTACTCTATGTCCACGTAGAACACAGCTGTTCTGTGATATAGAATCACAGACCCAGGAGTTTAAGCTATGGGGACTTCAGAATCCCATTACAACTAAACTGAGAAGTCAAGGTTCAGGGAAGCAAACCGGGAATAAAGCTAAACTGAGAACCTAATCCCTCTTCCTTCCTCAGAGGCTTCAATCTCTTAGTGGTATAGAGGGGATTATGTCCCCTAAATCAGTAAATCAGTTAATAAACATTTATTAAGCACCTACTATATTCCAGGCACTGTGCTAAATGCTAGGGATACAAAGAAAGACAAAAAACAGTCCCAGTACTCTGAGGTGTTGGCAGGGGAGGACGTTTGTATGTTCTTGATATATTTTTGAAGTTCATATTTCTTTGTAAAAGCTGATCTGAATGTTAAGTGGTTAAATGGAACTGGGGAACTAGATCCCCCAAACTGGGAGAATACAAGCAGTGAGAGCTTGATCGAAATGATCTAAATCCAGATGAGAAACCCTTCAGCCCCCTTAGGGTATTGGAGAGCCATGGAGAAGGGTTGGAAATGTAACTTACCTGGAATTCAGGCATTGGAGGCCAAAGTAGTCAATGTTACATATAAAACCAACAGTCCTCAATGAGGGTCACACCCTCTTTTTTTTTTTTGCATTTTGGCTAGGCAATGAGGTTGAGTGACTTGCCCAGGGTCACACAGCTAGTAAGTGTCAAGTGTCTGAGGTCACATTTGAACTCGGGTCCTCCTGACTCCAAGTGATGGGGTTGGGATCTGGGCCCCAGAAAGGAAAAACCCTGGACTTTCCCACACCGTCAAATCTCTGGCATAACCCTGAGACTATAATCCCATTAACTGGCCTTTCATTGTGGATCTCCCTATGGCTCCAGGCCATTTCTCTCTTCTCCCTTGGCCAGGTGGCCCAGGTCCCTGGAATTCTATTCATAGTCATATGTCATAGTCATAGACTACTTGGCCACTCCTAGATCCCTCCCATAGTGTTTCTGTCTATAAGGTAAGATGCTCAGATTCCTAAAATCTAGCCACAGTTTAGATTCCTATAATCTAGCAACTGCTTAGATTCCTATAATCTAGTCACTGCTTACCCATGTTGAGACTCCATAAGAGTCTGCCCAATATGATGGATGTTCTAATAAACCTTGTCTTTCGCTGAAAGAAGGCTTGGGTCGAATTCTTTCGGGCAGGACCTGTGTGATTTTGGGGTCCCAGGACCCCTGAACCTCTAAACTGCATCACAAGGCTGGGGCTGTATCCACTGTGTCACCTAGCTGACCCTCTCATCCTCTTCTAAGCTTCCATAATAACTATTCAGTCCAATGCTAACATATACTATGTATAATGACAATTTCACAATTTCATTTCAGCAATAAGCAACAAAATTTAAAGACTGACACACACAACAGTATAACAGTAACTTGTCTGGCCTTTTAGAATTGTGTTGAAAATTTTGTTCTCAACTTATAGTCTAGACACAAAAAAAAGACAAAGGAAAAAATTTTAATAAATCTCTACAGTGGTAAATAGTAGCCTTAGTCTTTTTGTGGTGGCAAATTGGAAATTGAGAAGACGCCCATCAATTGGGGAATGGTTGAATAAGTTGTGGTATATGAAAGTAATGGAATACTATTGTGCTATAAGAAATGATGAACAGGATGACTTCAGAAAAACCTGGAAAGATTTGTATGGTTTGATGCTGAGTGAACTGAGCAGAACCAGGAGAACGTTGTACATGGTAACAGCCACATTGTGCGATGACTAATGTTGATAGACTTAACCCTTCTTAGCAATACAAGGATCTAAGACATCTCCAAAGGCCTCAAGATAGAAAATGCTATCCATATCCAAAGAAAGAACTATGGAGTTTGAATGCAGATCAAAGCATACTGATGAGGTTGGGATCTGGACTCTAGAAAGGAAAAACCCTAGACTTTCTCACATGGCCAAATCTCTGGTGTTTGCCTGAGGCTATAATCCCATCAACTGGCCTTTCATTGTAGCTACACCCAATCTCCCCTCCATTGTCTTACCTCCCTATGGCTCCTGGCCATTTCCCACCCTTAATCCTAGCTAGGCTCCATTCTCCCTCAGCTACTTGGTCCAGGTCCCAGGAGTTCTGCTCACTCCAGTTTACTGGCCACTCCTATCCAAATCCTCCTTAGACCCCTCCTCCAGTCACCCCAAACTACTTGGCCACTCCTAGATCCCTCCCACAGTCTTTCTGTATATAAGGTCTATCTTGTCACCATTAAGGTGCTCGGATTCTTAAAATCTAGCCAATAGCTTACTAATGTTCAGACTCCTTATGAGTCTGCCTAACATGATTGATGTTCTAATAAACCTTGTCTTTGGCTGAAAGAAGACTTGGGTTGAATTCTTTCGGGCAGGACCCATGTGTTGTGATTTTGGGGTCCCAGAGCCCCTGACCACATCAATACTATTTGCTACTTTTTTTTCCTGTTGTGTTTTGTATCCTCTTTCTGGTGATTCTTCCCATTAGTTCTAATTCTTAGTTACAACATCACTAATAAGAAAACATGTTTAATAGGAATGTATATGTAGAGCCTATATCAGATTGTGTACCATCTTGGGGAGGGAGGTGTGGGGAGGAAGGTTGAGAAAAATTTTAAACTCAAAAGTATATGGAAGTGATTGTTGATAAATCAAAATAAATTAATTTAAAAAAATAAAAATTTTTAAAAGACATTATTTGCTTATTAAAACAATGTTTCCTTTCCCAACATATCTGTGTAAGGCTGAACTTTCTTCATAAACTTCAACCAAAATGACTGTGATGTTTAAAAATGTTCAAGAGACATAATTTCTGGGTAATTGAATAATTTTATTAACAATGCCAGCATTTTTATTAATAAAAGGATGATCATTTGGTGTCTCTCTTGCACCAAAGACAATCATAGAGGTGGGTTCACAGCTTACATGCCCACTGGAAGAGGGGTGTTCTCAAGGGTGGTAGTCAACTCTGATAGGTTAACAATGAAAGAATTAATATTACAGTGAGGGGCTAAACTTATTCAAATGAACTTTGATTATATCATTTAATTCTAAGTTACTCCCAAACTTGAATTTATCCCCACCCAAACCTGAGTCGAGCATAATGGCTTCCCCACCTGGGTGAGGTCTGACCAAGATTGTTAAATTAGTCCAATCTCATTATCAGTAATGTCCTTCTAGAGACTGAATTTTTGAAATCAGAACTTTAAAAAGAGGAGGGAACTCTGGATCTCCCCAAATCATTGGTTATTAATAATCACTTTTCTCACAATGTATCACAACAGACTGAATGCAGAAGCAGATATGAGAATATAGCTATCTTCACTTAGGCCAGACATTAAAAAGATTTGCAAAAATACATAAAGCAATGCTACTCTATTCACTAATTTTTTTTTGCTTTGTAAAATGTTTTTTTAATTAAAATATGCTATTTATATTAACATGTAATAGATTTATTATTTTTAAATGAATATTTTTAAATTTTATCAACTTTAATTCTTAATGTAGTAGATAGCAATAGATATAACCCACATAAACAAAAGCTCTCAACAATTATTAAAAGTGTAAAGGAGTCCTGAGATCAAAATGTTTGAGAACTGCTGACCTAGACCATGGTGCCTCTCAACAACTTCCTTTTCAGTCTTGGTGAAATAGTCATCAAGTGTTGGTTTCTTAGGAATTACAGTTCCACAGTATCTGGACTAAGTCCTTGCCAATAGTGTACCTCTCCCTCCATATTTCTGTCACCTTTCTCCTTTGGAAACTTTACTAATGATAATTCATGCTCACATGGGACTTTGTGGTCTCTAGGGTCATTTATTTCATTTGAACTTCATACCTACCAATAAGTCACTAGAAGAATTATTATCCTCATTTTACAGATAAAGAAACTGAGGGTCAGACAGGTAAATGGGGCAGAGCCAGGACTGTAACCTAAATCTTCTGACACCCTGCCCTGTGGTTTTAAATTTTAAAGCACCATATAGATGGAAGCCATGACCACTACCACTCTTTCCACTGCACCTTGCTACCTTCTATAAAGTGTTGCAGAAACTGTAGGGGTTGGGGGAAGAGACATGGAATGCAGGGAAGAGAATGGAGAAAGGCAAAGTAGGAGGTAAAGGAAGGGAATTTGAAGTAGCAGCTGAAGGGAGAAAGGAGTACATTGGAAGGGGCTGGCGATCTCTCCCTATACTTTCCCAATTTGTAATGAGCTACAGTAAGGCCCTCCCCCAATGCCGGAAGCAAATCACCATCTCTTGGACTTTGCAGCCCTGGGCACTCCCTGCTGCCTTAAGTTTATGGCCTCTCACCAGTTTATTTAACAAAAAGTCTCTCCTCCTGTTTCCTGTCCTCCCTTAGATCTCCTCCCCTGCTGCACTCCCCAGCCCCTTGCACACACAACAGCCAGGGTGAGGCATTCAAGAAAACTACGTCTCCCTTGCATCTCTCATCACCTTCCCCTCCCCATCCTTCAGGAAGACCTTACAATAAAACCTTAATAGGAGCTTGACTCACTTGGCAAAGGCTTTCAGTTCTGGAACCTGGGGAATGCTGGGTAAAGAATGATTGATTCCCTGGAGTTTGAACTTTCTCAGCTGACTGTTGGAGGCTGGGGGTATAGGGAAGAGTGGAAGGCCAGTTAGTTTTCTTTCCAGATATCTATAGGATCACAGGACTTATAGAGCTGGAAGGCACCTTAAATATCATCTCTAGACCAGCCCCCCCATTTTACAGATGAAGAAACAGAGGCTCATCCCTTTTCCTATTCCTTTCCTTCACTGACTTATTTAAAGGTCAATTGAGGAGAGAGGGAGTTTGCCGAAAAGGTTGAAGAGCCCCAGAGGAGCTCAAGCTGGGACACACCGTGATGCCCTCAACCCCCTCCCTGCAGACAATTCATAAAGGGGTGTATTGCCCCATCTGTACCGGCCCCCCTGAGGACCCAGTGACTTCCCCCTGTGGACATATCTTCTGCAGATCCTGCCTCAAGCCACCCTCACCGATGGGTGCCAACCCCTCTAGGCTGTGTCCAATCTGCATGGAGAAGAGGCAACCAGAGGTCCTCCAGCCCCGGGTCTGCGCCACAGAGAACATTAAGATCCTGGGCCAAATAGGAGAGACTCACTGTGATGAGCACGGTGAAAAAATTTACTTCTTCTGTGAGAATGATGGGGAGTTCCTTTGCGTGCTCTGCCGGGAGAGTTCCAATCACCAGGCTCATGCTGTGGTACTCCTGGATGAAGCCACTCAACCCTACAGGGTAGGAAGCTCTCTATTATCCCTAGTTGTGTAGGGGTGGTTTGATAGTTTTAGGTCAACCCCAGAGGCCCCCATTTTCACAGTCAGTAAGGCAGAGCAGAGTCTTGTCCTGGGTACAGGTGACAGGAGGAATCCAGAGGAAAGGGACATTTTCCCCAGACTGAAAGAGCTCCCAGTCAGATGAGAGAGGCAAGACATAGGAGAGAAAATAGAGGTAGATACTCCTCTCTCACAGGAAGCTGCCAGTCAAATAGGGGAACCACAATTACTAACTTCTGGCACCTTAGAGGAAGAATTTGGAGAGCCTTCTTCAGAACAGAAATCTCCCAGAGGGAAAAAGAGTGAGACAGGAGTGTGGGGGTGGTGTGGGGAGATGGGAGCAAAGGGACCAAATGACTGGGGGGGAAAGCCTATGTACATAAATGAATAAATCATCCAATTTGATTGGGAGAAGATCTCAAGGTCCCAGCTCTTTAACTGATGATTTTATAATGCCCCTAGACAGTTGTGAAGATAGCTTGAAATGGCTGCACTTATTAGGAGAGAGGAATTCATAGATTCATAAAAGTTAAATTTGGAAGGAATCTTAGAGATTAGTTCAGTCCCCTCATTTTGCAGATGGGAAAACTGAAATACAGAGAAAGGATCTTACCCAAGGTTAGAGTACTAGGTAACAGACCTCATACTTGACCACAGGTCTTCTAAAAATTTTCACCATTTGCTTTTGAGGAGATTATCCCACCAAACCTATCAGATACACAAGAGTTACCACTAATTCAAGAACCCCTCTACTTCCTTCCTTCCACCAGGAACGACTCCGGAGTAGATTAGAGGTCCTTCGAGTGGAGAAAGAAGAAATGGAGGGCATGAAATGTCGGGAAGACCAGAAGCTCCAGGTGCTATTGGTAAGGAAGCATCGCCAGACAGCTGTTCCTCTTGAAGGTTGCCCTTACAAACTTTAGGGACACCTGTTTTCTGGTAGTGTACTGGTTCTGAAGTCAGGATGACCTTCAGATCCTACCTCTGCCTCTTATTAGCTGTATAACTATGGGTAAATCACTTAATTTCTTCAAACTTCATTTTCCTCATTTGTAAAATGGGAATAATATCTACCTCACAGGGATGACGTAAAGTTCAAATGATTTGATGCTTATGTGCTTCACAAATTTTAAAGCACTATATAAATGCCAGCTATTGTTATTATTATTATTACTGAAAATTTATCATTTCCATTGCCTTAGTCTTCATGCTCAGAAACATCACCTGGCTTTCTCACAAATTCCCTTTCCCCTTAAAATTGAGGATTTGAGCTGGAAGGGGTATTTATGATCATCTGATCTATGCCTCATTTTATGAGAAGAAAAGTGATGTCCTGAGAAATAAAGCAACAGGATCATAGGATTTAGGGCTAGGAAGGAACTCATAGACCATTTGGTCCAACCTCCTCATTTTATATATGAGGAAATCAAGGCCTACGAGTAGGAGAATGACTTGTTCAAGATCACAAATCTAATAAATAGCAGATTTGGGATTCAAACCCAGGTCTCCTGACTTTAAATCCAATAATCTAACTAAACCAATTGATTTAGATGAGGCCAGGGAAATGTCATCCTGGAAAAGTAGCCTAGTGGAAAGTCTCTGGGATAATATTCAGGAAGTCTATTCCATGGATTTGGAATCAAGGCACCTGAGTTCAAAGCCCAGCTTTGAGACTTGTTACTTATTGTAGGTCACTCAATCTCTCTGAACTTCTTTTTTCCTCACTTGTAAAATGTGAATGATACCTACTCTTCCAAGCTCTAAGTCTTTTGTCATTTGGGCCTCTGTCCTCTGCTGTCTATGTATTAGGATATTAGTATTCTAATAAGAGACTTTTGACAGGTGGTGTGGTATAGCTGATAGAAAGCTAACCTTACTGTCAGTAAGTTCTGGATTCAAGTTCTGCTTCTGATACATATTAGTTGTATGACCATGGATAAATAATCTTTCTGTACTCCAAGCATCTGTACATTTCTGTACTCCATGAAGCTAAGTGATGCAGTGGATAAAGTGCTGTGCCTGGAGTCAGGAAGACCCAAGTTCAAATCCTGCCTCAGGCTAGCTATATGACCTTAGACAAGTCACTTAACCTCTGTCTGCCTTAGTTTCCTCAACTGTAAAATGGAGAAAACAGCACCTACCTCCCAGGGTTGTTGTGAGGATCAAATGAGATAATTTTTAAGTGCTTAGCACACAGTAAGTGCTAAATAAATATTAGCTACAGTCATTAAGATAACATGTAAGTTGCAGATGAACTGCTGATCTGCACTGCCAGAGGAACTTTCCACAGGGGAGTTTCATCCATTCCTTAAATCATGTCTAAACTCTATGGGTTGTTCAAAGATTGAAAGATTTTTTAAAAAACTTGAAGAGGCTAGGGGGCAGCTAGGTGGCACAGTGGATAGAGCTCCAGCCTTAGAGTCAGGAGAATCTGAGTTCAAATCCAGCTTCAGACACTTGACACTTACTAGCTGTGTGACCATGGGCAAGTCACTTAACCCCAATTGCCTCACCAAAAAAAAAAAAAAAAGACTTGAAGGTTTCCAAATTGAAAGATATTATCCACTTACAGTAGAATATCAGGTATAAAAGTTTCTGGGGTTGGGAGAAAATTCTTTAGTACAACAGATCCTGCTAAGCATTCTTAATATTACAGTATGTAGGTAGCCACCTACTTCATCTATGTTTAAGGGCAGCTGGCCTACTCTGTCACCGTAACAACAGTCAGTTAAGTCACACAGTGGATAAAACACAGTACCTGGAGTCAAGAAGACTTGAATTCAAATCTGCCCTCAGATACTAGTTGTGTGACCTGGGCAAGTCACTTAACCTCTGTCTGCCTCCATTTCCCCACCTGTAAAATGAGTAATAGTAGGACTTACCTCAAAGAGTTGGTTTAAGGATCAAATAAGATAATATCTTATTAAAGCACTCAGTACAGTGCCTAGTCCATGGTAGGCACTTAATAAAATGCTTGTTCCCTTCTCATTCTAACAGTTTGTCTGTAACAAACTGTGATCTTGGGTAAATCACTTGACTTCAGTTTCCTCAACTGTGAAATAGAGAGAATCATCCCAGTACATCACACAACGGTGTTATAAGGACATTAATAGATTATACATATGAAACTACTAAAAATCCAAAAGGACCATTAAAATTACAAAGGGATGTTCTTAAGAACCTTAAAAGATTTCTAGAGTAGATGAGCAGATGATGCCAATCCCTGACCATTAATTAATAAGTCTTTCCTGGGATCTAACTTAAGTATATCCTACTGTTATAGTATACACACTTGGCTGTTGCTCATCCTTCTTTTTGTTTTGTTTTGTTTTTTGTGAGGTAATGCGGGCTAAGTGACTTGCCCAGGGTCACACATTTAGTGTCAAGTGTCTGAGGCCGGATTTGAACTCAGGTCCTTCTGACTCCAGGGCCAGTGCTCTATCCACTGCACCACCTAGCTAACCCCTCATCTGTCTTTTACAAAGAGAACCAATGACATCATGGGTGATGTCTTGACTTGTGCGTGAACTGGATTTAAGTGAGGCAAAGTGGCACAAAGTATTCAGCCTCAATCTCTCTTCCACAGTCGTCAAAGTCCAGTGGCAGGACAAAAGTCAAGATGATTAGCAATAGCCCAGGATGCAGTGAATGACCTTGCCATCTTCAATGTCAGACCAAGCTCTAAACACTCCACAGAGCCTGCTTCAGCCATCTTAATGGCCATTAGAACAAGTTGTTCTCATCGTCCTCTTCCACCAGGGGGAGTCTTCACATGCTTGGGGTAGACACCCCCCTACCTCATCGATGGGTTTGAGACCTGTCGATTACCTTCAACCTGGTTTAGGCCCTCTGCTGAGAAAGTTTTTACCAGGGTGTAGCTGCTGTGCATGCTACAGCTTCTTGGAACCACAGGTGAGTTAGTGCTTTGGAGAATCAGTCTTGGAATGATTACCTTATATCATTCTCATCCACTCCCAAAGACGAACCTTTCTGGGACATAGGATGTGAGTGATTATGACTCCCCTCAATGCTTTTCCCAACTACATACCCCTCCTCCCCTATTCCCTGTCTTTCCACTGCAGACCCAGATTGAATCCAAGAAGCAGCAGATGGAAGAGGCATTTGAACAGTTGCAGCAAGTACTTGGGGAGCAACAGCGCCTTCTCCTGGATCAGCTGGGGAAACTAGAAAAAGAAATCTGGAAGGAGAGAGATCATTATATTGCCAAGATCTCTGAACAGATTGCCCATCTTGGTGCTCACATAAAGGAGTTAGAGGGGAAGTGCCAACAGCCAGCAAGTGAGCTCCTAAAGGTAAGCAATACTTCCTCTCTTATCCACATAAATAAGAATGTAGACCAGTCGATCTATCAGCACTTTGGACAGAGCCTTCCCTAAGCATAGGGAATAAGGAATTGCTGGTAAGAAGGAAATAATCATAGAATATCAGAAATGGAAAGGACCTCCTAGATCATTTAGTCTAGAGCTCTTGTTTTAGAGAAAAGAAAATTGAGAACTAGATTAAGGAGGTCACACAGCGAGTTAGTGGCAGATCCAGAACTTGTACACAGATAGAGCACAAAACTTCAAGTCTGGAAGATCTGAATTTGAATTCTGCCTCAGACACTTCTTAGTTGTGTGATTTGGGGGAAATCATTTAACCTCTCTGTGCCTCAGTTTCTTTGTCTATAAAAAGGAGTTGGACTCAATGGCCTTCCTGGTCTCTTCCAGCTCTAAATATATGATTCAATGTCCTAATAACTTGTTCCTGCCTTCAGGGAGTTCCCAGATTGATGAAGACATGACACACACCCAAAGAACATGTATAAAGTACAGAAAACATGAAACAAGTACAAAAGGATAAGTGGACATATATTAAAGAAGGGTGGTATCAAATTAGGGTTGAGGCAATATGTTACAGTAGAAAGGACCTGCTCTCCAGGAAAAAAAAAGTCTGCATGACACACTTTAAAGTTTAATCTGCGTTGTTAACATTTCCCTCATCATTTTCTTAAGTCTAGACAATCAACAAAACAATAAATCAAGTTATGATTTTTAATGTTTGCCAATTTCCGAAGTGTAAATGCTTACACTGAAAATCTAACAGTTGGCTCCCAGGTGCTGGTCCAAGCTAGCTCCAGCCTTCCCTACCCTTTACTAGACTGAATGCCAGCTTTAGTCCTAGCTCTGCCATTCGCTTTCAGTGTGACCTGAAAGTGAATTTCCCCTAATCTGGACTTCATTATCGTCTTTTGTAAAATGAGGAGGTTAGATTATATGGTATCTTAGGTCCCTTTCAATTCCCATATCCTATGATTTTATGTTTCCCTGAAGAAAAGGATTTGTGGGTGGATTTGGAAGGACAGAATAGGCAATGTTTAAGGTGGATGGGAGCTCCTGAGGAGGAGGGACACTGAGTTATATGTTCTTATTTTATTTTCTTCTAGGATGTCAGAATGACTCTGAACAGGTAAGTCTTCCTTCCTCAGTCCTCCTTCCCTCATACCAAGCACTAAGCCTTGCATAAATACAAACCTACACTAGCATCCACACAGACTTATTGACAAACTGACATTCTCATAGTCACAGAACATACTTATATAGCATCTTAAAGTTTTAAAAGGGGTTTCATCACAAACAACCTTGTGAGGTAGGTAATACAAGTACTATCATCCCATTTTATAAATGAGAAAAATGCTTATAATTAAGTTCCAAACAGGTATGTGAACACCTTACAATTGCAGGGGACTCTCTCAAACATTCTTCATTTGTATATGTGTATGTGTGTTTGTATGTATGTATGTAGAATGTAGTGTTCAAGCTAATACCAGGACCAGGTCTTCTGAATTCAAGCCTAGCAGGGTCTCAAACACACATATTGTCTTCCCCATATACACCCCTGCACTGACATAACCTCATAAAGTCTCAAGCCCATTAACATGCATATGCTCTCACACATTCTTTTTCATACATGTACACCCCTACAACGACAAACACTGTGGCAAACTCATACACACACAAACACACACATATAGTCTTCCTAACTGACCAACTAGTTGTATTCCAAAGTCTGTTGTTTAGCATTCAAACATATTTCCCCACATCAACAAGTGGTTAGGTTTCTAGGACAATCCAAAGAAGTTATATGGTCATGGACTGAGAGTTGAAGGGAATCTTAGAGGACATTATGTCATACAAGTCCTTCATTTTGAAGTTGAGGAAGCTGAGGCACAGAGAGGTAAAGTGACTTGCCCAGAGTCACACAGTAAATATCTGAAGCAAAATTTGAACCCAGGTCTTGCTGACTCCGAGTCCAGTACCCATCCATTATATCAGTGGTGTCAAACTCAAATAAAAATGGGTCCCTGCAGGCCACATACTGATTTAGAAAACCATAAATTAGCATTACATTGTATTGTATTTTTATTTATTTTGTTAAACAATTGCATTTTAATCTGGTTTGGCAGGTGTGTGGGCTGAGTTTGACATCTCTGTACTATACCATATTATTACTAGTACAATAATTAAGGCACAAGAAAAAGTGTCAGTGAGGATGGAGAACCAGCCATGAGTAAGGAATAACTCAGTTCAAGCAAGTACTGCTTCTGGAACACAGTGGCTGCATGATGCTGGCTTAATCTTCTTCAGGTGTTCTCTATGCCATTGAAATCATAAATCTGCTCAAAAAATTTTTTTAAGCTACAATCAGATTTTTGTGGACTTCCCCAGGGATCTAATTTCCATGTATGTAGTTGTTTGTATGGAGGAAAGCTTTCTGTGGTAGACTGAGTGAAAGGAACTCTGGAACACCAGAACTCATCTACCTCCCCCTTTTCTTTACTTCATAGGTAAGTGAAGTGAATACGTCTTTCCCTTTGGCAACATGAACCATTCATAACACACAGCAAAATATATGTTATTTCATTAGAGCACCACACCAACATGTGAAATGAGGAAAATGAGTCACAGAAAGTATATGTGACTTGCCTAGGATCACCCAGAAGTAAGTAGTGAGACCACGGTTTACCTCCAGACAATAAAGCTTATAAATTTATTTCTCATTCTGGTACAACGTGGCAGCTTTCAATCAATAAATATTTATTGAGTGTCTATTACATGTCAGGCACTGGGGATACCAAAAAAGGTCAAAGAAAGTCTGTCTCTTCAAGAGCACACATACTGTCTTCTACACATACACCCCTGCAGTGACACAGTCCCATGAAGTCTCAAGCCCACTGACATGCATATGTTGTCTCACATATTCTTTTACACATATGCACACCCCTACAGTGACAAACACAGTTATGATGTCAAATGCTCCATGGCAAACTGATACACACACACACACAGTCTTTCTAACTGAACTAGTTGTATTCCAAATCTAATGGAGGAGGACAATATGCAAATAACTATGTAAAACAAGCTATATACTAGCTAAATTGGAAACAGGTCCAATTATTCCTGTGCGGATCCTAACGTACACAGGATTTAGTGAATATGTAGTCCCTGGGGCTCTGTAGGGAACCCACCTCAGCTTTCCAAGGTGTCCTTTAAGAAGCCTTTCCTGACCTATTCCACCTAATTGGGAATCATACCAGTCACTTCAAATTCTCCCCAGCTCCCCACTTTCACAATACAGTAGGAATTCTAGCTTTTCCTCTCTCTGGATCTCCCTGCTGTGCTTAGAAAGACCCATGCCCATATAAGGCACTCATTAAGATGGGGCTGGGGAGCAGTGACTAGCAGTACAATAAGCCAGCTGTTCACATATACAGGAGTCTCATAAATAGGCCTTTTGTAAGTTGGGATGTTGATCTCTATACATTCTCATCCACACCTTGTTATTTCCCTCTATCTCCCTACCTCCCCACACCACCCCTACCCTATCCACATTCTTTCTTACCAAACAGACAGAAAAGGATGTCTTTTCAGGATTATTCAGGTCATCGAATAGCACTACATTCTCTCAGCCAACAGTTGGAGATGACAACAGAGGTGGGATAGGCCTAACACCATCACTTAGATCACCCCATTTCATCCCTGATCTTGGGTGATAACAATGGTCTTAGAATCACAAGTCTTAAATTCAAGTACCTGTTTCATCAGTTACTAGCTGTGTGACCATGGGCAAAACACTTTACCTCTCTGACCTTTAGTTTCCTCCTCTATAAAAGGGAGAAAATCATGCATTCACAAGACTGTCCTAAGGAAAGTGCATTGCAAACCTAAACATGCTATCATCAATAACACCAGGGAGTTCTTCCTTACGTCTAATTAGAATCGCTCCTGCTTTAACAGTTATCTATTTTCACAAAATCGTAGAATTTTAGAGTTACAAGTGACCACAATGACCATCTAGTCCAATCCATACATGAAAAAGAATCCCCACTACAACATACTCAGCAAGTGATCATTCAATGGGGGCTTAAAGACCCTAATGAGAAGGAGGCTACTCCCTCCCAAGGCAGCCCGTTCCATTTTGGGGGAGCACTAATTGTTAGGAAGTTTTTCCTTAGATCAAATCTAAGTGTTTTTTTGCAGCTTCCCCACATTGTACCTACTTCTGCCCTTGCAGACCAAGCTAAATGAATCTAATTCTTCTATGACAACCCTTCAAATACTTGAGTCATCATGTCTTCATAAAGCCTTTCTCCTTCAGTCTAAGCATCCCCAGTTCTTTCAAAAAGCCCTCATATGACATGACCTTGAGACTCTTTAGTAGCCTAATTGCTCCCCCAAATGCTCTCCAGTTTATCAATGTCCTCCCCAAAATGTGGCATCTAGAACTAAGCACAGTACTGCCGATATGTTCTGACCAAAGCAGAAAACAAAAGGACTGTTCCTTCCTTATTCCTTTTTTTAAAAAAATGTTTTCTTCTCTTTAAAAATTTATTGTTTTGTTACATTTTAAGTCCGGAACTGTCTCCCTTCCACCCTCCCCACCCCACACTAGAGAAGTTTCCTTCCATATTCCTAGATATTGTGCATCTCTTAATTCAACCTAAGATTGCATTAACTTCTTTGCTTACTACTTCATGCTATTAATTTATTGAGCTTGAAATACATTAAAACTCCCAGATACTTTTCAAATGAACTGCTGGTGAGCCATGCCTCTCTTATCTTTTACAAAAATAATCAAAGTCAATTTTTTGAGCCCAGGTATAGGGTTTTCCATTTATCTTTATTAAATTTCATCTTGTTATATTCAGATCTTTTTGAATATTGATTGTCATCAAAACATGCTAATTATCCCTTCTAGCTTTGAGCCATCTGCAAATTTGTAAGCCTAATGTCTGTGCCTTTATTCAAGTTCTGATAAAAACATTAAATAGTACAAGGCCAACCACAGATCCCCAGGGGTATTCCACTGGAGACCTCTTATTATGTTGACTTACTGATATTGATAGATCTGTGATCTCATCAATTTGGGTGTTCTCACTAATGGTGTAAACATACCCTCTAATCCTATGCAAGTCTCAGAAATGGCTTGACAATTTGCCCTGTGGTTCTACACTCACAAACCCTATGACTGCCTAGACCAAAGCTTCCTTCTTGGCCACCACTAGTTGATATGTGTTGTATCTACCTAATAGAATATACGCTCCCTGAGGGCAAGGACTGCCTCATTTTTGGATTTATATCCCCAGTTCCTAAAACAGTGCCTGGAATCGAGTAGGCTTAGTGATGACAAGTTTGATTGATCCTACTGTAAAATCTTCACATGGGATCCATCTAAGATTCTCCCTGAAGTTCTCTTGACATTGATACTATTGGAGCATGAGTAGTACACTGGTTAACACTTGCTCTTACCATATAACTGCCCCACCTTCTTTTCCAGTCATGCATCTTTCTGATGATTGCCTTTATGCCACTTGCCTCCAACAATTCTGAACTGATGATATGCTGCAGCCCACTCACACCCATCAAGTGCTTCTAATAAAATGACTCTCAACTTTAAATCTTCAAAGACTGTAGTATTCCATGACTCAGAACAGCACTGGGATAATAATGTTATTTTTTTAGAAGACATGCCTTTATTACAGAGTGAAACTTGAGATCATTAAAATCATTGCACAATTTCCCATATGCAATCCAAGTTGCTTTCCTCCTCTTCCTATCCAACTCTGGGTCCAGGCTCACTGTTCATGTTTAGTGTCTTTCTAAGGCTGACACACTAGTGGATAGGTTGTTAATCCAATTTTATATCAGACAGTCTATTAAATTGGCATTGTTCATCCACTTGGTTCTTTTAGTGGAGATAGTTATAAAGGACTCTTTTGAGCATTTATGTAGGAGATACCTCACTTAGGAGATGTAATCAACAAATAAAAAATAGGCACATCCAGAGAAACTCACTATCTACAAGGAAGCCCTTTCTGATTTAGATTGTATATATGTCATGACAGTAACAAAAAACTTTAGCAAGCATATGTCTAACAATTTCATGTCTCACCTGACATCAATCAGAGGGACTCTGAATAAAGTTATCTCTGATGTTACATCTTTCAAGGAGTGACACATTACAAACGTGGGAAATGCTTATTGGAGAATAAAGTCTTTAAAGTGGCATCGTCCTCAATGAAGTACAAAATATTCTATTAGTAAGCTATCAATAAGCAAGGTGGGATCTTGTGTTTGCTATGCCTTTCAATTATGTGACTGCAAAGGTATGGTCTACTGTAGAGTGATAGCATGGTACACTAGAAAGGGTAATGGATTTGGAGTCAAAGGGCCTGGATTTAAATCCTAGTTCTGCCACTTACTTCCTGGGCCACCTCTGGCAAGTTAGTACTCCTTTCTGGGATTCAGTTTCCTCATCCGTAAATGAAAAGGTTAGGCTCAATGAGATCTCTAAGGCCCCTTCCAGCTCTAAAACTATTATCTTATAAATCTTATTTGCAAAAACCTGCTTGTTTCTCACACCTTCATCAAGGATGCCCTCAATGCCTGTGTATGACATTCTCATAAAAATTTTGTAGAAATAAGAAAGTAGGTCAGTAGTTATTAATATAATCTAGTTCATCTTCTTGTGCTAATAATAAGGTCTGAAATTTTTGGAAACTTTTTGCAAGGCTCCTCTCTTTTAGACATATTAAGAACTGATATTCCAACATCCTCGAAACTGTGTTGCCTCCATTACCTGCCTCTTCTGTACATACTTGGTTTAGAACAGCTTCTCTTCGCAGCTTTGTTTTCTTTATTGATATTTCGACTTTCTTTTGCAGTCTGTGTTGACATCAAACCACTAATGATTACTTTTGGGTCTAGCCATTCAACCAGTTCCAAAGCAACCTAATTATTTCATCCACATTTTCCCCATCTTTACCACAAGATTAACATAAGTGATTATCAAATGCTTTGCTACAATCTAAGTAGCTACAATCTAACTATATCTACAATACTCTCGACTTAGTAAATTAATATTCCTGTCAAAAAAGAAATAATTTTAATCCACAATAAGTTTGTTTTTGGAAAAGTCATGCAATGGCTTTTCTTGATGTTCAAAAACCATTTTGGCTGAAATGAAGCCTGAAGTCAAGCTTGTTCTATAGCCTATGCAGGCTCCATTCTCTCTGCTCTTTTGAAAACTGAGACATTTTCCCTTCTCCAATCCTGTGGGACCTCTCCCATTTTCCACTTTCTATTTTATTTTTAATACATTTTTATTGATGTATTTTGTTTTTAAATCATCATAGGCATCCTCCCTCCCCTCCTTCCTAGAGAGCCATTCCATATAACAAATGTTCTTTTTAAACACAAGACAAAAAAAAAAAAGAAGAAACATCAGAACAATCAGGGATTGTGTCACCCTGATCTTTCAGTGGACTTAATAATTTATTAGTAAACTGTATCTGCAGGTATGAGAAGGGGACATATATCAGTCCAGAACCTATTTCTCCTGGCCTCGTGAGAAAGATTCGTGATCTCCACCAAAAAATATGTGTTCTCCCGGAGATGATGGGAAAATTCTCAGGTAAAGAATAAGGGAACTGTAGCTTTCCCAGATTCCACCTGCACAGCTCTGGGGAAAGGAAGAATTCAAGACCCTCTCCTCCCTACCAAACCCTTGCCTTCTCTGCCTTTAGAACCTGGTTTAAAACTCCATTCTTCCAGAAAGCCTTCCCTAATTGACCCCATTATATGCCAGTCATTGTATTTATTCAATAATCTCCTAACCTCCCAACCCTGCTCACTAAGAGCAAGTGCCAGATATCCCCCTCCTCATTAGACTAGGAGTTTCCTGAAAAGAAAGAACATTTCTCTTCCATTAAACCGAGAGCTTTTCATCCCTCTTGATTTCCCCACAGTGCCTAGGACAGAAAGAGCTCTGTCTGCAACAGGCCCTCAGTACAGAGGGGGGTACCTGATTGACACACTCGACTGGATCCAATCTCATCTCTCTATTTCTCCTCTTCCCTAGAAAATTTGCTGCTTCATCTGGAGACCAATACAGGTAGACACATGGAGATGATGGGGTGGAAGGGAACAGTTGGGTGAAGCTCGTTACCTCAATTTTCAATTCTTAATTATCTGACTTGCAGCCAATCCACTCCCTCCCACCAAATTTGGTCTTTACCTTCTGTTTGATGATAACATAGTAGGCAAAACACTGGACTTAGAAGCAGAAAACCTGGTCTTGTCTGAGTGTTGGCTCTGCCACTGATGACCTATATGACCTTGGGCAAGTCCTTTTACCGCAGGATCATAGATCTAGAGCTACTGGGGAATCTTCAGAGGCCATCGAGTACGACTCTTCATTTTACAGATGAGGCATCTCAGGCTTTGCCCAAGGTCACATACGCAATGTCAGAGAGGATTTGAACCCAGGTCTTCTGACTTCAGAGCAAGTGCTTAACACATGGTACTACTATAAAATAATAAATATAATTTATTTAATAAACGCATTTTGACTGATTGATTGACTGATTGATTTCCCCTATAGTTCTTGGTCTCATTTTCCTTGAAAACTGTACAATAAAAGAGGGAAATGGATGTTGGGCTAGAAAATCTCAATGATCTCTTCCAACTACATGTCCTATAATTCTATGCTGCCACTAACATGCTGTGGGATCTTAAGTAACTTGCCCTCTCTGGGCCTCTATGAACTCATCTGTAAGATAAGAAAGAAAATAATTACAACTCATATTTACAGAGAACTTGAAGTTTACAAAGTGCTTTCCTCCCAACAACCATGTGATTACCCATCTTACAGATGAAGACAATGAAACTCAGTGAGATTAAGTGACTTAGCCATGGCAGTGCTAAGAGTCAGAGCTGAGATTTGAACCCAGTCACCTTACTCCTGATTTCCATGCCCTTTTCTAAGGAGCGTTCAACTCCAAAATTGAATGCTTATTAAATCCCTTTGTTGACAGCATCACCACTTCTGCTGTCAAGTCAAATCAAGGCAAGAAGCATTTATTAAGTGCCTTCTATGTGCCAGGCACAATGCTAAGTTTTGAGGACACAACAAAAAGCAAAAATAGTCTCTGCTCTCAAGGAGCTCACAGGCCTTGGAGAGACATCATGCAAACAACTCCATACAAACAAGATATATACAGCATAAGGCACTAAGACTAAGGAAGTTGGGGGAAATCTTCTTGTAGAAGGTCAGACATTAGCTGACACTCAAGGAAGTCAGAGAAGCCAAGAATGGAGATGAGAATGGAGAGAGTACCAGACATGAGGGACAGCCAGTGAAAATGGCCCAAGTCAAGAGATGTGTCTTGTGTGAGGAACAAGCCAGGAGGCTGGATCACAGAGTACAGGGTAGGGTGGAGAGGTATAAGAAGACTGGAAAGACAGGAACAGACCCAGTTAAGACTGGCTTTAAAAGCCAAACATGGGATTTTATATGTGATCCTGGGAGCAATAGGCGGCCCGCTGTTGGGAGTTGATTGAATACGGAGGCACATGGTCAGACTTTCATTTCAGGAGGATCAATTTGACAATTGAGCAGAGGATGAACTGGAGTAGGGAGAGACAAGGCAAAGAGACCCACCAGGAGGATATTGCGGTAGTCCAGGCTCGAGGAGAGATAAGACCCGGCACCAAGCTGGTAGCCCTGTCGGAGGAGGGAATGGAGCATATCCGAGAGGTGTGATAGGAGAATGATCCTGAATCCATCAGGAGCTGAAGTAAAATTACTGGCCTAGATAAAGCTCAGGCTTTAATATTCTGCTGCTTTCTCTGTAGCAGGTGTCACTCTGGATCCCCAGACCGCTAGCTGGAGCCTGATCCTCTCCGAGGACAGAAAGTCAGTGAGATACACCAGACAGAAGCAAAACCTACCAGAGAATCCCCGGCGTTTTGATAGGCTACCTGCTGTATTGGGCGCTCAAGGTTTCTTTTCGGGAAAACATTCCTGGGAAATCGAGGTGGTGCTGGGTGATGGAGGTGGTTGTACTGTGGGTGTGGCCCGAGAAGACATGAAGAGGAAAGGGGAGCTGGGCCTGAGCACTGAGGAGGGCGTCTGGGCTGTGATTTTCTCCTATCACCAGTGCTGGGCCAGCACCTCCCCAGGTACTGATCTACCATTGAGTGAAATTCCCCACAGGGTTCGGGTGACCCTGGACTACAATGGGGGACACGTGACTCTCTCCGACGCGCAGACCCAGACCACAATCTTCGCATTTCCTGCCTCCTTCTCAGGCAAAATCTTTCCTTTCTTTGCTATTTGGAAAAAGGGCTCCCGACTCACTCTGAAACCCTAAAGGAGATGATCTCCCCACTTCTGTTTCCCGGACTCCTGCATTCACTGGGCTCTAGTATGGAGCAGACTTTTAACTCCCTCCCTTTTCAGCTCATTTCCAGTCAAATCTCTACATTTATAGAAATTGTTCCAAGAGTGTTTCACTTGCAATGCTGAAGCCAAATTAACCTCCTAACTTTTACATGTCAGTGGTGGTAGAATTGAATGAAAGTTTATTGAATGTCTACTGAGCTACTCAATTGTTATTCCTGTGGTACTGGAAAGGGGAGATGTGGAGGGTGGGGAAAAGGAGGGTGTTAGAAAGGGATACATCCTGAGTCACTTAATGGGGAAGAAGTCATTTCCCCTCTCTGGGCTTTAGTTTCATCAACTATAAAATGAGGGGGTTGACTAGCTGCTCTCTTAGAACTTGCCAGTTCTAACATTCTATCCCTAGTAAATGCCATCTTATAACCATCTTATAACCTTTACCCTAAGTAAAACTGGGTTCCCCAAGGTATGGGCTTACATGGACCAGTACAATCTTTTAAACAACACCTCCAAAATCAAAGCTACTTGGCTTATGTTGCTCTCACCCCCAGGATCTCCTATGCAAAATCTCCAAAAGTGGTTCAAATGTGGCTCATGTCTAGGTCTCCACGTATGGGTAAAAGTGTCCACAGCTCCTGGATGAGCCCTCAAATAACAATGCTTATATTGGGTTCAGGACAGCCTTTATTCCACCCCCAAAAAAGGGCAGAAAACCCTCCCAATAGCCCATAAACAATCAACACAATTCTTCTGCCTCTCTAGAGAGTCTCTGTTCTGAGCCTGAAGACCCCAGAGAGGCACCCATCTTTATAATATCCTGAAGCCTTGGGCCCCTTTCATAAAAGAAACAAACCTGCTAAAGGGATAACTGTCTTTACCTTCTGATAAGTCCTGCATTGCTGCAGAGGTAACAAGTAGGCATCTGGTTTGATGGCACAATGAGGAGAGTCTGATCTCTCCTAGAAACAAAACGAACTTGTGATTATTGGATAGGCAACCCTCTTTCCTATCAGACCTGCCTATTCACACAACCCAGAGTAATACCAGAGAGCAAAGTCCAGACCTCCTGCTTCCCCCACATCATGTATTTAGTATCTCATCTCTCTCCAGCTCTGCAAACACTTTGAACTATCTTGTTTTCTCTCCACAAGGACAATGCTACCCAGGAACTCCCCTTATCCTCATTCCCCATAGTGTTCCAGGTGCACTCAGCTCTGCTGCTCTCTGGTCTGTGTTCAGCTCTCTTAGGCTCTTACAGATCAAAAAAGAAAAAGGATGACTGCGATTGTTACTTTTTTTTTTTTTAATAGGCCCAGCACAAAGAGGTGACTCACACTCCACAGCAGTTCAAGCCAGCCAATTCATCCCCTCTCAATGAAACCCAGCCTCCACGAGTTGCCAAGGGGTATGGCTCTACAGGCTAGTACATAAACAGATACAAAGCACAGAATTCTTCTGGAAACTGCTGATTATTTAGCCCCTTGAATTCCTAATGACATGGGTATAATTAATAGGATCGTAAGATTGAGAACCAGAAGCTGAGAGATCATCTAATCTGATCCCTTCTTTTCTCAGACAAGGAAATTAAGACCAAAATTTACCAAGATAGGGAGAGATCCATGACTTCATCCCAGATCTCCTGATTCTCTGACCCCTTTCCATAACATAACAGGAGTCCTAAAAGTAGATTTTGGATTTAGAAGGATCCTTATAGGTCATTTAGTCCAACCTTCACCCAAACAACAAAATGTAAGGTCCTTGAGGGGAGGAAACATTTCATTTTTCTCTCTGTATCCCCAGCACCTCCCATAGCGTCACACATAGAAGATGCTTAATACACTTACCTATGTCTATTTCGTTGAACAACATTCCAACAAGTGATCATTCAGCCTTGGGATTGAAGCCCTCCAAGAACAGGAAATGCATTATCATCCAAAGCAGCATATTTTATTTCCAGACAGTTCTTCATTATGAGCAGAGATCTAGCTTCTTGAAATTTCTGCTCCACCATTCTGTAGTCTGGGCCTACATGGAACCATTCTAATTCTAATAAATATAATAATCATGATGATGATGATAACTAGCATTACATAGCACTCCAGGATTTGCAATGAGCTTTACAAATATTATGCCATAACTATCCTTGGAAGTAGGTACTATTATTACCCCCATTTTACAGATGAGGAAACTGGGACTGAGTAAGCTTAAGTGACTTGCTCAGGACATAGTGTCTGAGATTGGATTTGAACTCCAGGTCGTTGAGCCCTCTATCCACTGTTCAACCAAGTTGCATTGTTGGTAGATTGCTACTATAATTCAGGTGAGTGTAACTATTCAAAAGATCCTATGTTTACAGAATTGTAGACCTAAAACTGGAAGAGATCTTATAGGACATCTAGTGCAACCCCCTCATTCAAATGAAGAAATTGAGGTTCAGAAACATTAAGAATCTTACCTGTTGACACAAGAACAATAATTAGAGGCAGGATTTGAACCCAGGTTCTCTAACTTCAGGGCCAGGATTCATTCTACTACACCATGTTCACTCCCTTATTCCTGCTTTATTATTTTCACATGGCAACACCCTGCACTTGAAAATAATTTCCCAAGTCAGGATGTCACTATAACTAAGACCAACTACCTCTACTCTCCCCCCTCAGCCCTGAGGCTAAAGCTTAGTGCTAGCTCCCTGCCCTACCAATCTTGGAACACAGAAAAACAAGTGCTTTAAGGTTTACAAAGAGCTTCGGATACATTATTCCAATCAACTCTACAACAATACTAAAAATTCCCTATTTTACAGTTGAGGAAACTGAGTCTCAAAGGGGTATTGCATGATTTGTACATGGTCATGCAACTTGTAAATGCTAGATTTCAACCCAAGTCTTCCTGACTCCAAGTTCAACAGTTATCTATCACAGTATAGTTATTACCCCATGCTGTCTTGGGCTGGGGGGGGGCGGGCAGGAAAATAGGAGTAAGTAGTAGTAGTAGTAGTAGTAGTAGTAGTAGTAGTAGTAGTAGTAG